>NC_091441.1:93593627-93919568 GCF_964237555.1 Oryctolagus cuniculus
AGAAATCTGAATCTAGATCTCCCATAGGACCCAGCCATCCCACTCCTAGGAATTTACCCAAAGTAAATGAAATCAGCATATGAAAGAGTTATGTGTACCCCCATGTTTATTGCAGGGTTTTTCTTTATAACTGCAAGAAAGGGAAAAAAGGAAAAGGGCTTATTTTTTTTCCCCTTACCATATTTTATCAAGGCCTGTTGAATCAGAGATTGTAAATCTGTGAGGGTACAGAGCAGTAGAAAGATTAAACTGTGCTTTGTAGAAGGCAACATCAGGGCTGTGTCTTCTTCATTCATTTTGAGTCCATGGAAATGAAATAATTTGGCCCTTCATAAATTCCTAGGGAATAGTTGGGTTTTTATGAGCAGAAAGTAAAGACAAATGGATGGCCCTTAGTGTTGGATCTTTCTCATGTCATCTGTTCAAAGTTACTCTTTTGTCCAGTTTTTAACTTTATGGTTACCTCACTGCCTTAACAAAATACCTTGTTTCTCCATACTGACTTTACTTTTTATGAAATTTTTGTTGGGTATTTTGGGTTTCTTCCTGTCAACTGTGAGACATTAAAATTATATTTATAGGGCTTGGCATTGTGGTACAGTGGGTTAAGTTACCACTTGCAATGCCAATGTCCCATGTGGGAGCCACGATCTAAGTCCTGGCTGCTCTGCTTCTGATCCAGCTCCCTGTCAGTGAAGTGTTTTGACCCCCGCCGTCCACATGGGAGATTCTGGATGGAATTCTTGGCTTTTGCCTGACCCAGACCTGGCTGTTGTGGGCATCTGGCAATTGAGCCCACGGGTGGAAGTTCTTTCCCTATCACTCCCTCTCTCTGTCTCACCTACTTTCTCTGTCACTGACTTTCAAATAAATAAATAAATAAATCTTTAACAGTTGTGTTTGTAACTGTTAACAGGCCCACATTTCGTTGCTTTTTCTAATTGGATGAAATTTGGTAAATTAAAATCTACTTTCTTATCCACTCTGGCTTGGATGTGAAAGGGGTGATTTTATTTTTTGTGTAGCCTGGCAAATAGATTGAAGGTTCTCTGAAGTGTTGGGATAGAGTGTTCAGTAAGGCAATGTTAACTGCTGCTGGGTGATCCCTAGGAGTGGCTGTGGTTACAGCAGCTGTAACTTATGTAAGGAATTAATTCCTAATCCACTTAAGGAAAAACAGATTTATGTATGTAGTTTGTAAAAGAAGGAAAAAGAGAGAAAGGTAGATTGTAGTGTCAGAGTGAAAATGATAAAGATCATTCATTTAGGTCCAGAGTTGGCAAACTATAGCCTATGGGCCACATGTGGCTGCCTGCTTTTAATGGCCTAGGACAGCTGAGAATAGTTTTTCCCTTTTGGAAATGGTTACATTTGGAATGATTAGATAAATATCTATAAAAAAATCCTCTAGTGCCTCCACCTATACTTATATTTTGCCTCTTGGCCCACAAAATCTGTAATATTTACAACCTGGTCATTTAAGAAAAAGTGTACTAACTCCTGAGTTAGATGATAAGTAGTTTTCTGAATCAAGACATTTAGTAAAGAGCCTCTCTGCTTTTTTAGTTCTATATTGAGGGTATTCAATCTTGTTACTTTTGAATATTGCTTTTGAGATTTTTTTCTAAATCAGAACATGGCACATTTTTCTGTCATTTCTGTTTTTTGTTAAATTGTTTTAAAATTTATTTGTATGTATTTGAAAGGCAGAATTATATACATAGAGGGAGAGGCAGAGAAAGAGATTGTCCATTCACTGCTTCGCTCCCCAGATGGCTATAACAGCTAGGGCTAGGCCAGGCCAAAGGCAGCAACCTTGAATTAAATCTGGGTCTCCCATGTGGGTGGCAGAGTCCTAAGCACTTGGACCATTGTCCACTACCTTCCCCGGTGTATTAGCAGAGAGCTGGATCAGAAGTAGAGCAGCTGCACTTGAACTGGCACTCTGATATGGGATTCTGGCATTGCAAGTGATGGCTTAACCCGCTGCTACACGATGTTAGGCCTCACTTCTGTTTTTTTGTTTTATAATTGTTAGACCTGTGATTTTGATCCCTAGATGCTCAGCACAGTAGATTTTGCCAGCTGATCACAGAAGTCTTCCTGTCTTCCAAGAGCTAGAAAATTAACTCATGTGGATTCAAAAGGGACTGTGTGTGAAGCAGTCTAACTTAAAACACACCTGAGAAATGGAAACCCCAGAAAAATTAAGACTTCCTGACTTAATAAAAACACAAACTTCCTCCTCCTCCTTTTTTCAAAATACCAGTGTTTGCTGACAATTTTCAGGCCTGTAAAATTAGTGCTTTAAAAATCTATGGCTGCTTTGAAGGAACTGAGCAGATAAAGAAACTGTCCAAATATGTGCAGGCCATTTAAACAGTATTTATGCATAGTGATTGTTAGTGTGCCATAGAATTGCTGTTTTCCTGTGGACAGTGACCTTATTCAGGTAAAGCCAGCATTTGGTCAGGATGATGGCTGAAAATTTCCTCCCCACTCTGTGCCCTCCTTCTACTCCCAAGTCTGTCAGATCTCACCCTGGTGCTCTTGGCATGGCTTGTTAGTGTTGGTGAAAGACTCTGCCTGTTACCAACAACTCTGTGTTGTTTCTTTGGTGTAGTTCAGGGTTCTCAGTGTCATCACTGTTGACACCTGGAACAAGAGCATTCTTTGTTGTGGGGCTGTCCTGTATGTGATGGTAAGCAGCATGCTAGACTTCTGCCTCACAGGTTTGGGTAGCACTCTTCTGTGATTTCTGCAAATAAAGCTGTCTCCAGACCTTGCAAAATCCCTCCAATTGCAGCCGTCTGGTCCAGAGTGAGTGACATATGGTTTTGGAGGCTTGCCTGAGGCTTGCAAGTCCAGAAACTCTCAGGTCACCTGTCTGACACTGTGTGCTAGGAAGGGGCAGCTCAGATCACCTTTTCCTTGACTCAAAGACTGACTGCAGGGGATTCAACTGGGGAACAGATGTGGTAAGGGGAGGTGGAAGTGGGAATTTGAGCCTGAAAAGAAACAGACATGGTGTGTGTGTGTGTGTGTGTGTGTGTGAGAGAGAGAGAGAGAGAGCGAGAGCGAGAGAGAGAGAGAGAGAGAGTGAGCTTGAGAGAGTGAGTGCACTGTTTCATCCTCCCTTCACTGTTTCCCTGTCAGGAAAGGTAGGGTTGAGAATGAGACTAGTCCTGCAAAATAAGTTTAAGGCTGGGATTAGGGATCATGTTTTGATCTGAGCTACCATGTGGGGAGGTTGAGACTTTGAAAATAGAAGACACGTGATTCCCAGGAGTATCTGTGGAGGTACTATTTAGGAATCTGAGAAGTCACAGAAACCTCACTTTGCAACAACCTGGCTCTCTCTCTGTTAACTGTCACTTCTATTTTATGATAAAGGTGTTTGTCCCTGCTTTCCCTAAAAATGGCCTTTGAGTCTCCCTTTCTGCTTTTTAAGTAAACTTTCTTTTTCTATATTAACTGCCACCCTGCCCTCAGCATCAGCAAACTTCAGAATAATCATGGTGGGCATTGGTTTTATCACGTGGAAATGTAGTGCAGATGTTCAGAATTACCTTTTCTTTCCCCTTCTTTAAAACATCGTGACCACACATGCTTAGCACTAAGTACCATTAAGTATTTTTATTCTTGCTATTCAAAAATCTTGCCTCGGGCACAGTCCCACTACATCTCAAGAAAAGGCAAATATTAAAATAGCAGCAAGTATTTATGCATATCACATTAAAAATCTGAACTCATGGTTGCCTTTTTTGGCAATAGAAACCTTTATTTTTGTGACCCACTTAACCAAACCCTGCAGTTTTAAATGCCTCCCCTGCCTCTAAAACTTAGGGAGTTTTGTTCAACAGCCCTCTCTCTCACCTTTGTCTCTAGACCTGAGTTTTTCTCTTCACAGTGTGGCTATCTTTGCCCTCAACCTGATCACATAATGAAGCTAGCTAGTGGGAGAACTTGAGAAAGTTATTAATGGAGAAACACATTTTGTCGCAGAGAAACTCACAGCTTCATGGCAGAGTTTGAACATTCTTTCAGTGCTGCACACTGGGCCAGTGATCATTGACCAAGGAATTGCTTTATCAGCACTTAACACATTCCCCACTCAGAAACCTATTTGGGGAGATTAGCTGCCATTCTCAGTTTAACTTCTTTTAGGTTCTCTTTTCATCTCTCTTGGCCAACTTAAAATATTTCTCTAAAGAGCTGCTTAAAAAAATCTACACACACACACAAACCCCAACAACCTTCTTTGATTTAATCCTTTGTACCCAGAATCAAGAGCTGCCTTAACACCTATGTGTACTTTTTCATGTGCTAGAAATGAACTCTGGCTACTACAAATGGTCTTTAAAATGTGACTTTACCTGTCAACATCCAAATAAAGTGGATCACAGGTTGATTTTCTTTTAAAGAGAAGGGAGAAGCCTTTGTCATTTCTGACATAGTGTATATGGCAGGGAAGAGACAAAACCTGATGGTTCCTTAGACCAGCAGAAGTGACTTTTTATTTATTTATTTATTTATTTTTTGACAGGCAGAGTGGATAGTGAGAGAGAGAGACAGAGAGAAAGGTCTTCCTTTTGCCGTTGGTTCACCCTCTAATGGCCGCCGCAGCCAGCGCACCACGCTGATCCTGATGGCAGGAGCCAGGTACTTATCCTGGTCTCCCATGGGGTGCAGGAGCCAAGCACTTGGGCCATCCTCCACTGCACTCCCTGGCCACAGCAGAGAGCTGGCCTGGAAGAGGGGCAACCCGGGCAGAATCCGGTGCCCTGACCGGGACTAGAACCCGGTGTGCCGGCGCCGCAAGGCGGAGGATTAGCCTAGTGAGCCGCGGCGCCGGCCAGAAGTGACTCTTAATGTAGATATTCCTCCACATTAAGATGGTTTCCCGGGGCTGGCACTGTGACATAGCTGATAACGCCACTGCCTGTGACACCAGGGTCCTATATGGGTGCTAGTTTGTGTCCTGGGTGCTCCAACTCTGATCCAGCTCCTTGCAAATGACCTAGGAGGGGTAGTGGAGAATGGCTCAACTGCTTGGGCCCCTACCACCCACATGGGAGACCTAAATGAAGCTCCTGGCTCCTGGCTTCAACCTGGTTCACCTGGCTGTTGTGGCCATCTGAGGAGTAAACCAGTGGATGGAAGATCGCCCTCCCTTTGTCTCTGTAATTCTAACTTTCAACTAAATAAATAAATCTTAAGAAAAAAAGATGATTCCCAATTGTGTCCTTGCCGGGGGTTCCTGTTACATTTCTTTTAAGATGCATGTCAAGGTTTAGACAACGTTAAGGACTCAAGTTGTAGTTGCTTTCAAAGACACAGTGCTGCACAGTTACTGGATTTTTGCCAGTTGAACACTGGAAACTCGAGACACCTTCAAAACCTACCAGGCACAAACCTCAGTGGGGATTGTTAAGATGCCTCTCAAGCAACTCTTTTTTTTTATTTTTTTAATTTTTTTATTTTATTTTTTATTTTTTTGACAGGCAGAGTGGACAGTGAGAGAGAGAGACAAAGAGAAAGGTCTTCCTTTGCCATTGGTTCACCCTCCAATGGCTGCCGCGGCCGGCGCACTGCGGCCGGCGCACCGCGCTGATCCGATGGCAGGAGCCAGGAGCCAGGTGCTTTTCCTGGTCTCCCATGGGGTGCAGGGCCCAAGCACCTGGACCATCCTCCACTGCACTCCCTGGCCACAGCAGAGAGCTGGCCTGGAAGAGGGGCAACCAGGACAGAATCCGGCGCCCCAACCGGGACTAGAACCCGGTGTGCCGGCGCCGCTAGGCGGATTAGCCTAGTGAGCCGCGGCGCCGGCATCAAGCAACTCTTACAAGTAGAGCAATCACAGGAGTTTAATGGAGATTTGAAGATGCTTGTGCTGAATGTGGTGACATCTGGCACATGATGATACAAACTGTCCCAGAAGATATGAAATATTTTGAAAAATTCATGATCGTTGCCTGCTCTTCTAGACTGTGTTTAGGTTTACATGGTGGCTCCTTACTTTGTTGTCCCATAGGCACAAATGTGTCTTGCAATCAAAGACTCAAGGAGAATGGTCCAGAATGACTGTTTTTCCTGAAATTACAGCACCCTCCTGAGGAATCCATGTGGCACTTTATAGCTGAGAGTTGCTGGCTTATCACAGGGATAGAGGAGGGCTCAAGAAAAATCTCATCTCTCAAAGATTTTATTTGTTCACTTGAAAGGCAAAGTCACAGAGAGAAGAAGAAATATTCCATTTCTTGGTTCACTCCCCAGATGGCTGCAAAAGACTGGCAGCCAAAACCAGAATCCAGGAGCTATATCCATGTTCCCACATGGGTGGTTGGGGCATTTACTGCTGATTTTCCAGGTTCATTAGTAAGAAACTGGGTTGGAAGTAGAGAAGCTAGGACACGAACCAGTGCCCAGGTGAGATGCTGGCATCACAGCTGGTGGCCTAACCTACTACACCACATTGCTGGCCCTGGATCTTATCTGGAATGGTCCTGGTAGGGCACTGTTACTAGAATAAATCATCATGACTGTCCCCACCATTGTTAAATGTGAGGCTCTGTAGGTGCAAGCGTGGAGCTCAGTTACTCCTCAGAACAGCTCAGGTTTAGGTGCTGACATTGTTGCAGTACCTCATCAGGGCAGTGCAGGGACTTGCCTAAGACCTTCTAGGGACTTGACCTCAGAAACGAACCCAGTGTACATCTCCCGCTTTGTACAAAGTCAAGATAACTTTCAGTCATTTCTTCACACCTGGTTTCTTTCCTTCTCTCTGGTTTGTTTTCTTTGAAACTTTCCTATTTAGGTTTCTCATCTGGTTTCTATTATGATTTCATTTTAAAATCTTATTCATTCTCTTAATATGTTGATTTCTCTCTCATTTTAACTTCAGTCGTTTTCTTCCCTTTGTTTTCATTTGTGTTCTTTTATAGGGTTAGTTGTCTTTGCTGTTGTATTCCTGGTCTCTACTGTGCAATTTTGCAAGAGACCTAAGGATGCTAGGGAAATTTACAGGAGACTTCCAGCCTGATAGAATTTTAATCAGCAGATTTCTCTGCCTTCTCCGAAACCTTTGCATCCACCTGTGAAAGTTTACTCTTGGTCCCAAATGAGATGACCTATGCAAAGCACTTTGCACAGGGTTTGGCTCAACAAATGTCATTGATGTTTCCTTGAAGAAAGGTGATGAGTAGGTGAGCATGAGTGACCTTCACATCTGTTGATCTCCTTGTAAAGCAAGTCAGTGCTTCCTCTGAAAACCATTGACTTCTCTTTTCAGGATCAAAACTTGCCTGGTAGCATTTTATGGGTCACTTGTTAGGGTACAGGTGTTTGTACTGAGCTGTGCAAACCTAACAACTACCTCCTCTCTACTGTCCTAGTTTCACATTGTAATTGTTTCAGAATATTATATATAATATTATATTGTAGGTGTCTGAGTCACAGAGCATGAATAAATTTATTTACATATAATATGTATTAAATACATGTAAAGCCTGGCTTATAGTATATGTTCAATGCTGTTGATCTATCACTGTACTACGTGTATCCCCTGAGAGCAATAATTATCTTACTCATAACTAGTATCACCAACACCTGGCACACAACTTGTGAGATGAAATTATATCTTATATGTCTTTACTAAATCTCGTATAGCAGTTGACCAAAGTGTTTGATGTATATACAGATGATTGAGGAAACAAAGCATGAACAGTTCATCAGAAGTTGTTACAACTTTTTGGGTGACAATGTGCATTAGCAGGAAACTGGGTTGGAAGCTAAAGCAGGACTCAATCCCAGATACTCTGATATGGGATGTGTGCATCCCAGGTAGTAGCTTAACCTGCTGTGCTTTAATGCTCACCCCTGTATTAGTTTCTTACTGCTGCTGTAACAAGTTATCACAAACTTAGTGGTTTAGAATAACACAAATGCATGACTTCCTTTCAGTTCTACGGTATAAGAAATCTGAAATCAGTTTCCCACTGGCTAAAGACACTGGGCTAAAGGCACATGGGCAGGCTTATAGCATTCTTTCTGGAGGCTCTCAAGGAGGATTCATCCCCTTGCTTTTCCTGGCTTCTAGAGAGCAGACAGAATCCATGGCTCATGGCTCCTTCCTCTGTCTTTAAGCCAACACTGAAGCATTTCCCCATCTCTATGGCCCTATTTCTGTAGTTACATTTCCTTTCCTCTGTCTCTGACCTTCCTGCTTCCCTCTTAGAAGAGTCCTGATGATTGCATTAGGTCTGCCCTGATAATCCATGATTATCATCACTTTCTCTTCAGCTAAATGATATTTGCCAAGTCCCTCAGGCATGTAAGGTAACATATGCACAGGTTTTGGGGATTAGGACTTGCACATCTTTAGAAGGCCATTATTCAGCCTGTTAAACCTTTTACTTGCAGTTTATCACTAAATTTAGATTTTGGGCCTGCCTATGTTTTTCATTTCTGTTGCTTTTATATCTGACTCGAGCCTTTTAATTGGTATTCTTGCTTTGCACCTCTTGAAATTCATTCCTTATGCTGTTATCAAGATCATCTTAGAAAAATGTCTGTTCTTTCACTACTTCTGTTTTAAGATTTATTTATTTATTTGAATGAGTTACAGGGAGAGGGAGAGACTGAGAGAGACAGAGACAGAGACAGAGACAGACAGATATCTTCCATCTGCAGGTTCACTCTCCAAGTAGCTGCAATGGCCAGGCCTGAGACAGGCCAAAGACAGGGCCAGAAGCTTCATCCCTGTCTCCCACATGGATACAGGGGCCCAAACACTTGGGACATCCTCCACTACTTTTTCCAGGCCAATAGCAGGGAGCTGGATCAGAAGTGGAGCAGCCAGGACTTGAACCAGTATCTATACAGGATGCTGGTGTTGCAGGCAGTGGCTTTACCCACTGTACTACAATGCTGCTGTCTGTCCTTTCAGTTCTTTGATTGTCTGGAGGACAAGGAACAAACTCCTGAGCCTGACTCACAGGGCCCCTGCCTGCCTCCCCAGCCCCATCTCCTGTTCTTTATCATCACCCTTGTGTCTCCCAGTCGGCTTAAGTCTGAATTTGCTGAACAACCGGCTGCTGGGCCCGGGCCTGTGTTCATGTAGCTCCTCCATGGTCAGGGGCTCCCTCCTCTTCTGTTCTTACCTGCCCTTACTTATCCTACAGTACTTAGTCTAGTGTTACCTTTTCTAGTAGTCTTTCCTGTTAGTCCCTTCTGACCTAGCCTAGATTAGGGTCCCTACCTGGTTGTGCATATGTGGTATCTTCAAAAAGTTCTTGGAAAATGTGTGGTATGAAAAGCCTGTTCATGGATTCCAAGTTTTTTGTTGGGAGTTGGGTACCAAAATAAACTTATCTTTTAGTTTCATTTTTCTACTAACTTCTGAAAGTACCTTTGTATATTTCTCATGGCAATTAATAAATATCCATTTACCTGGCTGCCTTTTTTACTACAATGTGAAATATTCATGGGCTAGCGCTGTGGCTCAGCAGGTTAATGCCCTGGCCTGAAGCGCCAGCATCCCATATGAGCGCCGGTTCTAGTCCCGGCTGCTCCTCTTCCGATTCAGCTCTCTGCTATGGCCTGGGAAAGCAGTAGAAGGCCCAATTGCTTGGGCCCCTGCACCTGCATGGGAGACTTGGAAGAAGCTCCTGGCTCCTGGCTTTGGATCGGTGCAGCTCCGGCCATCTGGGGAGAGAACGATTGGATGGAAGACCTCTCTCTCTCTCTCTCTCTCCCTCTCCTCTCTCTGTGTAACTCTGACTTTCAAATAAATAAATAACTCTTTAACAAAAAAGAAATATTCAGAGGAATAGTCTTGTCAGTTTCATGGGCACTTCCATGAACCTTTCATTGTCGTTGGCCCATGGTAAGAACTCCATAAATGTTTGTGGAAATATTCTGGAATAACTGGTCTTATTTTGTAGAGGATAATTTTTTCTTTTTCTTTTTAGACTACTTTTAAGCTCACAGAAAATTTACAAAAATATTCAGAGGGTTTTTGTAATGTCCCTTTGCTAGTCTACCCCAGTGTTGTGTCTCACATTATCTGAATAGCAGTGTTAGAACCAGGAAATGACTATTTCTGCCTGGTGTAGTATAATACCACTACCTAAACTAAGAGGCCCATTTAAACTTCACTACTTTTTCTGCAAATATCCTTTTTGTTGTCATTCTAGGATCCCATGTTGCATTTAGTTGCTATTTCTCCTTGGTCTCCTATAGTTTGCAACACCTCCATAATTATTCCTTCTATTTTATGACCTGAGAACTCTTGAAGAATAACCCTCAATTCTTTTGCTGAATTTCCCTTGTTTCAGACTCTTTGGATGTCATGATTGGATCAAAGCTGTGCATTCTATTGTGACAGCAATACAGGACAATGACCATGTCCCTCCCAGTGTATCAGACCATGGCGTTGATGGTGCTGCTCCATCTTATTGATTGCTGGTGATCACACCCATGTGAGCTCTGCTTTAGGACATTGGCTATGAAGTGAATTGTCACCACCATCATCAAAATGGATAATGTTGATCAATTATCTGTGCTGAACTCTTGGTGTGTAGTAACTCACTTAGTCCTTGCAACAGCTATAATGAAGCTGAACCTGTTCATCTCCCCTTGTTACACATTGATGCAGCTTGAGTCACAGGAAAGGGGATGACTGTCCAGAGTCTTACAGGGAGTCACAGTGAGGGATTCCGACAAGCCTGTGTTCCTCTCAGGCTAGACTTCTCCTTTGTGTGAGGGAAGAGGGTCAGGCAAGGCTAGTGCAGCATTCTGGGTTACTAGCCTGCCTTGTGGGACAGTTACAACCCATTTTCTCTCCACAGCTGGCTTCAACATCAGTCCTCTTAAACCTGTATTCCAATTAGGAGTTTGTTTTGAGTCTAGGAGATGATTCATGAGGTGGAATTAAAGTGATGATAATGGAAGCAGGCAGGGAAAGGAATAAGGTGTCGGGGGGTGGTTACAGTAGAAACCACAGCTAAGAATGTATTGAATGAGGAGGGTAGAGGTGTCAGAAAGACGCTGAAGTTTTCCATTTTGGTGACAGAGTCAGTGTTAATATGTGTAACACTCGTGAGGCAGACAGGGTTTTGGGACGCAGATGAGCTTGGTTTATTAAATAGGGCTTTGTATTTTGAGGTGGAAGACTAGGATAGAGATGTGTGCTTGTGCCTCATTTATAAGAGGTAGGATTTAGAACCCCTACCTCACCCTCCACAGAAGCAATGTCTGAAGATAGAACTGGGCCATGCTGTATTTAGAACAAAGGAGGAGGAAAGGAAAAAGTAAAAAAAAAAAAATTTGAGAAGGAAATAGGAGAACCCAGAAAATGGGTTTAAAGACAAGAGAGTTCATTCATTTATTCACTCTTCATTCCACTGCATTATGGAGGGCCTTTAAGTCTAAAATGTGTCCTTAAGGAGGACACTAAGATGACAGAGACCCTGTCATGGGGCTGTTTTCAGGTGGGATTTTGAGTGGGTCTCTAGGGATGAGCACTTCATTGATAGATAAGTAGGAAGGATTAAGGAGAGACTGTGGCCTAGGAACCTGATAAACTGGCACACATGAAAGTCTTTCTTAGAGTCCCCTCCTCCTGTATAAGCTGTGACTATAACCAAACCTGAATTTGTCCCTCAAACTATACCCAAATTTGCATTATTCCTAAAGTATGTAGCATAACTAAACAATATGGTATTTGTTATTTTTATTTTTTTGAAGATTTGTTTTTTGAAAGGCATAGTCACACACACACACACACACACACACACACACACAGAGTGAGAGAAAGAGAGAGGTAGAAGGAGAGGGAGAGAGAGAGAGAATCTTCCATCCTCTGGTTCACTCTCCAAATGGCTACAGTGGTCAGGGCTGGACCATGCCAAAGCCAAGAGCCAGAATCTCTATCTAGGTATCTTATGTGGGTGCAGAGGTCCAAGTAATTGTGCCATCTCCCTCTGCTTTTCCAGGCACATTAGTAGAGAAATGAATCATAAGTTGGAGCAACTGGGACTCGAATGGGTACTCTCATATGGGATCTGGCATAGCGGGCTGTGACTTTACCCAGTATGCCAGAGCATTGGTCCAATATGGCATTTAAAGTTTCTCTTAACACCACAATAAATCCTGATTATATTAGTCAAAAATATTAAATTACTTTCTGAGACTATGAATATTAGAAATCCAGATGAATGATGGTTTATTCACTGAGTTGTAGGAGTGGAGTGGTTGCCGGAGGCAAAGCCTGACTGTATCCTTCTCTGATGTCCATGGTGAATGGCCAGAGCTAATGCTGAATAACAAAGGACAGTCTCATGTGATCATTTCAACAGGATGTTTGAGCTGCTAGACAGGAAATTATAAACTTGCATCTAAAAATAATCTTATCTTTTGCCTTTTCAATTGTGACCTCCAGTGCTAAGAAACAGGAACCATACAGAAACTCTGGACAGTTCCTGAAACGCTTGTTTGTCATCAGCTGATTTGATTTTCTTCCATACAATGGAAGAACAGGTGTGAGGAAATTAAGCTTCGTTGTACTCTTGCCATCAGCATTTTTATCAGGTTTGAAGGGGACATTTGGAAAGAAGAGGGTTCCTGTAGACTCCAGTACAAGTTTATAGAACTCTTGCGCTTCAAATAAGTTAAAATGAACTTGGAATATTTAATGCAGCTTGTTCAACTGCAGTACTGTGGACATTCTGAATTGGATAGTTTTTTAAGATTTATTTTTATTTATTTGAAAGGCAGAGCAACAGAGAGAGATGGAGAGACAGAGAGATTTGAGATTTTCCTTCTGCTGGTCTGTTCCCCAAATGGCTGCAGTGGTCAAAGATGGCCCAAGCTGAAGCCAGGACCTGGAACTTCCTCTGGATCTTCCACATGGGTGGTAGGGTCCCAAGGACTTGGGCCACTGTCTGATGTTTTCCCAGGCACATTAGCAGGAAGCTGGATTGGAAGCAGAATAGCTGGGACTCCAACAAATGCTCCAATATGGGATACCAACAGCACAAGTGATTGCTTAACCTGCTGCACCACAATGCCAATCCCTAGATAGTTCTTTGCTGGGGATGAGAGCTATCCTGTACATTTAAGGATGCTTAGTGGGGTTGGCGCTGTGGCATAGCGAGTTAAGTCCCTGGCCTGAGGTGCTGGCATCCCATATAGGCACCGGTTCGAGACCTGGCTGCTCCACTTCTGATTTGGCTCTCTGCTGTGGCCCGGGAAAGCAGTGGAGGATGGCCCAAGGCCTTGGGTCCCTGCACCTGTGTGGGAGACCTGGAAGAGGCTCCTGGCTTCGGATCAGCAGAGCTCCTGCCGTTGTGGCCAGTTGGGGAGTGAACCAGCAGATGGAGGACCTCTCTCTCTGCCTCTCCTCTCTCTGTGTAGCTCTTTCAAATAAATAAATAAATCTAAAAAAAAAAAAAAAAGGATGCTTAGCAACATCACTCAGACCTCTGTCCTGAAGATATCTATAGAGCTATCCCCTATTGTATCAATCAAAAACTGTTTCCAGACATGGTCTGATGTCCCCTGGGGACCCACATCATTCCCCACTGAGAAACATTGCTCTGCCACCTTGCCACCAAGTATGGGCCGGCGACTGGCAGATGGTCAGGAATGCAGCAACTCAGGCTATGCCTGGGGCCTCCAGAATCAGAATCCGTGCTGTAACCAGGTGTGCACAGACCTGTGGATACATGAAGGTTGGAGTTGCACTGACCTAAACTGTTTGGGGCAGTGTGGTGTAGCAGAAGGGTGAGCACCTTGGATGTGTTACTACGGGCAAGTTATTTAACCTCCTCGAGACCCAGTTTCTTTCTCTGAAAAATGGGACTAAGAGAATATGTGTTGTGAGAATCAAAGGAGTACGTTCAGCTGACACCATGGAGTGGGAAACTGTTACCAGGATCTCAACTGTGCTGGCTTCTTTCCCTCTCTTTATAAAGCAGCTTTCTTTGGCCATGCTGCATTCACTGTTGTACTGACAATATAAGACGGTGAGGAGAAGCAGCGTGTCTGGCTTAGTGCTTTGCAAGTAGAGCAAGTTGTTAAGAATCTGCTTGTTTACGGATTTTTATTTTTGAATTCTCTACTTTCCATAAGCTGTGGTCTTGTGGTCTGGCCCTCCCATTACTTGGGAAGCTAGAATCTCATTTCTGGAAAATTCATTGTGCTGGGCTTTGTGAACTCTTAATGGTCTCATTTAAAGGCCAGTATGTGAAGATGGGAAAGGTGAAGTTGATGGCAGCAGAATGTGAAACGATTGAAGGAAGACGCTCACAAGGTAAACTTTATTCTTGTGCTATAGCAACCAGATTTTGGAATGGGGCAATTATTTTTATGACCAATAATAAAATTTTTGGTTATGTGAGATAAAGATAAATATTTTTGCTTTGGGAATAAACTTATTGCTCCAGAACTACAGATTTTCCCCCTTTCCTCTTTTTCTCACCATGTCATTGTCGTAGCATAGTGTTTCTTTTTAAATTCCTCTTCCTGCTGTCTCAAGAATAGCTGTTCTCATGGCTTTATGCCAGTAACCAAATCTGAAACAGACAATTCTTTTTGGGAAAATTCATTTAAAAAGCAATATGTAATGTAGGTATATACACATACACATGCAATCACAAATGGTATTTGAATCTGACTTGTTAGGATAATTTGTGGGAAATTCTTAGATCATTAATTTACCTGATGTGCTGTGATGCAACAAAAATCAAGGACTGCCATTCAGAGCCTGTGTACAGAGTTGTGCAGATTGGACAGTGTATACCTCTAAAGGCTGTCATTTGTATTGTGGACATCATTAATTTGCATATATATACATATATATATATAGTTTTTAGATGATGGCATCACAGTCTGTTATTCTAACAGAATCATTGCATGTGTTATAACAACATCCCAGTAGGTGGAAGTGAAGCATATTGAAGAAGAACATGACCAGGAAACCTGGAAAAATAATATTTGCTTGAATTGTACATTTTATGAATATGAGAAAGAAGTTCTCTGTGGCTGGATATTTTAGCCAGAGCAATTAGGCAAGAGAAGAGCATAAAAGGCACGCATTTAGGAAAGAAAGAAGTCAAATTTTCCACATTTGCAGGTGATAGAACTCTATGTTTTGAGAAACTTAAAGACTCCACCAAGAGATTATTAGAACTGATAAATTCATTACAGTTGCAGGATACAACCGATCACAAACTTGCTGAGAAAGAAATTATAACAGCAATCCCATTTACAATTGCTACCAAAGGGAAAAGAAAATAAAAACCTTAGAATAAATTCAACTAATGATGTGAAAGACCTCTACAGAGAAAACTACAAAAAAAAAAAAAAAAAAACAACAACAACAACAACTAATGAAAGGAATAGAAGACAAGCACAAAAACAGAGAGACCATCCTTGTTCATGGACCAGAAGTATCGATACTTTTAATAGTTCCATGCAGTCTAAAACAATTTACAGATTCAACATAATCCTCATCAAAAATACCAATGACTGGGGCCAGTGTTCTGGCATAGCAGATAAAGCTACTGCCTGTAACACCGGCATCCCATGTGGATGCTGGTTCATGTCCCAGCTGCTCCACTTTTGATGCAGCCCCCTGCAATTGGTCTGGGAAAAGCAGTGGATGATGACCCAAGTGTTTGGGCCCCTGCCACCCACATGAGAGACCCAGATGAAGCTCCTAGCTTCTGGCTTTGGCCTGTCCCAGCACTGGCCATTATGACCATCTGGAGAGTGAACTAGCGGATGCAATATTACTTGTCTCCCTCCCTCCCTCCCTCCCTCCCTCCCCCTCTCTCTCTCCTCTCTGTAGCTCTTTCAAAATAAATCTTTAAAAAAACCCAAAGACTTTATTTATTGAATTACAAAAAGCATTTTGAAAATCCATATGGAACACAAAATATCCTGGGTAGCGGAAGCAATCTTGACCAAAAAAAAAAAAAAAAAAAAAAAAAAAAAAAAAACAAAAACCAAACACAACAGGAGTCATCACAATACCAGATTTCAAGATACACTACAGAGCTGTTTTACCTAAAGCAGGAGAATACTAGTGTGAGAACAGATGCAGTGGGACAGAGAGACCCCAGAAATGAATACATGAATCTACAGTCAACTTATCTTTGAACAAGGTACCAAAAACTTACTGGGAAAACTGAATATCCATATGTAAAAGGTGGAAATTTGACTTGATCTCTCACCAAATACAAAAATTAACTCGAAATGGTTCAAAGATCTGATTAACTGAGACTAAGAAGCTACTAGAAGAGAAGATAGGAGAAATTCTTCAAGACACTGGCATAGACAGTAATTTTTAAAATAAGACCTCAAAAGCAAAACTATATAAGTAGTATTATATCAAATTAAGACACTTCTGCATGGCAAAAGAAACAATCAACAGAGTGAAGGGCCAACCAATGGGAGAAGATATTTGCAACTCTTCATCTGACAAAGTATTAATATTCATAGTATACAAGGAATTCAAAAAACTACAACAACAACAAAATTCAATTAAATTTTCAAAGGATCTAAGTGGACATTTCTCAGAAAGAGAAATACAAATGGCCTATAAATATGTGAAAACATGTTCAGTATCACTAACCATAACCAGAACCACAGTAAAGTTTTATCTCACTCTAGTTAGAATGACTATTATCAAATAGGCAATAAAAAACAAATGGTGATGAGTTTGAGAGAACCCTTATGCCCTCTTGTTGGGGATTTAGATTAGTGCAGCCATTGTAGAGAACAGTGTGGAAGTTCCTTAGAAAGCTAAAAATAGATCTACCATGTGTCCCAGCTGTCCCTCTTCTGAATGTGTACCTTCGGGAAATGAAATCAGCATATGAGAAAGACACCTGCGCTCCAGGTTCATTGCAGCACTATTCGCAGTAACCAAGATATGGACTAAACCTGGGTGTCCATCAAAAGATGAATGGATGAAGAAATGTGGTATATATACACAATGGAATATAATTTATGCATAAAAGAATGCAATCCTGACATTTGCAGTAAAGTAGGTGGAACTGGAGATCATTACAAGAAGTAAAATGAGCCAAACTCAGAAAGACAAATGCTGCTGGTCTCATTTATGGAAGTTGAAAAAAATTGATCTGAACTTGGAATAGCGATTATTAGAAGCTGGGAAGAGGAGAAAGGGATAGAAGGAGGTTGGATAATGGATAACAAAACACAGTCAGATAAAAATCCAAGGTGGTGTTCCACAGCGCAGTGGGGTAACTGCATTTCACAATGATATATTAAATATTGTATGAGGAACTGGAAGAGAGGAGCTGGTAGGCTCCAAATACAAAGAAAAGGTAGGGTAATGGCAAGACTACTTGCCTGATTGGATGGTTTATGCTGTGTGTATGTGTTGAAATATTGTATACCCCATAAAGGTATGCAAATATTACCTGCTAATAAAAAATAAAAATATATAAATTAACCCCTCCCCCAAAAAAGGAAAAAAAAATCTTCCATTAAAGGGTTATCCTTGAATGTCACTTTCATCTCAAAACTGTCACTAATGCCTGTGTATCTGTTGCCAACCTTCAAAATTGAAGGAGAAATCACTCACAGATCCTTGCTGACCCAAGTCTAGCACCAGAGTCTCAGCAGTTCAGACTGCTTGAAGATCAGCTGGGTTTGTAAGAAGTCTGATAGTTGGCCTGGAGATGACCCCTGTTATACATGAGACTATTCGTGCTGTGCATTGTTCTTCAGGACATGGCCTCTTGGATGCAAGGGCTGTTCACCTAACTTAGCGTCAGCATGTGGGCATTTCTGTTAGATGTTAGACTGCACATTTCACACACATCCTTGCAGTTGTCCCCATTCACTCCCATTCTTTCTTTTCTAGAAGGAGTCTGCAGTCTCACATGAAATTGCATCTGCATGGTCACTGAGGAGGGGAAAGTGGTATTTCCCTTGTCCTATTAGTTGCAACACCATTGGTGATGTGCTCTTTTAGATGGGCGGAGTAGGAAAGAGACAGCGTCATTATTGATGAAAAGGAGGAAGAGCAAAATCTACTTGTTCAAATTTTTTTTGGGAGTGGGGGAGCTTAGTGTTCCCAAAGTGGTCATTTTGATTGGAGTGAAAATCATCTCACCTGGATTTTTTTGTGGTGATATCATTTAAAAAAAAAAAAGATTTCTTTGTTTATTGGAAAGGCAGAGTTAGAAACTGAAAGAGAGAGAGATATATCTTCCATTGCTGGTTCACTCCCTAAATGGTTGCAACAGCCACATCCAGGCCAGGCTGAAGCCAGGAGCCTGGAACCCTATTCTGGTCTCCCACATGGGTGGCAGGGACCCAAATACTTGGGCCATCTTCCGTTGCTTTCCCAGGAGTATTTGCAGGGACCTGGATCAACAGTGGAGCAGCTGGAACTCGAACTGCAGGCAGTGGTTTAACTTGCTGCACCACAATACCAGCCATGGTGATGTCATTTTTGCAGCTGTGACTAATAGCAAGGTTCCCAACTGGTAAGCCTCAGTTCTGAGGTATGGGGGAAACAATTTGTTCTTAATACTAGTAAAGGTTATGAAATTTGCAAATAAATTATGATTATATGTAATAATTATAGTGGGAATAATAGGTATGATATTACCTTACAGACTGGAAAGTTAGTTTTGGCCCATGATTGCTCTCAAGAATCATATAATTCTCTGAGGAAGTTTCTGTTGTTATCTGTGTCTTATACGTGGAGTCCTCATAGAGTTCATGGAAAATTTGTATTGTCTTTCAGTTCTGTTTTTACATGAACATTTGGATGATTTCTTGTAGATGTAGAAACTGAGGCTATAGAGGTTAAGTTCAGACTTCTGGAAGGCAGAAGGGATGGGATTTGAACCCAAATCTGACAAACGGACTCACTTAAATTCACTTCTGTTTCCTGAGGAGTTGTGTCTAACCACATCTCCACATGCTGACCTTGGGAAGTGTGAATGTCATTGCTCCTGAGCAGGACATCCAGCCACCCCAGTTTAATCCCCCTAAGTGGTGGGTTTCCCATGAATTGGGACCATCATTAAAACTGGGAAAATACTGGGCAAATTGGGAGGAGTTGGTCACCCTGCATGTCATGATAGAGACAAGGATCAGGTGGAAGCCACTGAGTTACTTCCTCACCCTTGGTATTGCTGTATGTACTCTGGACAGGTGGGATGAGAGTGCAGTTTTCCTGATCAACTTTTCCAGAACGTGAAGAAAATGTGTGGAGAAAGTGTGGGGCTGTCTTCAGCCTTGGGCCTTCCTCAGAGTCTAAAAGCGGTGAAGAGGAAATTAAAAATTAATACCTAGATAAATTGCCTGCCATGCTGGTGGGAAACACAGTCTGTGTGGCTCAGATTAGGCCACCATGGTTGCATTTTGGCCGGATGTCTGCATCCCAGCCTTTCTAAGTTCATGGATTTTAGTAATTGGGGGATGTTTTTTCTTGCCAAGACGACACCCTGGATGTGGCCCATTCTTCCTTCATTACCGCTTAGAAACTAGCATTTAATGTTTACAAATCATCCACATTCTCAAACTGGAGGGAAAAATTGGGAAGATGTGCTTATTTTAAAATTGAAATTTGCTACTTGGAAGTGTCTATTCCTTGGGGGAAATTCTTCAGGTTTGATTTTCTTATGTTGGAAGATCTGCCTGTAGGCCTGGCAGTTTTTCAAGAGGAAACATACTTGGTTCCTTTTTATAAAAAATAGATTAATTTGCCTTTCTTTCTTTTTTTTCTTTCTAACATGCTCTTGAGCTGTCATTGAACACCTGGAAATTTGGTTTTCAATTAATTGATGATTTTCCTATCTGGTCTCTCTTTGTTGTTGCTGTTCTTCTCCTCCGACCCCCTCCTTTGGGTGTGGGGAGGAGTTATCTGCGCCTCTTGGGGACATCTGCTGTTTGTTGTTGTAGCTGACTTTGGAATGCTGTCCTTGGAGCAGCTTCCAACATGGACTGTCCACATGCAACACTTCATTAACTGATGGGCTGAGTGAAAGGAACTTTTCTTGCAAGGCAAGGCCCCAAGTGGCCAGCGCCGCGCCCTCTAAGTGTTAACACTTTCAAAAATGATTAGCCACTCTGAGGGAAATCTTTATAAATAACAGCTATTTGAATTCTTTCTGGCTTTCATACACAAGAGAGTGTCGTGAGCAGATTGGAACCTTTTCTTCATAGCTCAGGGTCAAGATTAGCAGTGTGTATTATTAGTCTTTCTCGTGAAGGCCTGGGTGCCTTATAGATGATCTTGGGAATGCAGATATTTGCTTCCCTCCTAAGTGGTTTCAGATTATCTCCTTTTAATGTCTTTTTGGTGTTTTTTTTTTTTTTTCCTACTTTGGTTCCTCCCATGCTGCTAGAGCTCACCCCTCACTGCTGACAGTATCTATGTCTTTAGCACTTCTGTCACCATTCAACTTTTGACTGTGAACTTGCTATAGGCTAAGGAACAGATGGCCACACTTGCTAGAATAAGCTAGAGTAACAAGGTTCTGAGCAGATTAACCCCTGAGTAAATTGAGTGTATCTTAATGTGTTGAACTTGAATCAGCTAGGATAGGGCCTTGAGATAATTGTGGTGCCAGTGTGTTGAGTTAGCTCCTTGTGGATTTCAACACTGATGCGGTAAAGCCTATGACAAATTGATTTTGAGGTCAGAACCAGGAAGGATCCAGTTCCTCAGTAAGCTAACTTGACTTTGCTTCTTTTTAGCCAAGCTAGTATTTGGAACTCTTGGTTCTTTTCACATACCTTTTATCACCTTTGGATGTGTAACAGACTTTTATTGAAGCTGCAGGGATCTTGTTAGCCAAAGTACTGGTACTTTGTTTTCTTTTTTAATGATGGATGAGAAAAATATTTCTTTCTTATTGGGGGCAGGTGCCGCAGCATAGCAGGTAAGCCATCACCTCTAACACTGGCATCCCATATGGGCACCAGTTTGAGTCTTGGCTGCTCCACTTCTGATCCAGCTCCCTGCTGATGGCTTGGGAAGGCAGTAGAAGATGGCCCAAGTGTTTGGGCCCCTGCATCTGCATAGGAGGCCCAGAGAAAGCTCCTGACTCCTGGCTTCACATTGACTCAACTCTGTTCTTTATGGCCATTTGGGGAATGAACCAGTGGCTGGGAGACCTCTCTCTCTGTCTCTTCCACTCTCTCTCTCTGTAACTGTGCCTCTCAGGTAAATAAATAAATCTTTAAAAAAAATCATTTATTTATTTAAGGAGGAGGGAGAGGTGAGGAGAGAGCAAGAGATGCTGGTTCACTCTCCAAATACCTGCAATGGCTGGGACTGGGTGGAGGTTGAATCTGGGAACTCAATCCAGGTTTTCTGCTTGAGTGACAGGAACCCAGTTACTTGAGTCATCATCTGTTGCCTCTTAGGGTCTACATTAGCAGAAAGCTGGAGTCAGAAACTGGAGGTAGGTGTTGGACCCAGGGACTTTGATATGGGTTAAAACACTAGTGTTTTAACTGGCATCTTAAATGATAGACCACATGCTCCAGAAAATATTATTTTTTTTATAGTTTATCCTTATATTAAGTTTTCAGAAAGTAGGAGTGCGCTTGTATAAGTAATCAAATTTGGAGAACCTCTGCAGCAGGTTAAAATTCATATTTCTTAATATCATGAAGTCGACTGAGTATATGGTATGGAAAGGTCAGGGATGAGGCAGCTGAGGATGAGAACTTTTAAAGCAATGTGTTTCCCTTAGCTACTTTTGTTAGGTGAGGGAGTACACTTTACCAAATTGCTTGTCTGCTTATTTTGATCTTTTAGTGTTGGAGATTTAAAAGTTACTAGATTTGCTTTAAATAATAGTGGGAAAGTCAAGTTACTTATGTCAATTAGACTTACTATAAAAAATGAAATAGATGTTATAAATTAAAAGCTATTTGAATTTGTTCTTTACCAACCAGAAATTCCGTGTTATACTGGTGTACTGAAAATTTCTCATAATTTTACTTTTTGAAAGTATATATAGGGGGGCTGGTGCTGTGGTGCAGCAGGCACTGTGGTGCAGTGGGTTAAAGCCCTGGGTTGCAGTGCTGGTATCCCATATAGGCACGTGCTCAAGTTCTGGCTGCTTCACTTCTGATACAGCTCCCTGCTAATGTGCCTAGAAAAACAGTGGAGGATGGCCCAAGTCCTTGGGTCTCAGCACTCACATGGGAGACCTAGAAGAATCTCCTGGCTTCGGATCGGCTCAGCTCTATCCTTTATGGCCACTGGGGAGTGAACTAGCGAATGGAAGACCTCTATCTGTCTCTCTGTCTCTGTCTCTGTCTCTCTCTCTCTGTAACTGTCTTTCATAGATAAAAAAATATTTTTTTTAACTTTTATTTAGCAAATATAAATTTCCAAAGTACAGCTTATGGATTACAATGGCTTTTCGCCCCATAACTTCCCTCCCACACACAACCCTCCCATCTCCCGTTCCCTCTATCCTTCTATTCAAATCAAGATTCATTTTCAATTATCTTTATATGCAGAAGATCAATTTAGTGTATATTAAGTAAAGATTTCAACAGTTTGCACCCACACAGAACATAAAGTGTAAAATACTATTTGAGTACTAGTTATAGCATTAATTCACATTGAACAACACATTAAGGTCAGAGATCCTACATGAGGAGTAAGTGCACTGTGACTCCTGTTGTTGACTTAACAAACTGACACTCTTGTTTATGGCATCAGTAATCTCCCTAGGCTCTTGTCATGAGTTGCCAAGGCTATGGAAGCCTTTTGAGTTTGCTGACTTCGATCTTATTTAGACAAGGTCATAGTCAAAGTGGAAGTTCTGTCCTCCCTTCAGAGAAAGGTACCTCCTTATTTGATGGCCCATTCTTTCCACTGGAATCTCACTCACAGAGATCTTTCATTTAGGGGTTGGTTGGTTGTTGTTGTTGTGGTTTGTTGTTGTTGTTGTTTTTTTTTTTTTTTTTTTTTTTTTTTTTGCCATAGTGTCTTGGCTTTCCAAGCCTAAAATACTCTCATGGGCTCTTCAGGCAGATCCGAATGCCTTAAGGGCTGATTCTGAGGCCCGAGTGCTGTTTAGGACATCTGCCATTCTATGAGTCTGCTTGTATCCCGCTTCCCATTTTGGATCATTCTCTCCATTTTTAATTCTATCAGTTAGTACTAGCAGACACTAGTCTTGCTTATGTGATCCCTTTGACTCGTAGACCTATCAGTATGATCAATTGTGAACTGAAATTGATCACTCCGACTAGTGAGATGGCATTGGTACATGCCATCTTGATGGGATTGAATTGGAATCCCCTGGCACATTTCTAACTCTACCATTTGGGGAAAGTCAGCTTGAGCATGTCCCAAATTGTACATCTCCTCCCTCTCTTATTCCCACTCTTATATTTAACAGAGATCACTTTTCAGTTAAATTTAAACACCTAAGAATAATTGTGTATTAATTACAGAGTTCAACCAATAGTATTAAGTAGAACAAAAAAATACTAAAGGGGATAAAGTATTAAGTTGTTCATGAACAGGGCAAGGGCTGATCAAGTCACTGTTTTCCATAGTGTCCATTTCACTTCAACAGGTTTCCTTTTTGGTGCTCGGTTAGTTGTCACCGATCAGGGAGAACATTTGGGACTGGCTTATTTCACTCAGCATGATATTTTCCAGATTCCTCTTCCATTTTGTTGCAAATGACAGGATTTCATTGTTTTTTACTGCTGTATAGTATTCTATAGAGTACATGTCCCATAATTTCTTTATCCAGTCTACTGTTGATGGGCATTTGGGTTGATTCCAGGTCTTAGCTGTTGTGAATTGAACTGTAATAAACATTAAGGTAAAGACCGCTTTTTTGTTTGCCAATTTAATTTCCTTTGGGTAAATTCCAAGGAGTGGTATGGCTGGGTTGTATAGTAGGGTTATATTCAGGTTTCTGAGGAATCTCCAAATGACTTCCATCGTGGCTTGACCAGTTTGCATGCCCACCAACAGTGGGTTAGTGTCCCTTTTTCCCCACATCCTCGCCAGCATCTGTTGTTGGTAGATTTCTGTATGTGAGCCATTCCAAGCCATTCTAACCGGGGTGAGGTGAAACCTCATTGTGGTTCTGATTTGCATTTCCCTGATGGCTAGTGATCCTGAACATTTTTCATGTGCCTGTTGGCCATTTGGATTTCCTCTTTTGAAAAATGTCTATTGAGGTCCTTGGCCCATCTCTTGAGTGGGTTGTTTGATTTGTTGTTGTGGAGTTTCTTGATCTCTTTGTAGATTCTGGTTATCAACCCTTTATCTGTTGCATAGTTTGCAAATATTTTTTCCCATTCTGTCGGGTGCCTCTTCACTTTCCTGACTGTTTCTTTTGCAGTACAGAAACTTCTCAATTTGATGCAATCCCAAATGTTAATTTTGGCTTTGACTGCCTGTGCCTCCGGGGCCTTTTCCAAGAAGTCTTTGTCGATACCTATATCTTGCAGAGTTTCTCCATTGTTTTCTAATAATTTGATGATGTTGGGTTGTAGATTCAGGTCTTTAATCCATGTTGAGTGGATTTTTGTGTAAGGTGAAAGGTAGGGGTTTTGCTTCATGCTTCTGCGCATGGAAATCCAGTTTTCCCAGCACCATTTATTGAATAGACTGTCCTTACTCCAGGGATTGGTTTTGGATCCTTGATCAAATATAAGTTGGCTGTAGATGTTTGGATTGATTTCTGGTATTTCTGTTCTGTTCCATTGGTCTATCCATCTGTTTCTGTACCAGTACCATGCTGTTTTGATTACAACTGCCCTGTAGTATGCCCTGAAATCTGGTGTTGTGATGCCTCCAGCTTTGTTTCTGTTGTACAAGATTGCTTTAGCTATTCGAGGTCTCCTGTGTCTCCATATGAATTTCAGCATCATTTTTTTCCGGATCTGAGAAGAATGTCTTTGGTATTTTGATTGGTATCACATTGAATCTATAAATTGCTTTTGGGAGAATGGACATTTTGATGATATTGATTCTTCCAATCCATGAGCATGGCAGATTTTTCCATTTCTTGGTATCCTCTTCTATTTCTTTCTTTAAGATTTTGTAATTCTCATTGTAGAGATGTTTAACATCCTTGGTTAAGTTTATTCCAAGGTATTTGATTGTTTTTGTGGCTATTGTGAATGGGGTTGATCTTAGAAGTTATTTCTCAGCCATGGCATTGCTTGTGTATACAAAGTCTGTTGATTTTTGTGCATTGATTTTATATCCTGCTACTTTTCCAGTGGGATGCTGGAATTGGGAGCAGAGCAAGGATTTTGTGCCCAGTCACTCTGATACAGGGTGTGGGCATCCCAAGTGGTGTCTTAACTGCTGCACCAAATGCCCACCCCATGGCAGTTATTGAGTAGAAAACAATTTGCAATGTTGGTATTAGAAACCCAATTCTGCATTTATATTTGGAACATCCTCTCAAGATATTTTAAAGCTTTCCTTTGACTTTTTATATGATCCATTTGTTGTTCAGGAACACATTGTTTAATTATTTCTATCATTTAAGCATTTTTCAGTTTTTCTCCTGTCGCTGATTTTTTAGTTTCATACCATTGTGGTTAGGAGAGATATGTGCTTTGATTTCCATCTTTTGAAATTTGTTAAGACTTTTTTCATGGCTTAACATGATCTCTACTGGAGAAATGCTTCCTGTCTGCTGAAGAAGAATGTCTGTTCTGCTGCTGCTTGATAGAATGTTCTGGATTTATCTGATACGCTCATTTGTTCTAAAGTATAGTTGAAGTCAGTGTTTCCTTATTGATTTTCTGTCTGGATGAACTATGCATTATTGAATGGAGGGTACTAAAGTCTGCTACTAGTACTTTATTGTTGTCTGTTTCTCCCTTTATATGTTAATAATTGCCTTACATATTTAGGTGCTCTGTTGCAGGATGTATATATATATTTGATTGTTATATCTGCCTGATGAACTGAACCTTTTATTATTACTTAATTATCTCCTTTGTCTCTTTTGACAGCGTTTGACTTAAGGTCTGTTTCATCTGATATTAGTATAGCAATTCTGCCATTTTTTATTTCCATTGGATGGGTTATCTTTTTCGTCTCTTCTATTTCAGTTTATGTCAGGCCTCAAAGGTGAAGTGAGTCTCCTGTGGACAGCTGATAGTTGGGTCATGTGTTTTTAAATCCATTTAGCTACTCCATCCTTTGGTGAATTTGGGTCATTTAAATTTAATTATTGATAGATAAGGACTTACTGTTGATATTTTGTGAATTATTTTCTGGCTGTTTTGTCTTTTGGTACTTCATTTCTTCCTTGCTATCTTCTTTGTGATTTGATAATTTTCTGTAGCTGTATGATTTTAATTATCTTTCCATTTTGTATCTATACAGTAGAATTTTGCTTTGTGGTTACTATGAGCCTTGTGTAAAACATCCTCTTTTGATTCCAATCTTTTTTAGGCTGATAATAATGTAATGTTCCTTGCATACAAAAGCTGGAGACTTTAGCCCCTCTTCTGTATTTTTTTTTTTTTTACAGGCAGAGTGGACAGTGAGAGAGAGAGAGAGAGAGCGAGAGAGAGAAAGGTCTTCCTTTTGCCGTTGGTTCACCCTCCAATGGCCGCAGCGGCCGGCGCGCTGCGGCCAGCGCACCGCACCTATCCGAAGGCAGGAGCCAGGAGCCAGGTGCTTCTCCTGGTATCCCATGGGGTGCAGGGACCAAGCACTTGGGCCATTCTCCACTGCACTCCTGGGCCACAGCAGAGAGGTTACATCTGGTTAAATTGTGTGACTGTGATAAAGTGAAAGTCGCTGTAGTTATTCTTTTTTCTTAAATATTTATTTATTTATTTGAAAGTCAGAGTTACACACACACACACACACACACACAGACAGAGACAGAGACAGAGAGAGAGGTTTTCCGTCCGATGGTGCACTCTCCAATTGGTTGCAACAGCCAGAGCTGCACTGATCTGAAGCCAGGAGCCAGGAGCTTCTTCCAGATCTTCCACGCAGGTGCAGGGGCCCAAGGACTTGGGCCATCCTCTACTGCTTTCCCAGGCCATAGCAGAGAGCTAGATCGGAAGTCAAGAAGCTGGGACTAGAACCGGCACCCACATGGGATGTGGCACTTCAGGCCAAGGCATTAACCCGCTGAGCCACAGCGCTGGCCCCTATAATTATTCTTAATAGTTTTTCCTTTTAACCTTTATGCTAAAGTTATAAGTAATTTAAACACCATTATTGTGGTATTAGAGTAATCTATTTACCTTTACCAGTTAGTTTTAGACTTTCATATGTTTTTATGTTACTAATCGGAGGATGTTTCAGCTTGAATAACTCCCTTTGGGATTGTCTATAAGGCAGGTGTAGTTGCATGAAACTCCCTCATCTACACACACACACACACACACACACAGTGAGAACGAGAGTAAGAGACAGAGAGATATTGGTTTGACAAACTCTTTTTTGGATTGAATTTATTAGAGATCTTTGAGTTTACTGTATCTGGATGTTCATATCTTAAAACCTTAGGAAATGTTCAGCCATTATTTCTTTCTTTGACAAAATTTATTTGAAAGACAGAGAGAGAGACAGAGGTAAAAGTGGGCTAGGGGAGAGATATCTTGCATTTAATAGTGCACTCCTAATTGCCTGCAACAACTTGGGTTGAACTGGAGTAAAGCCAGGGGCCTTTAACTTAATCTGGATCACCTGCATATGTGGCAAGGGTCCAACTACTTAAGCCGTTACTACCACCTCCTAGAGTGCACAGGATGCTAGAATTGGAATGGTGCTGGGCACTCTCATAAGTACACTGATATGAGAAGCAGGTGGACTGAGTGGCTTCTTAACTGCTCCCTCCCAGACATTCCTAGCTATTATTTATTTAAAAAAGCTTTCTCTTTCTTTATCCACTTTCTGGAACATATGTTATGCAAATATTAGCTCTCAATGGTGTCCCAGAGATCCCATAGTCCTTCTTCTTTTATTTTCTCTATTGTTTTATTCTCTGAAAACTGTCAAATTATCTATATTCAGGTTTGTTCTTTCTTCTTGCTTTAGTATGCTGTTGAAGTTTTCTGCTCTCTACTTTTTTATTTACTTCAATCACAGTATTCTTTAGATCCAGAGTTTTTTTGTGTGTTCTTTTTCATGTTTTCTATCTTTTTGTTTAGCTTTTCATTTTGTTCTTGTATTTTTTCCCTTGATTTAATTAAGTTGTTGACTTTTGTTCTCTTGTAATTTGCTGAGCTTGTTTACAACAATTGTTAGGCCATTTGTGGATCCCCACCTACTACTTTTGGGTTGATTACTAGAATCCATTGTTTCCCTTTGGTAGGTTTATTTGTTTTCCTGATTCTTAATGATCTTTCGAATTTTAGGAAGGTGCCTGTGCACTGGAAAAATAGTCACATCTTTCAGTCTTTATGGACTGTTAGGTAAGGAAAAACCTTTACCTCTGGGGATGGTAGAGGAAGACAGTAGACAGTTTTGCTGATATGCTCTGTGGCACTGGGGCCAGTCTTGCAGTGCACCAAGTATGAGGGTATGTGATAGCTCCAGGTCTGGAGGGTGATGTGTCTCATTGGTTCAGATGGCTCATTTCCATGACACTAACGATGCTATGGTCCTTGTTAGTAGGAGCTATATAAGGTTTGCAGTGGCTGTGAGGTGTTTGGGGACCTCATCTTTACCTCTGGATCCAGTGGCCAGGAACTGGGACTGGCAGCATTCGAGACCAGAGCCTGCAGTGTGTATGTAATTTGCTGCAGAGGCAGGCAGGTGTGTGTGTGTGTGTGTGTGTGTGTGTGTGACTGTAGAGGTCAGCGGCAGACTTGTGCATAGTGACAAGGCCCTGGGTCTGAGGCAGAGGCTTGGGTTAATTGTATACACACATGTGCAGTGGGGTCTGATAGCCTTCATATGCATAACTGCAGGAGGCAGCTGTGAGCTAGTGACAGGGCTTAGGCCTTCTGTTCGTGTCTGAACTGCTGCCGATCCAAGCTAGGGGGGTACATGCATACGTAGGTGCAGGGGCAGGGGCCAGCTGCTTTTATACAACAACACTGGGAGCCAGAGCTGGCGGCATGCAATATCCTGGCTGCAGGGGGTCAGTCTCAGGTGTAAGCAGCAGCATTGTGACTGGAGCCTGTGCTTGAGGCCTTTAGGACTTTGTGCAGACACACATGTAGTATCTATACTGGATCCCTAATTCAGAGTGCCCACAGAAGCAGCAGCTGGAATGGCCCAGGGAAGAGTGGTAGTAGCTTAGTCATCTAGAGAATGCCAAGGCTACTATGCTGAGTCATTGGCTAGAGTGCCTATGGAAGGAACAGCTTAGGTAGCTTTGGGGAGAGTGGAAGGAGAGGGATGGTTAGTTAGGAACCTGAGGACTACACGGGCTACCAGACTGGATCTACAGGCTGGGACAACTGCATCAGCATCAACAGCTGGGCAGCTCTGAGTGTGGCTTAAGAGAATGGAGAGGTGTGTGTATAGTTCAGGCATCTGGAGACTTTGAAGGCAAAACAAAAACCTGTGGGATGCTCAGAGTTGAAGACTGCAGAGTCTGTTGCTGTTCTAGCCATTAGTTTCCTCAGTGACAAAAGCTGCTAGGAGCCTCTGCAGGACAAGCTGCCTGGGACCTCAGTTTATAAACACTGAGAGGTCCTTTGTGGTCATCCATGGGGGTCTGTCAGAGTCCTGTGTCAAACAGGCCGCTTGGGGTCACAGTGACTCTTGCTACATGGATGGCTGATAGAGACCTCTCCCTCTTCTTTGTTTCCCATTACCTAATTCCCGTCACAGCTTTCATCTCAGCTGTGCAGATCTCTCTGATCTGGGTGGGATGAAACTGAAGTTGGTTGTCCTGGCAGAGTCCTGAGAGCCTGGGGATGCTGGTTGTACACCTGTTCTCTTTTTCTCTACAGGGAGGCACATGAGCCAGGGAGTTCTTTCTCTGTGCTGAGTTGTGAGAAGGTCTGACAATTTTTTCTACCCTGTACTCATTTTCCTCTCTCTCAATGTATTTCTGTGGCTACTAAGTGAACTCCTAAGCTCTGGCAGAGTCAGCTTTGTTCATGGATTGCTATTGAATTGTTGATCTTCGTGGAGGACAACGAATGTTGGAGTCTCCTCCTCCGTCATCTTGTGGATGGCACTCTCTTGCTTATATTGATTTGTGGATCAGTGGTTTTCTCTTGGTGCCACTGTGAAGCTTTTTGTTCTGGAAATGCCTCTCTGGCCACTTTCCATGTGGGTAGTAAGAGGAGTATCCTAGGAGAAATGGCTTGTGACCATGAAGACATTTAGTTTACAATTTATATCTCACAAAATGTGAGACCATAGAGGAAGTAATGATCTTTGAAATGTTGAGCTATTATGGAGAGTTAGTTAAGACTCCCCTCCCACCACGGTCAAAGTGCTACTTAGGTGAGGATATTCATATTGGAACAAAATTGGGATTAAAATGGAGACAAAAATTTGTATAAATAATGAGAATAAAGTTGGTTTATATTGGATCTTCATCTTGCAAATGAAATTAAATGGTCTAAAATAAGTTTTTTAATTTTACACTTAGCAAAATGTAGGTGACAGCCATAACTACATGTTCATTTTTAGAAGGAACAAAGAATGGAAATCAAATACAGGTTTTCATTTGTTTGTAATTTTTCCCATAAAATTGGAGGCTAGGATGATGACAACATGATACTCTATGTTTGATATTTGCAGTGCCATCTTTTAAGAAGAGAATCATTTTACCAAAAATCTACTGGGGAGCATCTTTAGTTTTCACGGAAGCCTTTTTACCCATCATTACTTAAATAATTCTTTTTTGAAATTCCTGTGCTACCATCATCCAGGTTAACTTTCCAGGCTAATAGAACAGATGGTGGCTTTAGTGAGACTTTACAGTTCCTTACCACCATATGGAATGGGTGCTGTCAGCTAGGCACAGTGCTGGATGCTAGGATAATGTAGCTCCTCACCTTCCAGCCACACAGCATGGAACACACTTGAAGGTAGCCTCATCACATACAGTATACTAAAGATACAAAGAATGAACATTATCCATTCAGTGTTGAGAACCCCAAAGATTCCACAGGGAGGTGGCATTTGAGAGGGATGATTCCAAGAGATGAAATGGCATGAGATGACAAGATGAGGCTCAGGCAAGGGAGAGCTTGAGGATAAGAACACAGGACAAACCCAGTGGGTTGTGCAGTTTTGCTGGTGCAGGAGAGGCAGAGAGGATGAGAGGAGTTCAGGATGAAATGTAGGTGAGGTTCACCTTTCTGGCAGAGCTTCATACACTAGAATAAGTTTGGGTCAGAGGAAAGAACATTCATCAACAACTGTAGATACAGTAACAACTATAGATACAGCTGTTTATAACATAATGTGTAATCCTTATGGGCAATATCAGATTGTATGTAATTCAATAATTTCAATTATTAAATATGACTTAGAACATTTTACAGGGTTATTTACCCTGAAGGTACAAAGGAGGCTTCTCTGGATAAGAACGTTTAAGCTGAGACTTGGAGGATCAAAAGGAATTGAAAGAAAGGGCTAGGAAGGGGAAGATGGGAACACAGTAGAGGCAAAGGGAGTAGCTTTATAAAGGCTGGAGGCAACAGGGAGCTGGAACCATCATGGGAACTCAGGAAGGTCCAGAGCTGTGCTGTCCAATGTGGTAGCCCCCAGTCACGTGTGATTCTCGAACATTTGAAATGTGGCTAGAGCAACCAAGGAACTGAATTAATTAGGTTTAGAAAACCTAAACCTATAGCATCATGGGCAAGAGGGAGTGAGGGTTCATGAGGCCCAAGATGCACATTAGGGAAAGATTTTGTGACATGGTGGACCATGGAGCTTAGCCAAAACTTCATCCTTGGCTTTAGGAAACCCCTAAAGGATGTGTACAATGGTGGGACATAATCAAATTGGTCATTCTGCAGTTGGCCTGGGAGCAGGGTGTTAGTGCTGGATTTAAGCAGGGAAGTGCTAGTAATGAAGCTATTCCTAAGGAAAATTGATCCACACTCGGGTGTAGGACGGACTGAACAGGAAATGGAAGAAGGTGGAGAGATCACAGAGGGAAGTGGTGGAGCATTGTGGTTAATAACACAGCTTCTGGAGCCTACTTGCCAGGACCAAATTCTCCATTTACTGTTTTCTTTAAATCGTGTGAGCAGTGCTTGGTCCCAGAGGTAGCCTGGCTCATATAGCTGTGGGGTCGGTAACACTGGGACTGCCTGAGCTTGCAGCCAAGCCTTGGGGAACTACTGTGAGAGATTGCCTTTCTGGGGGCAGGGCATGTGGCAGTGTTCTCCTGCTTTTCCCTTATTTCACTTGGTACAGCAATTAAGGGGCCTTGATGACAAATCCTTTTATCTTCTTTTGCCTTATTTGGTAAGCTTTGTACTTATACTTTCATGGGCCATCTGTTATTATCTTCTGCTTCCTGTTGGAAGGTGTTTGGCAGTGGCAGAACATCCTAGGACTTATGGGGAGAGGGGTGCTCTCTGGAGGGTCCCCAAGACACTGTCATAGAACTTGCTTTCCCCAATTGCAGCCCTAATGGACTAGGGGAGCGCAGTTGCTCTCGCTTTGGAGAAGACTGAGCAGTGTAGCTTGTAGCTTGGTAGGTGGCAGGGCCGAGTGTGTGAAAATTCAGACCTTGCGGCTGCAAGAAACCCTCACAGCACAATTAGAGGAAGAGTCTCCACTGCAAAGATAGGCTGTGGAATCTGGGTGCTGGAGCTGCTGACTCTGAGGAATAGCTGGAGGTGAGAACCCAAGGGCTGTCAGGCTATTCCTGCTCCATTCTGAGCATAAGCCTCACCTGCCTTTTCTGCATCTTGGTCCATGAAGTCAAAGTGGGCAATCCACAGCCCTTGACTTGACCTTTCATAGATCATGCTGGAATCTGGGAGGAAGGCCAGCTTAGATGGGTTTTCATCCTTGTTCCAGTCAGGCCTCTCTTTATGGGAATGGAAGTGGAACAAACATGGCTTCTGGGTGCCTGTTCTTTTCTTTTCTTTGAAAGGCACAGTTGGAGAGAGACAGAAAAATCTTTCACTTGCTGATATACTCCCCAAATGGCCACAATGGCCAGGGCTGGTCCAGACCAAATCCTGGTTCCAGGATTCAGGAACTTCACCCAGGTCCCCCATGGAGGTGCAGAGACCCAAGTACTTAGGCCATCTTCTCCTGCTTTCCCAGACATATTACCAGGGAACTGGATTGCAAGTAGAGCAGCTGGAACATGAACCATCACCCCTATGGGATGCTGGTGGTGCAGGTGGTATCTTAACCAACTACGCCTCAGTGCCAGTACCTAGCCACCACTTTCAGTGATCTCCTAGGAATAGGGGCTCTATCTGGTTGTAATCAGAATGGTGTTCAGTATTATATAGCATGTAACATAATATACCATAATCATATACCATGAATATGTATTTATACATATCATATCATAGGGATATGTAGACTATTATAAAAAAGTTACTCCAAAACTCAAGCTTTACACCCATACGTATTGCATCACCTGCCACTCTGGTGACTTATTGTAAGGAAAATTTTTTTAAAAGTAAGATTTACTTATTTATTTGAAAGTCAGAATTACAGATAGGGAGAAATGGAAAGGGAGAGGGAGAGGGAGAGGGAGAGGGAGAGGGAGAGGGAGAGATTGATCTTGCATCTACTGGTTCACTTCCCAAATGACCCTGGCTAGGGCTGGGCCAGGTTGAAGCCAGGAGCCAGAAGTTTCATCTGGTTATCACATGTGGGTGGCAGTGACCCAAGCACTTGTACCATATTCTGCTTCCCAGGTACATTAGTAGGTAGCTGGATTGGAATTGGAGCAGCTGGGAGTTGAACCGGAGAATATATGGGATGCCAGTGCCATAGATAGTGGCTTAACTTGCTGCACTACAATGCCGGCCCCTCTAAGAAACCTCTTGATTTTTGCTTCATCATACTATTAGCATGAGAAATGAAGGAAAAAGTCCACTTTTATGTGGTATTATGAGGTAAATGTTTCTTTGTTTAGGGAAAAAGGGATTGAGGTGTAGAATTGCCATGAATGCATATCTTCCAAGGATTAAAATTCACTGTATCTGGTAGTTTACACTTCAGATCATCATGATTTACAGAGTAAAACAAAGACATTAATATAGTGCACAAGTGAGAGCAGGATTTATTTGAGAAAGAATATACATTTATGTGTGAGTGTGGGCCACCCAACAAGGAGAGAATCCCATCATGCTTGGTTCAAAGAGTTGCTAATGAGGAGACTGAGGTGGAGGAGGTCAGAAAAGTGTCCACAAACAAGAACCTGAAGCCTGGAGCCAAAGAACAGGAATTCTCCCATCACCTGACTCCTTTATGAAACAGCAATCTAGTGCCCTAATTGAACCTACAGACTGGGTGGTATTTAGCAAGAATGAGGCTTTCTGCGAGTCTCATGGCACCTCCACATGCAGTTCAACATACACTTGGCCATCATGGCGTTTCTTCCTTCCTGGTCCCTTGCGGTACACAGGAGCATCATGGGAAAAATGGGTGTACTAGGCAGATGGGCAAGGTGTAGAGTTCTAATGCAGGGTTGCACAGAAGTAGTGAGATGTTTCCAGCTGTACTGATTCCTGCCTAGCTCCCTACCTAATTCCCCTGTGTCAAGGTGAGGAAAAAAGGATGAAGCAGAGGTGGGGTCTTCATCTCAGTGAATCACTATTTCTAATGCATTGTGTGTTAGAGCTGAGCCTTTGAAATACTTGTGGGTCCTGCTGGAAGATACACTGAAAGCAAAAGAGCAGGACCCTACCCACAGATGTACTTGTGGTTTAGGAACTCTTGAGGAAGGTTTTTGGGTCTTGGGCTGAGAGTCGTATGGGAGCCTGGGCATAAGTGAAGGTTCGTTCCTGTCCTGTTGCTTTGCAACACCCTGCCATGTTTCTGGCATCCTTGTGCAGCATAAAAGGGGATAGCCTTCCATGGCAGGCATCAGGAATTACAGCCGATTTTCTGAGGCAAAGCTGTGCCAATTTCTTTTTTTTTCTTTCTTAAACATTTTATTTATTTATTCGAGAGGCAGAGTTACAGAGAGAGAGAGAGAGACAGACAGACAGACAGACAGAGAGACAGATCTTCCATCCACTGGTTCACTCCCCAGGTAGCTGCAATGGTCAGATCTGCGCTGATCCGAAGCCAGGATCTAGGACCTTCCTCTGGGTTCCCCACATGGATGCAAGGGAGCAAGTCCTTGGGCCATCATTCGCTGCTTTCCCAGGCCATTAGCAAAGAGCTAGATCAGAAATGGGGCAGCCAGGACTCAAAACTGGTGCCCATATGGGATGCTGGCACTGGCACTGCAGACAGAGGCTTAACCACACCATACCACAGCACCAGCCCCAAGCTGTCAATCTGAAACCTGGGTGCCAGGCCTCTCCCATCTTGCCCAACCTAACTGTCAATACTTTTGTCTGGTTTCCATTTTGTATTTGTGTCCCTCTTAATCCGATTAAAACATAAATCTTACACATAGGCACTAAATCTCTTGTTAAGACCTTGAGGTTGAGCTTCTAATTAGGAGCTTTGCTTCACCTCTCTGAGCATAAGTCTTGTTGAAAACTTAGGGTTTTAGAACTGAGCTAATCTTTAGAATTTGTATCTTACATACAGATTCTTTACATTAAATCTAAGTTTGTGTACACACAAGTGATCATTTTCAGAGCCTTCCAGTTGCTGTGCCTGTTTGGCAAGGACTGAACACCTGTGATTCCTTCCAAGCCTATTCACAACGGAGGGCTAAGAAGTACTATGTTTGGGGACAAGCTTGTCAACATAAATAGTCTACTACCTACCCTTTGATTCTGTCATTCTACTTTGGGAATGTATCCTTTGGAGATAATGCTTAGGACGAAAAAAGATATTGAGAAGAATTTCCCTCCTTTTTAATTATTTTTAAAGATTTATTTATTTATTTGAAAGACATGGTTACAAAGACACACACACACACACACACACACACACACACACAGATCTTCTACCCATTGGTTCACTCTCCAAGTGGCTGCATGGCTCCTGGGATGGGCCAGGCTGAAGCCAGGAGCCCAGAACTCCATCCAGTCTCCTGCGTGGGTGGCAGGGGCCCACGGACTTGAGCATCTTTCACTGCTTTTCCAGGCACATTAGCAGGGAGGTAGAACTAAAGTAGAGCAGCTGGGCTTGAACTCATTCTCATGTAGGACACTGGACACTGGCTTAAGCCACTGCACCATAATACTGGCTCCATTTCCCTCCAAGTGAAAAACTTTTTTTTTTTAAATAAGAGAAAACTTAAAATTGAACAAATAGGATACTAGCAGTGATAGTATATCATAAAGACATCAAAATTATTTAAAAAGTCCCAGATGAGATACTTTATTCCTTGCATTTATTCTTGAATCTTCATTCAAGTTATTATTATCCCATTTTTCAGTCTGGAGAGATGAGAGTGGACTGTAAAGCCAGAATTGATGAAACAGAATTCCTTCTTAGAATAACCAGCTTGTGAGGTGCAGCTGTGCAAAACAGAAACCTAGTGCCTAGGCTGTGGCTTAGGCTGTGCCTAGACCATGGGAACCATTCAGCCAGCAGCCCCTGAAGAAAATACTCTGAAAATTGCCACATAACTCACATTTTCATAGGTTCCTTGGGATGCCCATGCACACAATGTCCACAATGGATTTCTTTTCTTTTCTTTAACATTTTATGTTTATTTCCCAATGCAGATGTATTTAAGTTTTCCAGGACAGTTTGTAATAACAGTCTTCGAAGATGATTTTGTGATTCCAATTTTATCATTCTTTGTAACATTTGCCTTTCTTGAGAAAATGTAAGGCCTGCCCTTCTTAGAGCTTTACTTAGGTTATAATGTTTTAATTTTGATGTCGTGTTTCAGGATTATGCTCTAATGGAATAAGTATGGGAGATGTCAGGTAACTTCCAACTTCCCACACTTAAATTGTTTTCTGTAAAAATTTGACAAAAATAACAATTTATAGAGACAAATTGCCACTAGGTTGATATATAACATTAACGTAATTTTAGCCATATTAAAAGTATAGTAACCATCAGAACTTGGAGGGAAGATCTTAAAACCAGCCTTTAATGTAACTGTGATAGGAGATCCTTTTAGTCTAACAGGAATTTAAAGATTTATTTATTTCCAAGTTAGAGAGCTAGAGAGAGAGAGAGAGCTAGAGAGAGAGAGAGAGAGAGATCTTCCATCTGCTGGTTCACTCTCCAAATGGTCACAACAGCCAGGGCTGCATCAGGCTGAAGTGGGGAGCCAGGACTTCATCCTGATCTCCCACATGTATGTCAGGAACCCAAACACTTGAGCCGTCCTCTGCAGCTTTCCCCAGGCAAACAGGCATCTAAATGTGCAGCCACGTTAGAATTTTAGTGGTGGAGAAGAGGAGCAAGGGGGAGTGTCCTGTAGCCCACCTCGCACATCCACCCACCCCTGGCTCTGCAGGGATACCCCAGCTGCTGTAGGGCTGGCCAGGCCACACAGCGGGCCTGGGAACAAGTTACTTCGGTTGCTGCAGCCCTCGTGGGGGAAACGTGGAGGCAGAGTTGGATGAAATCAGCATTCTGTGAACACCGTGTGGAGGAAATGCAGAGGAGTTCACGGACATCCACGAGTGAAGAGTCTCGCTGACGGAGTGCGAGTGCGAAGCGCCCTTGGAGGCTGTCGGCGTGTGCTGACGTGGCCAGGACTGCGAGATAGCCTGCTGTCAGGATGCCTTTTTCACAGTGTTTCACCCGGCGTGTCTGAAACGCATCTGACGACAGAATCCTGTTATCAAGGAACGTGTTTTGGGAAACACTGATCTGAGTTTCTTTCCAAGACTCTGGGGTTTTAAAGCACGCTGCGTGAGTGTTGCTTAGCAACAGGGGAGCCACCTCCTTTGCCCACTAGATGGCACCCTTGAATGTGATTTATTTTTTTCTTTGTCATTGGCTTCTGCTTGGATATTGCTTTTTCCTGTGTACCTGGAGAGTGTGTAGATCAGTTGTTAAACCGATTTTAAGGTCATTCTGGTGACGTTTTATAAGCCATTTAAAAAATAAAACAATTGTGTCAACTGTAGGGTAAACACTAGCCAAAACTGAAAATAGTGTATGAAATTTTCTCAGTGGAATTAATGTTTTTTTAAACAACATTATTTGAATAATATCCATTTTTACATTAAAATTCATTTATTTATTTGGAAGGGGGAGAGGAAGGGAGAAAACACACATGCTAGAGAGATCCAGAGAGAGAGAATGTGTGTTCCCATCCCAGTTCACTTCCTAATGCCTGCAATGGCTGAGGCTGGACCAGACCACAAGATGGGAACTGGGAACTCAGTCCCTAGTGGGAGGCAGGGACCCAGCTACTTGAGCCATCACCTCTGCCTCTCAGGGCTGCATCAACAGGAAGTTGGAATCAGAAGCTGGAGCCAGGGCCTGAACCCAGGTACTGTGAAATGGGATGTGGGCATCTGAGGCACTAGATCAAGTGCCACCTGTTTTTACATTTTCGGTCAGACATTAGCCAGACAAAATGTAATTGGATATTTGGGTTGTTCTGTTGATCAGCTGCAGAGATTGAATTGTGAGCCTTGAGTTCCCGTGGTGGGTAAGAAGTATCTTCATCATCTGTGTGTACCTTTGTTTGGGATCACTGAAACATTGTCCCATTTAGACGATAGTTTGCTTCAGAAGGTCTCACTGTCCAGGCAGCCTGTGTTAAGTGGTCTCTTAAAGTCTCCTTCATATTCTAGTAAATATTTAATTGGCTCTTTATTAAACATGATTTGCTATTAGGCCTTAAGACTTTGCTGGTCTGCGGGTTAGTCAGTTCGTCTGTCCTCAGCTGGGCCTTCTGGTTGTAAGCTTAAGCACTTTAGCAACCCCCACCCCCCACTTGGAGTTCATGGAATTTCACACATTGGTTTAAGTGTGCCCAGGAGTTTTGGAAAAAGAAGCCAACTTCACTTAGGAATAGTCATGCTTCCAGTTTGTTCAACTGAAGGATGTTTACCTATTAGAATGTGTGCCTTTTTAATGATGGAAAGGGAGCTTTAAAAAATATAATGAGGAGGCTTTCTGCACTGCTTCCTGAATTACCTGAAATATGTGTACAGCGTGCGGAGGTGTGAGAAGCCAACTCTGTCACGGGAGCTTCATCGTGCTCTTTCACTGCTACCTTCTGAAGGGGGAATTGATCTAAGGGCTGTCAGATCCTTTCCAGTTTGAGCTTCTTTCTGAACCCCAAAGGACAAAGTTACCATCCTTCCTCAAGGTAAGTCGTCTTGCAATGCTGTGTCTTGCCCTACCATCTGGTCTGCTGCCACCTTTGGATTCACGTTGTGTGTTTTCTATGAGCTTTTCCCTCTGTTAACACCCAGCATGGCGTGAGTGCTAGTTTTTGGTTCATCTCTGGGTTTTCGAATTTTAGGTGGTGGGATGCAAAACCCCTTGTGGATCGCACTCTTATTTTTTAAGACTGTCCACTTGAGGAATTTGATGCCAATTTTTTGAATGTAGTTTCTAACTGAAATGTCAGGTTAAAGAGATAATAATCTTAGTTAATACGTATTGAGTGCTCACTGTTCCAGTGCCAAGCACTTCATGTGTACTTGCTTGTTTAGTCCTCACAACAGCCCTGCAGGAGATGCTGTTTCTGTAGCATTTTCTGATGAAGAAATTGAGGGTTAGAAAAGTTAAGTAACTCAATTAACATCACAGTGCTTATAAGGGGCCCAGCAGAGATTGTAGATCTTGTCTCTTTTGCCTTATGCTTTTCCAGCCCACGCATCCTGTTTTGGGAAACATACATATGAATCTATGTAAAGTTGAGGCAGGCTAGACCGATTGACCATAAGGTAGCCAGAAATCCTCTGATAATGAGAACCCAGCTGCCAATTTTGCCCTTAGCTCTAGACATGAAGATTTCTTGGCCTGATGGCTTCATATTCAAATCTGTTTGGCTGTGTTTCTCAAAACACTGAGTTACTATACTTTGCATTAACAGTGCTTGGCTTTGTCTTTTATGCAGAAAGCCCCTCCAGGCCTCTGTAATGTGCTAAAAAAGATCTTGTCTAAAACTCATGAAAATAAATAACATAAAACTGTTCTGAATAAATTTGAGTTAAGTGAACAGAACCCTTTTCTGTGTACATGTATCGCATACATACAGTGGTGTGCGCCCACGAACACGTGTTCTGTCGCTGGGCTTAGGACCAACATCCTCTAGTAAAGGATCTCAGAATTTCCATTATAAATTATTTTAGGGGTTTATAACTAATGCCATAAAAAAATTCAGCCCCGCCTGGAACTTACTTTATTGTATTTACAGGATTCTTTGTTGCAAGGAAGTCTGTGGATAGGACTCTATCTTTGCTTTAGCCCTGGCATAAGGTGCATACATTTGCAACATTGCTGGCAGGGAGGCTAGAGCTGTCGGAAACAGAGCAGGAACCTCAAAGATTCAGGTGACAAAGTGGATTTGAGATGCCTACGGGGCAAATGCAAAGTTTGAACTTGAATGTTGTTTGGAAAGAGGAAGTCTGCAAGCAGACCTGTGATTCCATGAAAGAGTCTATCCACTGCCTACCTCTTTACCACCTCCTTTATTATTTATTTTTTTTTGAGAAATGCAGATAGGAATGGAAAATTTTTTAGACTTATTAGAAACATTTTTACCATTGAAGACTCAAAAAGTCACCTCATCTGGAAAGCCTGCAATGACTGCTAAAATGTATTGAGCATGTGCTATATGGCAGGCAGTGTGCTGAGGTCTTCCCGTGAGTTTTCTCATTTGTTCCACTGAACACCTGCATTTTACAGATGAAGAATCCAGAGAGCAGAGGTAGGAAGTAAGCTGCTCAAGGTCACAGGGTGGAGGCTGCTAGAAGAACTGATTCATCCATGGTGTAAGAGCTGCAGTCAGGACATTGCCATGTCCATTCATTCCCGATCCCCTGTGCACAAATGTTCCTTCAACCCAAGGGCCTTTAGAACCATCCAAAAGACATCCCACCTACACTTTATTCCCAGTCAGCTCTAATAGTTGTGAGATTGACTATGTCCCTAGTGAAAGCCAAATTCATAACCCATTCATTTATAATTTGCATCAATTTTTGTGGACTGGGCAGAAGTTTGTTCTTTAAAGGTCTACTAAGTAAATGAGTAGATTACATAGAAACAGAAAACTTTTCATTATCAATAAATTGATAGGTGAATTTCAGGCCATTTTTTTAAAGATTTATTTACTTATTTGAAAGTCAGAGTTACACAGTGAGAGGAGAAGCAGAGAGAGAGAGAGGTCTACCATCTGCTGGTTCACTCCCCAAATGGCCACACAGTCGGAGCTGTGCCGATCCGAAGCCAGGAGCCAGGAGCTTCTCCCTGATCACCCACGCGGGTGCAGGGGCCCAAGGACTTGGGCCATGTTCTACTGCTTTCCCAGGCCATAGAAGAGAGCTGGATTAGAAGTAGAGCAGCCAGGTCTCGAACTGGCGCCCATATGGGATGTCGGCACTTCAGGCCAGGGCGTTAACCTACTGCGCCACAGTGCCGGCCCCTCAGGTCATTTTTACATCCATTAAGTACACTTAAAGTACCATCAGTCTACAACATGTTATTAACCTGAGTGATTACCTTTTTTTTTTTTAAGATTTATTTATTTGAAAGGCAGAGTTACAGAGAGGCAGAGGCAGAGAGAGAGAGAGAGAGAGAGAGAGAGAGAGAATCTTCCATCCGCTGGTTCACTCCCTAGATGGCTGCAACAGCCAGAGATACACCAATCTGAAGCCAGGAGCCAGGAGCTTCTTCCAGGTCTCCCATGCGGGAGGGCCCAAGGTCTTGGACCATCTTCCACTGCTTTCCCAGGCCATAGCAGAGAGCTGGATGGGAAGTGAAACAGCCAGAACTTGAACCAACACCCATATGGGGTACAAGCATTGCAGGTGGCGGCTTTACCAGCTATGCCATAGCACCGGCCCTGATTACTTTTTTTTTTTTAATTTATTTTATTTATTTGAAACACAGAGTTAGAGAGAGAGGTAAAGACAGAGGAGAGAGGTCTTCAATCTGCTGGATCACTCCCCAAATATCTGTAAAGGCCAGAGCTGAGCCGATCCGAAGCCAGGAGCCAGAAGTTTCTTCCAGGTCTCCCACATGGGTGCAGAGGCCCAAGCACTTGGGCCATCTTCTACTGCTTTCCCAGACCACAAGCAGAGAGCTGGATTAGAGGAGGAGCAGCTGGGACACGAACTGACACCCATATGTGATGTGGTCATTGCAGGCAGAGGTTTAGCCTCCTATGCCACAGAGCTGGCCTCTGATTGATTACTTTTAAAAGGTTGTTTCTGGCCGGCACCACGGCTCACTAGGCTATTCCTCTGCCTGCGGCACTGGCACCCTGGGTTCTAGTCCTGGTTGGGGCGCCAGTTCTGTCCTGGTTGCTCCTCTTCCAGTCCAGCTCTCTGTTGTAGCCTGGGAAGGCAGTGGAGGATGGCCCAAGTGCTTGGGCCCTGCACCTGCATGGGAGACCAGGAGGAAGCACCTGGCTCCTGGCTTCGGATCAGCGCAGCATGCCAGTCGTAGTGGCCACCCGGGGGGTGAACCAACGGAAGGAAGACCTTTATCTCTGTCTCTCTCTCTCACTGTCTAACTCTGCCTGTCAAAAAAAAAAAAAAAAAAAAAAAAAAGGTTGTTTCTAAGAAAAATATTATATGATTTTAACTTTTGATGCAGTCAACTTAGGTTCTCTGTACTTTTAATTAAAATTATTTGCTGTGTGTATCAGCCCCCCCTTTTTTTTGCTAGTAACATAATATCATAGTCTATGTAAGGTATAACAAGAAAAGAGTATTATTTTGGGTCACAGTTCTGAGTGTACAAAGGGCTAAGGGTCCCATCTGGTGATGATCTGCTGACATAGTCCCAGCAAGGGCACAGATCATTGCATGGCAAGAGACAGACAACATGCGTGTATGTGTGTGTGTGTGGGGGGGGGGTGGGTGGGTGGGTGGGTCTACCTGCTCTCTGTTCCTCTTCTTATTTAGTCACCAGGATTCAGTCTTAGGGGCTACATCCTCAAGATCTTACATAATCCTAATCATTACCCAGAGGCCTCCCCTCTCAATACCACATTCAGATTAATTTTCCACCCTCTTCATACCTCCCAATGGAGTTTAAGTTTCAGCTCATGCAAGTTTGAGAGACACTCAGATCACATCCAAACCAAAGCACTGTGCAATGTACTGTGAAGTCTTCTTAATGTCATTTTGTAGCTGAATGCTTTGTCCTACCCTTGGAATTCCAGATTTTATAAAACCAAGGGTCTCATCTTTTTCTTTTTTGTAAATGATCATGGACGTTTTTAGTTCCCTGTACCCTGAAGGGGCTGTATGAATGCATGCTTTTGGCCATGACAGCATCTGCTTGGGCAAAATAAAACTTCATCTGGGGAAAATGCAGAGCTCCACTCAGCCTGTAGGCACCAGCTGGCTAGTCATACTGCTGTGGGTTGTTTATGATGCGTGTTCATGGGATCCATCCATGCTGCACTACACTAGTTGTTAAATGTGCGTACTTGAATTTTTCCCAGGGGGAGGTGCAAGAGTTCCAGCTGTATAAATGATATATCCTTGAGTCTCCAGAATGGATCCAAGTCACAAAGTAGGAAAGACCAGAAGAGAATCTGAACCAATTTTGTGCATTTCTAAGAAAGGCAAAATAGTTCAGTAGTTAAGAGCTGAGGATTTGCCATCAGTGGAGCCAGGTTATTTAAATTGTCCTATCACTGAGCAGTAGGGAGGCCTCAGACAAGACACTAATCTTCTATGAGCATTTTCTCATCTTTAAAAATGGAAGATTGAAGGAAGTGAGTTAACATATAAACCTGATTGGAGTAGTGGATAAGTAATTGCAAACCTACATATATGTTACTTTTTGCTATTATTAGAAAAATGAAACTAGTAAGTTTAGAGCACTGATTATCAAGAGGGGAAAATTCTGCCTGTTAGGGGACATTTGGCAGTGACTACAGACAGTTTAGGTGGTCCTACATTGCAGTGCATATGGGGAAGGCAGGGAATACCAAGGTGCTGCTGCTAGGCATCATATGCTGAGCAGGAAGGCCCCACAATGAAGAATTACATGGCCTCCAATGTCAGTGGCCTAAGTTGAGAAACCCTTCTTTTTTTCTTTTTCTTTTTTGACAGGCAGAGTGGACAGTGAGAGAGAGAGAGACAGAGAGAAAGGTCTTCCTTTTCCTTTGGTTCACCCTCCAGTGGCCGCTGCGGCCATTGTGCTGCGGCCAGCGCACTGTGCTGATCTGAAGCTGGGAGCCAGGTGCTTCTCCTGGTCTCCCATGTGGGTGCAGGGCCCAAGCTCTTGGGCCATCCTCCACTGCCTTCCCAGGCCACAGCAGAGAGTTGGACTGGAAGAGAAGCAGCTGGGACAGAATCCGGCGCTCCGACCGGGACTAGAACCCGGAGTGCCAGCGCCACAGGTGGAGGATTAGCCTAGTGAGCCGTGGCACTGGCCGAGAAGCCCTTATTTAGACCCAAATAAGCACAGGAAGTGTACGTTAATTAGCCAAGAAAAACGGAAATGATAAATTACCCTGATATAATACAGAAAAGCAGTTCGTCAAGTTAGTATGGGAGTAGGGTAGGTATTGTGGTACAGCAGATGAAGCCACTGTTTGGTACACCTGTGTTCATCTGGTTTCAGTCCTAGCTCCTACATTTCTGATCCATCTTCCTGCTAATGTGCTTGGGAGGCAGCAGATGATGGCTTAAGTCCTTGAATCCCAGCCACCCTTGAAGGAGACTTGGATGGAATTCCTAGCTCCTTGGGCCCCTCCACCCATGTGGGAGACCCAGAAGAAGCTGCTGGCTCCTGCCTTTGGATCGGCACAGCTCCAGCTGTTGCAGCCAGTTGGGGAGTGAACCAACTGGGGAATGAACCAGTGGATGGAAGACCTCTCTCTCTCTGCCTCTCCTTCTCTGTGTAACTCTTTCTTAAAAAAAAAAAAAAAAAAAAAAAAAAAAAGCCTGCCTGAAAAACTTGTTCACAGGATCTGTCTTTATTTCCTTTTCAACCTGCAGTCTAATCAAAACAAATCCCCTCCTTTTCAGGAGCTAAAAGGGACTGCATTCATCTTCCGTTTGCTTCATGTTGGAGCTGGTTACAATAATCCCCTTGTATCTGTGTTGTGTGTGGCTCCAGATAAGGAGCCTTGGATGTATATCCTTCTGTTGCCCCAGGACGTTTGCACATATTAAGTGCCCAAGTCCTGAGGGAATTGCTGGGTGTCTTTCTTTTATCAGCTTGGGGTCTTGTTTGCTGTGATGCTCTTTGCTGTGTATTTACATTGCGATGAGTCTAAGGAGGTTAGACCCAACAGACTCAGCTTCTTGAGAATGGTGGCTGTGTTTAATTCTGTTTGGTAGCCCCTTATTTAGGGTAGCATAGAGAGCATGCCCAACATGAAATTACCATTAGGTGGTTAATGCCTCTTTGTTGTATACTGTTGGGTGTTAAAGACAATTGATAGCCCTCAAAAGTATCCAATGAACTTGACCAAAGTAATAGATTGAGTTACTTCCTGTGCTAGTCATACACCCAATGCGGGTAGTATTTCCATTCTAAATCTTTTAAAAAGAAGGGTAAAATGGAAGATAAATTGAAATTGACCTGAATAATAACAAGTGAGAAAAGATCTGCATTCCAGAAAACCTTGCAGCTTGATTGGAAGTATGCTACCCTTGGATGAGTAAAATCTACCACTAAACACTTAAGAACTGCTTTCTTCTTGGTGTCATGTGTATATAATATGATCTCTGCCCTCTGGAGATTTATATTCTAGTCTGTAGCTTGGCACAATTTTACTTAAAGGGTCAGATGACAAATATTTCATGTATTGCTGGCCATTTAGTCTCTTGTAATTATTCTACTATTATAGCAGGCTCAGCTAATATATAAACCAATGAACGTGACTGTGTCCAAATAAAGCTTTATTTACAATTAAATTATTTACAGTAGCCCACATGCCATCATCTATTGATCTTTGCTCTACAGTGTGTGTATGTGTGTGTATGCCGGTACAGGCATATGCGTATGGACATAAAACTAGTGCTGGTATGTGTTTGAAGACATTCTGAGGTGGTAAAAAAAATGAATCAGAGTAGTAGGGGAGATGCTTGATGAAGGGGTCCTATTATTTGACTCTATGATCATGTGTATAGACTTTTTGTTTCATTTTTCTATCAAGAGACTTACTGAAAAGTCATTCATTTTTCCATTTATTCCATAAATATTGGCTTAGTGGTCATTATATGAAAATGTGTATTCAGGCTATTTGAAGTTTAGTAGCTGGATACATTTTCCATATTCTAATGACTCATTTTACACATTTGAGCATTTCTGAAATTGGACTACATCTTAGAGTTGATAGTGGTATTACAAGATTTTCCTTAATCTATGGATATAAATTAAGATGTTTGCTTCCTCCAGAAATGTGGTAGGTGTTTTGGCATTGCCTTAAGGATTTCTAGAGCAGGGTCATAAACTTTAGATATTTTGGCTTTTACATTTCCATTTATTTAGCCACTTACTAGATGGAAGGATTCTGAGAACATTTTGAACAAAAATGAGAAATGCTTTTAAAAAATTTATACCTTCAGTCCTGACAAAGATGAGTTGCTTTCCACATCCAGTTAATGTGTGAAATCAACTTCTCATGTGAAGCGTGGCTTTTTCTATACTCCTTTGATGATTTGGGGCTTGTGCCACAGATTTTCTTTAAGCAGGTAAAGTATGAACTGAAGTTTCAGAGACAGAATCACGTGCCCCACTGAAGACCAGTTCACAGTGCTCTGTGTCCCTCTGAACGTCTTTCCCTTTGCTAGAAGCACAGGATTTTGAGAGCAGGTGTTGGAATGTGTTTTACCCTGTTTATCTCATTTTTATTTCATGGTGCTCAGGTTTTCTAAAACTGTGACGTTCTTTATTCAGGACTGGCCTAAAAAACTCTCACTCAAAAATTGCGTAAACCTAGATTTCATTGCTCTGCATTTGTTTTCTGCATTCGAGGGGGGAGGTTCTGCTGAACTGTTTTTATGATTTACAGCAGCCAAAGATACATTCATCCTGTTCTGCGATATACGGGAAGAGACATCATATAGAAACATTATTTATGCTTCTGATCTGGAGGGGAAGGCTGTTCCTTGTGCTGCACTTACAGTTAGATCAACTTGCATAGTAAGCACGTGTGCCTTTGTAATTCATACAGAAAAAAATCAAAGAAATTAAAATGCAGATTAGTATTTTGCAAGTGACATCTCTGTTTTTTGGTTAATGCTGCTAATAATAATAAATACACCTCAGTATTTACAGTTGTGGCTACTTTTGGCATGGCTTTCAAATGCTCTCTTTGGAGTTATTATTTGGATGCTGCATTCTGAAATCATCTCTCCCTCATTTCCCCCTGTTTGCATATTTCAATAAAGGTCTTCAGTGTAAGAAGGTGGTTCACTATTATTAGCCAGCTGATCATTAGAAAGCAGGAAACCGTGATTGTTACACTGCATGGAGAATTTTCCAGTGTAGTGTTTGTGGGGTCTCATGAATGTAGATCTATAAGTGTTTCAAACCCTGCATTCTTGTCCTAGGGCATTATTGTCCTAGGGCATGCAACCAGCAAGCTATGAAAGGGCAAGCCAGAAGCTGCAATTCCTTTAAAGGTTTCTTCTTGAAATAACTCTGGAAAATACATTTTTGGATACTGGCATTGTGGTGCAGAGGGTTAAGTTAAGAGGCTGGCATACCACATCAGACTGTTGGTTGTACCACGGCTACTCCACTTCTGATGGAGCTCCCTGTTAATGTGCCCGTGACTCTGCAGGAACTTTTGTCTCTCCAGGGCCATCTATGGCCTATGAGCCTGTGTGGTAGCATGGATGTGCTAGAACCAGTGCAGTGTTGCCTTCAAACCCCAAATTCTTTTGTTAGTGAACCCTGAATAGGAAAGACCTGCTCAGGCTCCCCAGGGATGCAGGTCAGGCAAATTGTTCTCCTCTGGCCCTACTTGTCTAACTCCTGTCTCCTAGGGAGTTCCAGTTGCCTGTGAAATCACATCCTCTGAATCAGGGGGAAGCAGGTAGCTGGGTTGTCTGAGGAATCCCCCCAGCCTAGACACCCATCTTGTCTTTGGTTTCCAAGGACTGAAGCTATCATTCAGCTTCTCTGTAGGATCTCTGTTTAGCATCCTCGGACCTGGGGTCCAAGTTCAACTTCCCTGCCATTGACTCAGTCTGTTCCCCATTTAAGAAACAAAAACTTCCTGGGGGCATAGCTGTGGGGTAGTAGGCTTAGTCTCTGCCTTCAGTGCCAGCATTCCATGTAGGCACCGGTTCGTGTCCTGGATGCTCCTCTTCCGATGTAGCTCCCTGCTGATGGCCTGGGAAATCAGTGGAAGATGGCTGAAGTACTTGTGCCCCTGTACCCACATGGGAGGCCTGGGAGAAGCTCCTGGCTCTGGGATTTGGATCAGCCTAGTTCCAGCCATTGCGACCATTTGGGGACTGAACCAGTGTTTCACCCCCTCCCTGTCTGTAACTCTACCTCTTAAATAAATAACAAATAAAATCTTTTAAAAAACAGAAAAACTGCCTTAAATGATTAAAAGGAAAAAAAAATCATGGTTAAGGATTTTTCCTTTGGCCTTGACCTCTGAAGTGTGTGGCCCAGGCCCCTTGTCCTCATCCTTCAGGCTTAGGTCTAAGAGAGGTGGGACGCTTAGATGATTCACCCAGTTCCATAGTGGTGCAGGCACCTCCTTCAGAAGCTACACATTTGTTCCATATACATTGTCCTTTATAAACATCCTCGCTTCTCATGAAGTACAAAAAAGTAAACCCAGACAGGCAGAAATCACTTAAATCGTATGTTAATCACATTGTCATCATCCGATCTTAGGTTATCTTTCCCTGCCGGATAAGGAGCTCTTGAAACTCACATGCACATCGTGACTTCCAAAGAAAGAAAAGCTATCAAAACACCCTCCTGTGAGAAATTTTCCATTTCTTAGGGAATTCAGGTGTATGAATCACTTCCTTCTGTCCTGTCATAGAAAAAAAAAAAAGAGCAACGTGACTTTATAGTTCAGCTGAGGAGGCCTGCTTGGCGTTTTCCAGGGAAGATTGCTTATCGTGGAGAAAAGCTGTGTTCTTAAATGGGTTTCTGCATAGACCTTGTAGGAACAGTTTGCAGATGTGGACGGTGTTCCCTGGGAGAGATTTTTACAGTGACTGACATCCCCAAAACCTTCCCAGAAAGAGGAAAATGTGTCCTTTCTCAATTTCACGTATGCTTTCTCCCTGATCAAAAGGTGCGTTTATCCATGGTGGCACCTGAGAAATAACTGTTTTGAACAGGGTTGCTCCACAGTAAAGATGAAAGTATGTGCAAGTATTAGGCCAACTGGAAGGGCTTGAACGTGGAGAATTTTACGTTTCTTCTTGCAGTCAGCATATGTGAAGTCCAGGAAGCGTTGGTGCCGTCATCTGGGGGTGTGATGGAGATCCCCACTGACGCTGGAAAAACAGCAGGTTACTGAAGTGTGAAGTGCCGCCTTGGGTACAGGTTGGGGGGTGGGGGTCTATTGATGGGAATAGAATCTTAAATCTTGTTGGCCTCAAGCATCTAGGAGAAGGGATTGGGCAGTCGGGCCTAAGCTGGGAGTGACACGTTAACTTAGTTTCTGCCTCAAATGCTGCACCTGGATGTCCTGTGAGATGTCAAGGAAGAAGTGTTTTAGAGATGGCCCCCTATATGTTTCATATGTGCTGGTTGTTCATTTAACACTTATCCCAAGTGACTATTTTGCATTGATTAGAGGAGCTCTTTCTGTTTCTGTTGGCTTTGACTTTGGGCTGTAAACTGTTTAGGGCAATACTTAGTCATCTGTTTTTCTCTCTATTCCTAATTGAACCAGTGAAACTTTGGAAATAGTCGTCACTTAATAGAGGTTGGTTGCCTGGAACAGAAAGGCACAGTAAGCCTCAGTTGGAAGATCAGACCTCCTTCCACATTGCTTCCAGGATTTCAGAAATACCTCAAATAAAAAATATACCTGAGCATGTGAAGAACTATTAGCAAAAATTTTGCTGTAGCCGTAATGGATTTAACATAACTCCCAAATCACACCATTCTCCATTGAAGATGCAAATTCTAAAAATAAATAAATAAATAAATAAATAAATAAATAACTGCCAAGGTTGCAAGGACACCCTCCTCCACTAGGAAGGAAGTCAGTGTCCTTTAGAAAGGAAGCATATTGCAGTGAAATCCATTCAAGAAGAGCCTTGACTGTTCCCAGGGAAATGGTCTGCTGGGCATATGGCCTTCGCATTCTGGGCTTTGACAGGCTCAGTGAACTGTTGTCCTGAAATGCAGAGAAGAAAAGTTGATTTTCTCTGTCTGTGCCCTACAGAGGGAGATGGGTTCTCAATTGATACCTGAATCCAAAGATGCATGGCAATATTATTTGATGCTACAACTTTATACGTAGTCTTCTCCTGCTTGGATAGTTGCTTAATCAAGGATTTTATTTTATTTATTTTTTAGTAAGGAGACATGATGTGAACTAAAATTTTTTAGGAAAGATTTTCCTAAGCAAAATGCTCACTTTGGGTTCCCATACACATTGTTTCCTTCGCCTAGATCATTTTTCCTCCAACTACTTTCCATCAACTAATGTGGGCACATCTTTCAGATTCCAGATTCTTGTTTACTTACACAGGGGAGCCTTCCTTGTATTCCCAGATCCAGTCTGGTCTTCCTTTTTAAGCAACTGGGTCATCTTCTACCACTTTTCAAGGCCACAGCAGAGAGCTGGATTGGAAGAGGAGCAGCCGGGTTTAGAACCAGCACCCATATGGAATACCAGGGCCGCAGGCAGAGGATTAACCTACTATACCACAGCGCCAGCCCCAACACTAAGTCTTGCTTGAACACAGTATATGACCCAAGATTGGGAAGATGTGGCAGAGACTGAAGCATTCTAGACTGTTTATGGGGGAGGCTGTTTGTGAATGCAGTTATTTTGCTCTAAATTCTAAAGGAGATTAGCAAGAACTGATTATTTCAAGACTGTTGGGGAAAATGCTACTGCTGCTTGTCATGGTATCCATATCCTAAAGGAAGCTCTCCTGTCTTAATATGAGGGTCTTCAAAAAGCTCAAAAATGCATATGATGAAAAAACTACACATGGGTTAAAAATGTTTTTGTATCATAGTGAACTTACCTTTTGATTCCATTTTCTTTTTCTCTCCCTTTAAAAAAAAAAGATTCATTTTATTTATTTGAAAGGCAGAGTTAGGAGAGAGACAGAGAAACAAGAGAAAGGTCTTCCATCCGCTGGTTCACTCCCCAAATGGCCACAGCAGCGGATACTGGGCTAGGCTGAAGCTAGAAGCCAGGAGACAGGAGCCTTTTCCATATTTCCCAAATGGGTGCAGAGGCCCGGGGACTTGGCCCATCCTCTGCTGATTTTCCAGGTACATTAGCAGGGAACTGTATCCAAAGTGGAGCAGCTGGGATGTGAACTAGTGCCCATACAGGACCCAGTGCTGCAGGCAGAAGCTTTACCTGCTACACAACATCACCAGACTCTTGATTTCATTTTTCACAGATTTTTTGAAGTGTTCTCATTGCACAAACCATTTGAATGTCCTAGAAATTTTAGGGTTCATGTTGCAAAAATGTTAGGAACGGTGCAGCAAGACCTTTGACTTTAGTTAATAGTCTTGTAGGTCACATTACAAACTTAGGACGTTTAATGGAAATAAATTTTCTCCTCTCCTGTTACATTTGAGTTTATAAACAATCCCACTCCTCGGAAGTGGCCTCCTCTTCTGCTGAATGGGCCTTTTCATTCCCTTCCACTGTGGACCATCAGGGTAATGGCACTGAATTGAGCAAATCATCTGAAATGTTGCATGCATGACAAATGGTTTCAAGAAAATAGTGACTTGTGTTTAGTTTATATTCATGCTGCCACTCTGTCTTGCCTCTTGTTGAGTTTTCACAGTGATTCTCTAAGACACAGCATTTTCATGGATACTCATTCCTATTATTCTGTTGATGTTAGCATTCCTATAAGGAAAAAGGCCCATTAAAAGCTAACTGTGGGTGTAATAATGGACCTCAAAGATTGTGGATAATGTGGTGATTATATAAGGTGATTATATCACTTTACCTGGCTACAGGATCTTGAGTTGGGAACATAACCAACCTGACCTTGATTGACTCACTCACAATAGAAATTGACAAGAGGCCAGTATTCAGCCTGGACAAGTTTATTAGGGGCTTATGCTCAAGCACTAGTAGAAGAGGTTCCACTAGCTCTGAGGAGAGAGCTGAGCGGGGGATGTTATTGGGTTGGGGATGCATGGCTGTGCCTTCTTGGTCTCTGGTTTGTTCCCCTCTGTGTAGAGCTCTTAGTTTGGATCTGGCTTGGTGTTCTGCACAGATGCTGTTGCTGCTTTTGCACACAGCACACTCACAGTGGCAGCATTGCTCACTATTGCCTTTGCAAGGGTACTGGGATATTTTGGGCAGGTACATGGGTTGGGAAAGTATCTAGCAGTGCTGCAGAGGGAGTCTTTTTGCAGTGGGCATGGAGGAGCTTCTTGCTCCTGATTGGTTGAGATTTGAGTGGGGCAGCAAATGCTTACAGCCAGGGAAGTGGATGCATAGTGTGGTAGGAGGTGAGAGGTGGAAATATGGTCAAGTCAGAAAGTGGATACCTAGTCAGTGGGGTGGGCTTGATTTGGTGAATCAAGCCCCGTTTCTATGGTGTCCAAGGAAGACCATTGCAGATTATCCAGATGAATTGAGTGTAATCACAAGGATCCTTAGATGTGAAAGAGGAAAGAAAGAGAGTCAGGAACAGCAAAGGAGATGCGATGATAGAAGCAAAGGTCGGGGTGACATGACTGCTGGCTTTGAAGCTGGAAGGCTCCCTGAAGCCAAGGAGTGCAGGCTCTTGGAGGCTGGAGAAGATAGGGAAGGGGGTTGTCCCTAGAGCCTCCAAAAGGAGGGCAATGCTGCTCACCTGGCTCAGAACCCACAGGGATCCACCTGACCCCAGAACGATCAGACAGCAAATCTGTTTGGTTTCAAGCCATTCATTTTGTGCTAATTTGTAACAGCAGCCCTGGGAAATTAATACACTGGTGAACACAATGAAGTCTGTTTACAAATTTATTTTCCATACCAAAAATTGTGACATGTTGTCTCATAAGAAAATTAATTCATCTGGTATTATTATTTGAACAGCTACTATTGCAAGCTACTGTTTTAGGCAATGAGAATTCAATGTTGCTTAAGCACTATCATGGTCTATATGCTCAGAGAGCTGTGTTCCATTGTAGTTAGACATCAAACAGCCAGACTTGAGTGTCTAGTTACACTTGAGGTCTTATAAATAGAAATACAAATGCATAATCTTAAGGAGTAGTCAGGGAGGGCTTTCTGGAAGAAGTGATTTTTGGGTTGAACTCTAAATGCTGAGTGAGAATAGCAGGAAAAGGTAGATAATAGGAAATAGCATTCTTAGTAGCAGGAATAGCATGTGTTAGGGGCTGAGGCATAATGTCCTGGTGCTCTTGAGGAGCTGAAGGATTCTAGTGTGGATAGAGGCAGAGGTTCAGGAAAGAATCTCGCAACATGGGCCTTAGATTCAATACGGTGGGAAGCCATTGAAACATTTTAACTTGAGAAAGAATCAGGAGTACAGTAGTATTTCAGTTGTGGTACCGAGAAAGTATTGAAGTAGAGCCAGAATAAATGTAGGGTGATCATGTGTCATCCAAACTGGGACATTTCTGTTTATGTATTCATTCATTCACTTATTTGAAAGGCTGAGTTAGAAAAAGAGAGAGAGAGGGAGAGGGGATAGGGAGGGAAAGGAGGGAGAAGAGGAAAGGGAGAGCTCTTCCATCTGCTGGTTCGCTCCCCAGGTGGCCAGGGACTCCATCCGGGTCTCCAGTCCAGATTTCAGAACTCCATCAGCGTCTCCCATGTGGGTGGCAGGGGCCCAAGCACTTGGGCCTTCTTTTGTTGCTTTCCCAGCTAGGACTCGAACTGGAACTCATATGGTATGCTGGTGTCATAGCGGCAGCTTAACATGCTGTGTCACAGTGGCAGCCCTACGGGACATTTCTGAGAATAAGAGGACTTCTGTTAATACTTGTGGAGGGGACAACACTACCCAGGAATCCTCTAGCCAAACCAGACACTAGGAGGCTATCATAGTCCCCAGGTGATCAAGAGCAGTGGTAGCCTGGACCTTGGAGGTATCCCTTTAAGAACCTCTTTATAAAGAGTATACTTTCCCCCTTGGCTCTTACACTCATTTCCACACTAGAAAAATTTGCACACAAATAATTGCAAACAGGTCCGGCTGCTTTGTATGTTGGCTCGTATAAATGGGCTGGATGGTCTCCACCAGATTTGTATCCTTTGTCCGGCTGCCACAGAATCCACAGCTCTCTTCCCTGAGGAAGTACTGTGTGCAAGCAGGCTACATACATGATAACAGATGCACAAGTGCTGGAATTTACACCCTGGCTGGCCTGCTGTCAAGCTGGGACCTTGGCAGTGTTTTCATTGCTGCTCCCACTGAAATGCTCCATCAGCAGCCCAGTTTGCTGGTGTCGGCAGTGATTTCCACTCAGGGGCATTTATTAGAACCCTCTTCCCAGGATCTTTCTTTACTCCTGCCCAGTGCCCTGGTTTAGAAAAGGATGAGGAATGTTTGCAACCAAACATGTGATGGCCATCTCTGCTTTTTCTACCATTTTATGGCATCTCATTATTATTACATAGATGCCCCAAATCTACATGGTGTCCTGGAAGCTGTGGCTTCAGTATAGAGTAAAACTGTATTCCTTTAATTATTTTAAAAAGTTAATTTTATTGTCTGCATTTAAGACTTACAAACTGACATTATGAGCTAGATAGAGATAGCAAAATGTTACTATAGTGAAGCAGATGAACATATCATGTCACATAGTTCCTTTTTTGTGACAAAGAGTAGCTAACAACTTATTTAGCATAAATGCCTAACGTATATTTAGTCAAATTAGTGTTCATATTGTATATTCTATCTCTAAACTTGTTCATCCTTTGTATCTATCTTGTATCACTGGACCTCTGTCTCCTATTTTCCCCTTGGTGATCATTGTTTTTCTGTTCGTGTATTTGAATTTTAATGTGATGCAAGAGGCCAAACCCTTCTATGGGGTGTGTGTGTGTGTGTGTGTGTGTGTGTGTCACATAATCACACCACCTCCCACTGAAATAGCCTCCTCCTTCACTATACTCCCAAGGGTGTCATCTGCTTTTGCCACACTTTGCAGCCTTGCCCCAAGGTGCTCTCAGCTGTTGCCCTCTTCAGGACTTGCTGTTTGCTATGCTCCCACCTTGCATTCTTACAGGCTTATCTCAGGACTGATTTCCCTGGGGTAGGGGTCTGTTTTCCCTCTGTGTCTGGACTTCTATTTGGTTTCCTGTTTAGTCACTCATCATCTCATGCATCTGAGGAGTTGTTGGCCTCATAGCTCCACATTCATGGCCATCCATAAGGTGGAGAAAGAGGGCAAAAATGTATTTCATCCTCCAGTGCCTGGCACAGAGTATGTTTTCAGTAAGTATTTACTTTTTTGAATTATGAATGTAAATCTTATTAAGTTGGTAGCATAATTATGAATTTCATTTGTATTTTCCAATGTAGATTTTAAATGAACTTTCCTCATTTTTCTTAATAGACTTCAATTGTGGTAAAAATTTTAAAAGAGGTACTCAGCTAATTAAAAAAAAAAACTTCCACAGTTTTCCCAGACCATCTTACTTTTCTTCTGAGTTATGTAGATTTTGCTGTATAGTCAGTTTCCAATATTTTTCATAAGGCCTTTGGTTATGTCAAAACTTGACAATGTTGCTGTGAAGCAATTGTTGAATTTATTTTTGAGTGCTTTGACTTCATATCCTCTGGGCTTCTCTTAAGCCTTCCTTATAGGGAGGGCTTTCAGAAGTGTGTGGTTTGGTGTCCACAGATTCCTGGAAGTTCTGGATGGTTGCAAAATGATTCACATAGCAAACATCTAGTGCTGGATTTGCAAATCATATGGTAAAATCTTGCAGGCATCATTGGCCATCAATCATTACCCCGCTGGAAGTAAATGAAAGAGATTAGTGTCCATGCGAATCTTCTCAACTTGGCTTTGACACAATGAGCACCTTGTAGAGCAGTGGTTATCAGAGTGTGGTCTTCGGACAAGCAGTGTTAGCATCGCTTGGAAACTTGGTTAGAAAAACAGTGTCTCAGGGTCCACCCCAGATCTGCTGAATCAGAAACTCTGGAACTGTGCCCAGGAACCTCTGTTTAACAAAATCCTCCAGGTGATTATGATACGTGCTGGTTTGATCGTCACTGCATAAAAAGACAGAAGGACTGGCGGCCGCGGCGGCGGAGGCGCGAGCTGCCCGATAATGGCGGCCTGCAGAGCCCGCGCGAGAGAGAAGCGGCGGCGGCTGCCCTGAGAAACCTCGGCCTCGAAGATGGTCCCTGCTATTGCGCCTGGGAAAGCAGCAGAGGATGGCCTGAGTACTTGGGCCCCTGCACCCACGTGTGAAACCCGGATGAAGCTCCTGGCTACTGGCTTCTGGCCTGGCACAGCCCTGGCGGTTGCAGCCACTTGGGGAGTGAACCAGCGGATGGAAGATCTCTGTCTCTCCTTCTGTCTCTGTAACTCTGCCTTTCAAATAAATAAATAAATACATCTTTTAAAAAGAAAAAAAAAAAAAAAGACAGAAGGAAGTAATCCTTTGTAGCTATTGCCCTGTCTCTTGTGTGCCCTTGACATGTAAGACATGGAATAAGCCTTTGTTTTCTCCTTAGAAGGTCATCATCTTGGGATTTAATTAATTAACTAGTTAGTTTTGAAACTGGGAATTGCAAGCTTCAATTCTCTATCCATAGGAAAGATTTTCTCCCTTATTAGGAATGCAGCTAGTAGACACACAGGCTTGAGTAAATTGTTATAAATTGTGTGTGTGTGTGTGTGTGTGTGAGAGAGAGAGAGAGAGAGAGAGAGAGACAGACAGACAGACGTTAGTTCTCTCATACCTTTTTCCCTAATTGAAAATAGTTTTGTTTTAGCAAGATTTCGTTTTGCTTTGTCTTAGAATGCTTTGCACCAGAATTGCCAGTGGACCAAGAATTCAGGACACAGCGCTGTGCTTAGTACTTCTGCACAGTGGAAGAAGAGGCCTGTTTTACCGAGAAGCAAACAGAGGCACAGGGAAGGCACAGGCTTCATTTGAAGTCCTGCAGCCGATAAGCAGCCCAACTACGGCACATCCTCGTCCTGTACTAAAGTCTCTGCTGTTGACCACACACATTCTTCCTGGCCAGTGCCATGGGGCTAGGAGACAGCACACAGCCATTGGTGCTCTGGATCACTGAACTCAGAGGATCCATGACCTGGAAACCCTTAAAATCATGCCTCTTTCTCTCTCCACCAAGGTATAACTTTCTCGTCCAGGCAAATCTTTGCAAACCTACTAAGACCAAAAGGAGCTTGGGGGTGTTGTTTAGGCTTAAGGTTTTCAGGTCTCTGGAATGAAAAAAATAGGTTATAGTAAAAAAAGAAAAAAATGCATACATAAATACATTCATATCTCCTATAAAACCTTTGAGGATAGATATAAGGCTGCCAATGTTTAATTTTTCCAAATTGGGAAATTGCAAACAAAAAGATCAGAAGCTATCATCAGTTACCTTCATCATTTTCAAATTCAGGCCTTTTTCTTCTCTCAACATGCAGTCTCTGGGTGATCTCTCCCAAGGTACAATTCTAGATACCACTTGCTTATTGATGATTTACAGTTGTTTTTTTATTGATCTCAGCTCACCTTTGAATTCTAGAATGATTTCTTCACTTGCTGTCCCACCTGTCTGCTTGTCCCAGGGAACTTCAAAAAGTTTTAGCAAAATGAATTTCATGAAAAAACTGTGCACAGACTTCAAATTTTTTTTTTGCAATAAAATAAGCGTATCTTTAAATTCTGTTTTCTGTGAACTACTTTCATCTCAGAACTCTCCTGTGGCTACTGTTTCACCCGGGAAAAAAGCCAGAGTAGTAAGTCGTGTGGATACCAACTACCCGCTAATACTATGTGATGACAGGAGCAACCCACATCCATGGTGGCCATCCCCGAATCCCCAGCACAGAAACCCAAATTGAAGGGTAATCTACCAGTCACCTGAGCAACATTCTTTGAAACTAAAGAGGCATCTTGAGAGACAAGTAAGGACTTGGAAATGGTCACAGAGTGGAGGAGACAAAGGTGACATGATGAGGTACAATGTGGTATCCTGAAACAGAAAAAAAAAATCAGTTGAAACAATGGGGACATCTGAATAAAGTCCCAAGTTTAATTACAAATTTTCTACTGATGTTATTTCCCTAGTTTAACAAGTATACCATGGCAGTCAGGAGAAACAGGCTGAGAGATATGCTTTCTAAAGCATCTTGGTAGCTATTCTACAAACTAAAATCAGTCCCCAAACTAAAAACTGGTGAAGAAAAAGTCCAAGTCTTTATGGTGTCCTTTAAGGCCCTGCATGATCCAGCTCTGAAGAATGCTCTGACCTCCTCCTCAGCTCACCCTGCTTCAGCCATATGCAACTCTGGCCTGGCTATGCCAGGCTTGGTTTTGTTTGGGGGCCTTTGTCTATGCTTGGAGTGTTCTTCCTTCAGTGCATTGTTAGCTCCATCCCCTCCCACAGGTGTCTGCTCAGAGGCTGCAGCTGGGGGAAAGGGGTTCCTTGACATTCCCTCTACCTTGTCCTCTATTGCCTCACCTTACTTTTCTTTGAAGATGGATGTTTATCATCTGTCTCCCTCCACTAGAATGTAAACTGTCTATGAATCAGGGGCTTGTTTTATTTACTCTGTTTCTCCAGGGCAATGCCTGGCGTGGGAGTATAGAGGGGCCTTATGATAGATACTTGTTGAAAGATTGACTAGATTTCATAACAGTTTAGAATGGCTATCCAGTCTCAGAAGGAGCAATGGTTCTTTAAATGCAAGTTGTTTAGTTTTTTTAAATTATCATTTTTGAGGTTCTTTGTGGACTTAATTAATTTATTTTTAAGATTTTATTTATAAACTTGAAAATCAGAGTTACAGAGAGGCAGAGAGAAAGAGAGAGAAAGAAAGTCTTCTACATACTGCTTCACTCCCCAGAGGGCTGCAGTGGCTGGAACTGTGCCAATCCGAAACCAGGAGTCAGGAGCTTCTTCAGGGTCTCCCATGCGGGTACAGGGGCCCAAAGTCTTGGGCTGTCTTCCACTGCTTTCCCAGGCCGTAGCAGAGAGCTGGATTGGAAGTGGAGCTGCCAAGGACTTGAACCAGTGCCCATATGTGATGCTGGCATTGCAGGTGGTGGCTTATGCTACAGCACTGGCTCCAAGTCATTTAGTTTAATGAAAAATTCATAAAATTGAACCTTTTTTGTTTGCTCTGTTATAGTCTAGTGAAAACTGGATAGTAGGTTGACACTGGCCTACCAGCTGGGATTTCAGAGATATTAGGCTAGATGATTCTTCCTTCAAGGAAAAGTGGCATTTTGCTTATTATAAACCTGTGCTATCCAAGATGGTGACTACTAACTTATACAGAGCCATCTACATTTAAATTAATGAAAGTTAAGTAGTCTTAAAAATCTATTTCTTCGACATCACACTAACCTTTTTTCTTTTTTTTTTTTAACTTTATTTAATGAATATAAATTTCCAATGTACAGCTTATGGATTACAATGGCTTCCCCCCGCCATATCTTCCCTCCCACCCGCAACCCTCCCCTTTCCCACTCCCTCTCCCATTCCATTCACATCAAGATTCATTTTCAATTCTCTTTATATACAGAAAGATCAGTTTAGCATATATTAAGTAAAGATTTCAACAGTTTGCACACACATAGAAACACAAAGTGAAAAATATTGTTTGAGTACTAGTTATAGCATTAAATCACAATGTACAGCACATTAAGGACAGAGATCAAACATGAGGAGTAAGTGCACAGTGACTCCTGTTGTTGACTTACCAAATTGACACTCTTGTTTATGGCATCAGTAATCACCCTAGGCTCTTGTCATGAGTTGCCAAGGCTATGGAAGCCTTTTGAGTTCACCGACTCTGATCATATTTAGACAAGGTCATAGTCAAAGTGGAAGTTCTGTTCTCCCTTCAGAGAAAGGTACCTCCTTATTTGATGACCTGTTCTTTCCACTGGGATCTCACAGAGATCTTTCATTTAGGTCATTTTTTTTTTTTTTTTTTTTTTTGCCACAGTGTCTTGGCTTTCCATGCCTGAAATACTCTCATGGGCTTTTCAGCCAGATCTGAATGCCTTAAGGGCTGATTCTGAGGCCAGAGTGCTGTTTAGGACATCTGCCATTCTATGAGTCTGCTGTGTATCCCACTTTCCAATTTGGGTCGTTCTCCCCCCCCCCCCTTTTTTTTTTCTATCGGACTTACCTTTTTTCTTTTAATATCTTTTGAGAGAGAGAGAGGGAGAAAGAGAGAGAAAGTGTGTGTATTCCTGTCAGCTGGTTCATTCCCCAGATTCCTGCATAGCTCGACTGAGAAGGACTGATCCCAGAGCTGGGCATTCAGTTCAGGTCTCCCATGTGAGTGGCAGGAGCCCAATCACTTGAGCCATCACTGTGTCTGCTAGGGTCTATATTAGCAGGAAGCCAGAGTCAAGAACCAGAGCCAGATGTCAAGCCCAGGCACTTGGGTAGGGGATGCAGGTGTCTTAACCACTAGACCAAACACCTGCCTCATACTAGCTGTATCTTAAGTGTCCAAACAGTCATGTACAGGCCTGGTATTATGGTGCTTTGCGTTAAGCCACTGTTTTGATGCCAGCATCCCTTATTGAAGTGCCTGTTCAAGTCCCAGCTGCCCTGCTTCCAATCCAGCTTCCTACTAATGCACATGGGGAGCCAGCAGAAGATGGCCCAAGTACTTGGGCCCCTGATATTCACTTGGGAGACCAGGATGGACCTTCTAGCTTCTAGCTTTGCCTGGTATAGACCTGGCTGTTGTGACCATTTTGGGGAGTGAATCTTTGTCTATATGTCTCTCTTTATGTATGTCTGTCTGTGTGTGTCTCTCTCTCCCTCCCTCTTTCAAATCAATCAATCAATCTTAAATGGTTGTCATATGTAGCTAGTGATGATCAAACTGGACAGTACAGATATAGAAATTTCCATTGTTGCAAAATGTTTTAGTGGTACCACAATTTTAGATACATAAGTCCTTTTCTTAATGCCCTCAGATAATAAAAATCAGTGACAATAGGAGCAGCTATAATTTATTGTCATTTAGTGTGTGACACCGTGCTATCTGCTTTGCAAGAGTTATCTCAATCTCTAGATTCTCCAGAGAAGCACTATTGTCTTTTTCAGATGAAGAAATTAAAGGTCAAGGATAGTAAGTTTCCCAAGGCCACATAACTGATAATACAGATTTAAAATTCAAGACTGCCATCCATGTCAGAGCTGTAAGCACTGTGTTTGTGAAAAGCAGAATTCATAGTCCTGAGTGATTATTGCAGTTTGATGTATCATTGGATACCATCTCTCATGTTAGATAACCAGATATATTTTCTTTCTCTTCCTTCTTTCATATCTGTGTTCATATTTACCCAGTGGTATAAATTTTATGCCTAAATGGCTTATCATTTCTTATTTGGTTAGTGTCTATCCCAAGTGTGAATGTCAGTGTTGGTTGTGGGCTGTGCTCACTACTAGGGTTCTTTCTGTGAAGTATGATAAAGAATAGCAGAGCCACATCATGGCCCTGGCCATTTCACTTCCAGTGTTTTCTTGGGATTATTGGCTGAACATTTTATCTCTGCATTTGCCATATTGCAATTGTGACTGAGAGCACAAGGCTGAAGTCCCAGGCACTTACAGAGTAAGTTAATTGCACTTGGCCCCTTGGGATGAAGCCAGTAGAGCACAAGAGGTTGTTTGCTGAAAGGAGGGAGGAGGGCAGTTCTAGACTGTTATGAGAAGGCCCTCTGACACAGCTGCTTGGTTTGGGAGACTATCCCCAAATAATTTTCCTTAGTCTTGTGTCTAGTTGAGAGAGGATTTTTGTTTCTTATTTTGGGTTGTTTTAGCTTACAATTAAGAGTCCCAAAGGGACAAATATATGTTCTCCCTGATTGGTGACAACTAACTGAGCACCAAAAAGGAAACCTGTTGAAGTGAAATGGACACTTTGAGAAACAGTGACTTGATCAGCCCTTGCCCTGACTATTGATGAACAACTTAATACTTTATCCCGTTTAGTATATTTCTTTTGTTCTAGTACTATTGGTTGAACTCTGTAATTAACACATAATTATTCTTAAGTGTTGAAATTTAACTGAAAAGTGATCCCTGTTAAATATAAGAGTGGGAATAAAAGAGGGAGGAGATGTACAATTTGAGTCATGCTCATTCGGACTTTCCCCAAATGGTAGAGTTAGAAACTTGCCAGGGGATTCCAATTCAGTCCCATCAAGGTAGCATGTACCAATGCCATCTCACTAGTCCAAGCAATCAATTTCTGTTCACAATTGATCATAATGATAGGACTAAGAGTCAAAGGGATCACATAAATGAGACTGGTGTCTGCTAGTACTAACTGATAGAATAAAAAAGGGAGAGAACGATGCAACATGGGAAGCGGGATACACAGCAGACTCATAGAATGGCAGATGTCCTAAATAGCACTCTGGCCTCAGAATCAGCCCTTAAGGCATTCGGATCTGCCTGAAGAGCCTATGAGAGTATTTTAGGCATGGAAAGCCAAGACACTGTGGCAAACAAACAAACAAACAAAAACAAACAAAAAACCTAAATGAAAGATCTCTGTGAGTGAGATTCCAGTCGAAAGAATGGGCCATCAAAGAAGGAGGTACCTTTCTCTGGAGGGAGGACAGAACTTCCACTTTGACTATGACCTTGTCTAAATATGATCAGAGTCGGTGAACTCAAAAGTTCTCCATAGCCGTGATAACTCATGACAAGAGCCTAGGGTGATTACTGATGCCATAAACAAGAGTGTCAATTTGGTAAGTCAACAACAGGAGTCACTGTGCACTTACTCCTCATGTTTGATCTCTGTCCTAAATGTGCTGTACATTGTGATTTCATGCTATAACTAGTACTCAAACAGTATTTTACACTTTATGTTTCTGTGTGGGTGCAAACTGTTGAAATCTTTACTTAATATATGCTAAACTGATCTTCTGTATATAAAGATAATTGAAAATGAATCTTGATGTGAATGGAATGGGAGAGGGAGTGGGAGAGGGGAGGGTCATAGGTGGGAGAGAAGTTATGGGGGGAAAATCCAGTGTGATCCATAAGCTGTACATTGGAAATTTATATTCATTAAATAAAAGTTAAAAAAAAGAAATATATCTAGGTCTTACATTCTATAAAGAATATTTTTCCAGTGCGAATATTTTAAAGTCTTATTTCATATGGCCAAAGAGGTTTTTAGAGGCAACTGAGGACATGATTTCTTTAAAATGATTTTTGTTTGTTGTCTGAGAGATCTATGCGAGAAACGATGTGGTCCTCAGTAACCAGGTTGTGAGTCTGCTGCCGAAGTCACCATTGGCAATTTGAATAATGTTGTTCTTGAAGAGAGAATGCTGGTGGTTGGCTTCCAAAATCCAGCCTGTCAGGCATGACCTGGTTTTTGTGGTTCAAAAAAGGTATAGGAGTATGTTTAATGCAGAAAAGTGCATCATAACTGTAACTCCAATATAATTTTCTCAACTTCAATTGCTGTACTTTATAATGAAGTGTATATATTACATAGTCTCAATACTGATCAAAATGTTCAAATGCAAGGTAGCTAACTGTGCTGTACCATATGCTTGTTGGGTTGAGGAAATGCTGTGTAGGTGGAGGCTTTGGAGCTTGCTTTTGGATAATGGATTCAGGTTTCACTAGAAGAGGTAAATTGATACGGCATTCACAAGAGAAGGGTATACACACAGATGAAGGGCTTGGGAAATCTGTTAAATCTTGAGAAAACAATGATCACTTTGATGATTAATGTGTGAAAGACTGGTCTGAAAAGAGGTTTGGGATCAGGACAGGGAGGGCTTGAATGCTCAGTTGAATAATATTTTTTTCTAATATAGCAGAAGTAATTTAAGGTATTGGGGCACCATACTTTAGAAAGCTTCATTTGACATCAGAGCAGAAGCTGTGATATGTGTATAGTGCAGTGCTTAAAGCATGAGATCTGGACTCAGACTATGCGGGTTTGAATTCCAACTAACATAAATATGTGTGAATACCAGTTTTTACATCTGTAAACGGGAGTAATGATAGTTCCCAACTCTTAGAGTTATGAGTTTTAAGAGAAGATACGCAAAGCACATGGGGGTGGGCGAGTTAAGCTGCAGCTTGGAATGCTCCCATCCCAAGTGGGAATACTGGTTCAAGTCCCAGCTATTCTGCTTCCATTCCAGCTTCCTGGTAATACTCCTGGGAAGGTAGCAGGAGATGGCCCAAGTTTTGAGTCCCAGTGATCCACATGGGAGACCCTGATGGAGTTCTAGGCTCCTGGCTTTCACTTGGCCCAGCCCTATCTGTTGCAGCCATTTGGAGAGTGATTCAGCAGAAGGAGAATCTCTCTCCTCCTCCCACCACTAGATAAAAATAAATAAACATTAAATAAAAAGAAAGCATGCATCATGGTCCTTCGCCTTTAGTTTCTGAAGCATTTTGGTGTTTTATCTTCTTTTTCATTCTGCTAGTATCATTTTGTTGAAATATGCCTAAAAATGATTGCAATAATTCATATAAGAGTAGTGTGTGTCCTGAAGATGCTGGGAGAAGTGGCAAAGAATGTTTGAATGCCATTTGTGGTATTTTTGTTTATTGACAATTTTCAGTGTGTCTTTGTTTTCTACATTAACAGTAAAATGCTTCTAAAAGGCTTAAACATTAATTATAATTGTTCTATAAAAGATAATATTTTCTGACATATATAGTTCTGGCGTGCATAATTTATGAAATTCTTTTTGTTCCTGCCCAATGGCTTTGAGTTGAAGGATCCTAAGGGAGTCCCCCATTATGGTGTAAAAATCTGGATGATGTTAAAATCATGTAGCTATAGTAATAAGTGGCAGTCTTGCCTTGTACATTATCTGACTTTGAAATTGTCTTTATCACTTTTTCAAATGGTGGATTTGATAAATTATTGTACTTAATGAATGTATGGTTCAGTAAAGTTATGAATACCATTTAAAATAATGGAGCTTATTCTCATTTTCTGTTTATCATCAGAGATGTCTTAATCAGCACTATATCTTCTGCCTATGTTATTAATATGTATCATCATAAAAGTGGATATTTTCCAAACAAGAAATTGTCTAACCTATAGAATTTTTAAACTTATCCTCAAATGTTCCTAATTTCATGCACTAATTGAAATGTTACTAATTCTATGCTCTATTAAGTTTATTCTCAATGTTTATCATTGGTGATGTCTTAATCAGCATCATGTATTCTGTTTAAGTTATTAATAAGCATCATTGTAAGAGTAGGAACGTCCCAGAAAAACTGGCAAGGACTGCCACATATCAATTGCTTTAGCTTTTTACTGTTGTTTTTAGTTTTTCTTCCTGAATGACTCTCTGAGCAAAGACTGAAACCTCTTCAGACTTCATACATAAGTGTCATACCCAAGTACCCTATTTCTTACAGTGTGCCCTGGACTGGAGAGGTTCCTGGAGGGCACCCAGCACACCCAGATTCTATTCAGTGTTGATGCTTACCAACGGTGTGAGTTGAGCAGCTATTATCTGTTCTCTGCTCCCATCTAGGATGTGGGCTACAAGTGCTGTAAGAATGGTAGCTGTACTTCTGTGTATAAAACACTATGCTTGTGCTGGTTGTAAGATAGACCTTTCCCTCATGGAGTGTATAGTGTCATGGGGGAGCTGATGATGAGCCAATACTCCACTATCTCCATTCATTAAAAAACAATCTATTTATTAGCATGGAAGTTCTTGAAAGGCAAGATTTTTTTGTTTTTTGTGTTTTTGTTGTTGTTGTTGACTGCTACATATATATATGTGTGTGTGTGTATATATTTAAAAATTTTATTTATTTACTTGAAAGAGTTACATAGCAAGAGAAGGAGAGGCAGAGAGAGAGAGAGAGAGAGGTCTTCCTCCTGCTGGTTCACTCCCATTGGCCGCAAAGGCCAAAGCTGCGCTGATTCGAAGCCAGGAGCCAGGCGCTTCCCCCCGGGTCTCCCATGAGGGCACGGGGGCTGAAGGACTTGGGCCATCCTCCGCTGCTTTCCCAGACCACAGCAGAGAGCTGGATCAGAAGTAGAGCAGCTGAGACTTGAACCGGCATCCATATGGGATGCTGGTGCTGCAGACCAGGGCTTTAACCTGCTGCAGCACAGCGCTGGCCCCTGCTACATATATTTTAAAAAAGATTTATTTAGGCCGGCGCCGCGGCTCACTTGGCTAATCCTCCACCTGTGGCGCTGGCACCCCAAGTTCTAGTCCCGGTCGGGGTGCCGGATTCTGTCCTGGTTGCTCCTCTTCCAGTCCAGCTCTCTGCTGTGGCCTGGGAGTGCAGTGGAGGATGGCCCAGGTCCCTGGGCCCTGCACCTGCATGGGAGACCAGGAGAAGCACCTGGCTCCTGGCTTTGGATCGGTGCAGTGCGCCGGCCATGGCGGCCATTTTGGGGGTGAACCAATGGAAAAAGGAAGACCTTTCTCTCTGTCTCTCTCTCTTTCAATGTCTAACTCTGCTTGTCAAAAAAAAAAAAAGATTTATTTATTTGAAAGGCAGAATTACAGAGAGACAGAGACAGAGAGAGAGAGAGAGAGAGGGAGGGAGGGAGGGAGAGGGAGAGAAATTGTTCTTCCATCTGATGGTTCACTCCCCAAATGGCTACAGTGGCCAATGCTGGGCCATACTGAAGGCTAGAGCCAGGGGATCCATCCGGGTCTCCCACATGGATCATAGGGGCCCAAGTACTTTGACTATCTGCTGCTTTCCCAGGACCATTAGCAGGGAACTGGATCAGAAGTGGAGTAGCCAGGATTTGAACCGGCACTCATATGGGATGCTGTCAATGCAGGTGGCAGCTTAACCAGCTGCACCACAGTGCTGGCCCCTCACTGCTATATTCTTAATGAACAAAAATATTGCTTGGCCCATGGCAGGCACTTGGTTAATATATGCTAAATAAGTATATGTTACATATATATTAATTATCCTATATATCATATATTAAGTGTTGTAACAAAATACATGAAGTCTTGAAAATGTCTTCTGTGAAAATCATCCATTAAAAATATTACAGCTTATGGGAAAATAGGATTGGTGCAGCCTGTTCATTATTTATGTGCATTTATAACCAAAGCACTAACAAAAACAATCATTGACACTGTCCAAAACACATAGACAGCTCAAATAGATATCTAAATGAAGCTGGAATCTGAGGGTATATGGTTTTTGGGTTTTTTTTTTGCTGTTTAGTTTTTTTAATATTAAATATTAATAAATATTAACATTAATGCATAGTACCCAAATCAGTAAAGTGCACACCTCTTAAACAGAGTTTAATGACTCTCAGAGACTATTTATACCCCCTGCATATAAATCCCAAAGACCTGAATGCTGAAACTAAAACAGATATATGCACACCATGGTCACAGCATTGGTATTCATAGTAACCAAAATATAGAGGCAACTCAGATGTCCATCAATGATTGAATGCGTAAATAGAATGTGATATTGTTATATGAGGGGACTTCAAAATGCTTGTGGAAAATGGAATTAAAGCATAATCTTATTTTGGTGCAAAATCTTTGAAATCCATGCATAGCTTTTCCGTAGTACATACCTTCCTGATATTACTCAGCCTGGGAAAGGAAGGAAATGACAGGGGCTGCAACATAGATGAAACCTGAAGACATGTTGCCAAGTGAAGTTAGCCAGTCCACAAAAGACAAGTACTGTGTGATTCTGCTTCTATCATGTGCCCAGAATAGTGAAATTTGTGCAGAGAGAAAGCAGTTTTGTGGTGGCAAGGTCTGGTGGGGACAACGCTGGGGGAAATGAGGGGAAACTGTTTAATGGTTATGGAGTTCCAACTTGAGAAGATGTAAATGTGCAGGAGGTGGGTGGTAGTAGTGGTGGTTGCACAGCAGCATGTACCTACTACCACTGGACTGTACCCCTCACATGACTGAAATGGTAAGTATCATATATATTTTAGTGTAATTGTTAAAAACAAAGGAAAAAATGCCTACATGCATATAATCACCACTCGGGTCAACATACAAGATGTTTCCTATCCCAGAAGATCCCTTGTACCTCTCCCTGTCAGTTATATCCCCTTGTCCCACTGTTCTATCCTTGACGCTCTCATAAATGGATTTATGTTGTATGTATTCCTGTATTTGGCTTCTACTCCCATCGTCATACCTATGGAATTCTTCTGTGTTGCACGTATCAGTCATTTGCTTTGTTTTTGTGTAATATCCTATTGAATAAATATAGCACAACTTGCCTACCCAGTCTCTTATTGATGACATTTAGGTTGTTTTCAACTTCTGATTATTCTATGTAATTCTGCTGTGAACATTCTTGTATATCTATTTTGGTGGACATCTTTCCCCATTTCTCTGGTTTTTTTAAGATTACTTATTTGAGAGGCAGAGTTATGAAGAGAGGGAGAGATTTTCTGTCTGCTGGTTCACTCTCCAAATGGCTGCCATAGCTAGAGCTAGGCTGATCTGAAGCCAGGATCCAGGAGCTTCTTTTGGGTCTCTCATGTGGGTGCAGGGACCCAAGCCCTTTAGCCATCTTCCACTGATTTCCCAGGTGCATTAGCAAAGAGCTGGATGGGAAGAAGAGCAGCTGGGACACAAACTGGTGCCTCTGTGGGATGCCGACACTACAGGCAGAGCCTTAACCTACTACACCACACGTGCCTGCCCCCCATTTCTCTTGAGTGGAACTATAGGGACACAAGGTAATTGATACTGTGAATTAGTTTTCCAAAGTGGTTGTACTGGTTTACACTCCAACACCAAAGTTTTATGAGTGTTTCAGTTGTGCCTTGCCAGCTCATGATATCAACAGTGTCCATGAGATAAAAATGCACAAGGAAAAGAGTAAGAATGGAAATGATCATTAAGGTGCTGAGGCAGGGCCAGTGGAAGCAGCCTGAATTGGTAGAACTTTTGTGAAATAGGATACTGAAGAGACAGGCAAGACTGGGTATGGCTCTTGGAGAAGTGAGCCCCATGTGCAGGAGAATTTTTTTGAAATGAAAATCAGTTAGAATAGAAAGGGCTGCCAGCACATGGAGAGTTGTTTTCTTTCTTTCCAGTTGGAGGTTTTAAGTCTTTTTCTTTATTCTTCCTCCCCATTGCCATAGAAAAATTGCTCATGGACCAACTCAGCTTCTGTGTTATACTGATTGCAAACCTTTATTTACCAATAACCATCAAGCCACTGATTTTATGGAAACACACTGTGTAGATACATAAAATTGAGACTGGGATGAATACCGTGAGCCTAGATTAGCAATGGAGTGAGGATGTTTGCCAAGCTGTAGTTACAGTGAGTGACCTGGAACCCAAAAGAGCCAGTGGGAGAATGACCGGGGAGACTGATGAAGAAGTGGGAGAAGTCTTGGCTTTGGTGTCGTTCTGAGGAGAAGGTGGTTGAGTGAGGAAACAAGAGATAAGGGGAGGTTTAAGAGTAGGATGCTTGCATGAAGATTTTAAGCCTGGGGCAACTGTCCAGTTCTTGGGAGTAATGGTCATACTGCAGTAGAGCAAATGAAAAGGTTATTGGAGATGTGAGCATCAAAAGTGGGAGTTCAGGAAGTCTGGATGAGTCTGCCATGAGAAGGTGGAGGTTGCTAAAAAAGGATAATAGGAGTTGGAAAGGAGAAGGGATATGTGGCTCCCAGGGCTTCTAGACAGGACTGCTGTGTGCTCCTCTTCCCTGCACACTGGCCCAGAGAGCTGCCAGGGAGCAGGGCAGAGACCTTTTCTCAGGTGCCTCAGGATCTCATCAGCCCTGAAAATGTTTTGCCTTTTTATTTCTCTTTGTTGCCCTTTTATAATTACTCTTCCTGTACTTTTAATTTTATGAGACAGAATGTTAGCAAGTATCTTGAGCTGCCATTATGTTCTAGTACCAAGAGGTGTGATACAAGGAACTGAGGGATGTTGGTAGGTAGAACAAAGATCCTAGCCTGGGCAGGAAGAGTCTTCTGCATGTAAGCTAGAAGTATTTTCTCTAACTTACTATGTGAGACTTAATTGCTCATAGGAACAATTGTGAGTTATAGGTCACAAAATCTTTTGAAGGGAGATAATTTGTATCTTGGAAAAAATTACAAATAATATCTATCTGTTTGGATCTTAGGCCTTTTATCTGCTAACTATATATAGCTGAAATATTATTTATTTTTTAAAGCTTTATTTATTTGAAAGGAAGAGTTACAGAGACAGAGATAGAGAGAGAGGCAGAGAGAGAGAGAGAGAGAGAGATCTTCCATCTGCTAGTTCAGTCCCCAAATGGCTGCAATGGCCTGGACTGGGCCAGCAGAAGCCAGGAGCTTCATCTGAATCTTTCACATGGGTGGCAGGGACACAAGTTCTTGGACCATCTTCCTCCACTTTCCCAGGTGCATTAGCAGGAGCTGTATGGGAAGTGGAGCAGCCAGGACTTGAACTGGTGCTGCAGGAAGCAGTTTAATTCACTATCCCACAGTGCCTGCCCACCTATCTCAACTATACCATGGTGAAAAGCCTCTCAGTTGTGATAGTGGTTCAATAAACAAAAAGATGGTGTGTTTGCATGAGGCATTTGTTCCACTTTCCATTAACATTGCTGTTAGGGTAGACAGATTGCTGAACCCAAGGAAGGGAAGTTCCAGCCAGAGCCCTGTGAGTTTGGATCAAGTGGTTGTCTGACTTGTCATTGATGGGCTGGAAGCATTAGTTGGATACTGTCTGTCGTTCTTTTCCCTTGGTGGTAGTTTCAATGCCATTTAGCCAGTGGCCACGGGGAATACATCTGTTGAACACACTGGATTTGTTAGCTGTTGCAGAGAGAAGAACATGTACTATGGGAAACCCTAGGACGTCTCAGCAAGAGGATGTTAGGAAAAAAGCCTCTTTCAAAATTTAGATTTGGTTGGTGTGATGTAGGCCAGAATTTAAGGAAGTAAAGTCTTTCCGTAGTTGGGGTGCTTTCAGAAAGTGCATGTGATCCTGTGATTGAGTATCTCAGTCGATCTTATCTCTAGGGAGGGGAGACTAGAGCAGAGTTAAAATTGTCATTGGTTAATATATGATAGTCACTCATTTTAGCCAAGTGAAGGGGCTATTTGTTATTTTGTGGTGGCACCGTGACCTTATTGTTTTCTGTGCTTAGAGAAAATGATGCTGTGCTTTGTGTGGCCTCACTTCCTTGTGGGCTTGCAGTGGTGCCCTTTCCTGATACTAGCATCGTATGAGGTTATTCTCGTCTAATGGAGAGCAACATGGCCTAGTGTGAGTGCTTGGCCAGCTTCTGGACGTCAGATGATGCTTGTTTCTCTGTTTCCTTGGCTCTCTGTTGACAGTTTCAGGGTCACTTTTGGAACAGCCAACACGTGTCAAAAGGAGGGCATGCGGAAGGAGAGGGCCAAATCTTGAGAGAGAGATTTTGATAAATAACCCAAGTAAGAGATGGAAGACTGAAGGGAGGGCAGGAGAATGGGAAGATAGTTGGTGTTCATGGGAAAGAGACTCGTCTTGGAGGACACAAACAGAACAGATGGGGTTAGACCGGGACTGTGAAAGAGAGGGAGCAGATTGCCTCCTACTGGAGGCGAAGGAAAGAGTTAACAGAAATACAGGCTGCATGAAAGAGCTGCTCCCTGGGCAGCCAACCAGCCATTGTGTTAGTAGCCATGTAAATAAATCCCTTAGCATGTATCTGGGTCATAGTGGGTGTTCAATTAAAATACTTGTTAATTTTATTATTAACTCTGGGGGTCTTTCATTGAGTAGAAGTTAGAAGAGAATGATATGCAATGAGGTATTCCATAATAGTTTGTATGTAGAGTATAAGTGTATGTGTGTTTGGGGAGGAAGAAAGAGTTTGTAACCCTGGGTATACTTGCATATTAAACCTGAGTATGTGTATTTTTTAGAAAGCCTTGATTCAGTCTTTGTGTGGTGTCTGTATACCAATCATAATGATATTTTCAAAGTAGCTTAAAATTATCAATTACAATTACAATTAAGAAACATAAATACTCCATGGCAGTATTCCTCACAATAATAAGCAAGTATGGCTCACCTGTTCTGTTTCTTATTCTGCCATCCCTCTTCCCATCATCATGAGAAACTCATCTCCACCAAAGCTGCATATAGGTCTAAGAATCTACCCCTCTAGCCTCTTTGTTCCTTGTTCTGGATTTGGACATTTGGGTGTTTTTGTTTTTTGTTTAGTCATAACTAGTATAAATATATATATATTATATATATTCTTTCACATAAACATTAAGGTCCTTGTGTAAATAAGTTGATTGGAAAAAAGATTCGTCGAGTAAATTCCTAGTGAAGGGACAGGTAGGTGAGTCAGTTAAGATGTTGGTGGTGTAGGCCTTAGCTTAGAAATGGATTGTTCCAGAGTAGACCTTCACCAGCAGAACTTAAGAAGGCTTATCCTCCCACACTTTGGTCAGTCTTGGCTGTGATGAACATCTGAATCTAAAACCATGATTCTATGTAACTCTTTGTGTGCAAATATATTTGTTACCTAATAAATCTAGTGGATATATAGTGAACATAACACAAATTTTAAATTTATGTTTCTATTACCATTTTTCATATTCTGAACTGCTATAGATGTCTCTTTATGTATTATTGACTTAGAGTTTTCTAAGAATATATTATAGAAGGAAAGATATGTGTGATTTAGCATGGATTTTTGGCAACTTTTCTCTGTAGAGGTGACATTTTGTAGCATATTTTTAAATACATCTTTTGTGGAAAGGAAAATACATCAAGAATTCTTAACACAGAAATGGTCGTTCAAGGAGTAAGGATCTCTCAATAAAGGGTGGCCCTCTGCTTGACCCTGGGACTATAGTTACTATAGAGAGATGCCAAAGAAAACGTTGCTAGGTAAGGTGTAGGTGCTGAGAAGTAGCAGACTGAATGAGAGGGGAGATTTAGGTCAATTGTAGGACTACAGTGTGGACAGAAATAGTATGGCTATCCTGCCACGTCAACTGTGGGTTCATGTTTGTGGCTCTTTTTCTTTGATAGCTCTTGAGTTTGTTGTCCTTTTATTAATTTGTCTCCTCTCCTTTTGACAAACATGGCTGCCACATCCTAGCATGTGTTCCCTTCAGTTTAATGCCATCCTGGCTTTTGGGAAACTGTTCCAGCTAAGAGGCGTAATTCAATCAGTATGGTGTGAAACAGGGACAGTGGTTACCAAGGGTCCCACCACAGCGCCACCAGCCCTGCCCTCCCAGCAGAGGAATCTCCTCAAATGGGAGCATTCATCCTGACCCACTTGGATACTCTATTTCTGGTTTTCAAAAATGTTCATTTTGGGCACAAAGATTCCTTTGAAAAATGAAATGTGAAGAGGTGAGAACAGTCCAGACTCCACAGAGCCCCATTTGTCAACAGACACGGTCGGCTGCCTTGTGTGTGGGAGGGAACCAGTTAAATTCCTCTTTCTGAGCTCGCTTGGTCTGTGGTGGCATAGTGTGTGTGTCTTCATTCTTGGCATGGCACAAGGCACCCAGCTGGGAGGTGGCTGCTCACTGAGAAGAAATAAGGGAAAGGAGACGAGTGATGTCCTCAATCAGACACCCTTGTGTTCTGGGAACCTGTTATTTCCAGGATGAAGGAAGGATATGGGTATTGCCTAAAGCTTGGTTTGACAAGATTGTCCATAGGATTTCTTTTTTTTTCCATATGACATTTCGTGGCTTTGGAGAGGTTGTATGAAACCATAGAAACAATGTGACTGTGATTTATTCTGCATCTAGTTACAGCAGCTGTGTTCATTCTTTCATCATTCATTCACCCATTCATCTATTCTCAGTGTTGGTTAAACATTTACTATGAAGTATGGAGAATTTATTGTTGAAAGTCAACATAGTGATTGGCCCCTGACTTTCCATTCCAGAGGTATGCAAAAACCTAGAGAAGCAGTTAAAAGTTTGGTGATGGTTCAGAAAAGGGAAGGACAGCACATTGTGGGAGAAGTCACACAAAGGCACCTTGGCTTGTGTTAAATGGTCAAGCAAGACCTCAATTAGCAAAGGATGCTGCAGGTGGGGACTGAGGAAGGAGGAGCATGTGGATATGGGTAATGAATAGGGGTCAGATGGTGGTGGTGCTATGTGTGTACATCCATGGTATTGATGAAGAAAAGCATCATTTGAAACAGCTCAGAGAAAGGGAAATTATTTATGTGGACAACGCAAAGGAATGTAGTAAGACTGGAACTAAGAGAACTACAGTACTTGGGTTCCAAATATGCATTGTCTACATTTCTTAAAGGATATAACATGTGACCAACAAGCATACCTATAACATTGTCTGCCATTCTCAGCACCAAGATTTTTCATGTGTGATCAGTACCCTGAATAATTTTTATCATCTCAAGTCGAATGATGGGTTGTGAGTAGCATTGTCTTTGATCACTCAAAGTATTTTAATAAACTCTTGACAGTGAAGGACAATGAGATTTCTCCTTACACCAGTGAGTGGGTAATTTGATTATTCAACTTTGTGTTTCCTGGATTTTTATTCTTTAAGCAGATGATAACAGAGTTTCTTATTGTCTTGTTGTGCAGATTGTTTCAGAAATTGTGAAATATCTCTTAGATTTTGTGTAAAAATGAGATGACATTTCCATGGAGGTAAATAGCATGCCTTTAAATTATGTATGTGTGGCTGAGAATGATTCTGTAACTTGTTTGACCTTTGGCTTTCTCTTAAAGGGGAGCTTGGAAAACCACTTTGCAGAACCCTTTAAAGCACCTACTATTATTATACAGGGCATGCTATATAAGTAAACTCAAAAAATAAGAGTCATTGCTTTTTTTAATAAGGTGATAACTTAAATTTTTAAAAAAATTATTAAAGAGGGAGAGAGAAAGAGAGATAGAGAAAGAGAGAAAGTCTGCAATTTGCTGATTCACTCCCCAAATGCCCACATTCAAACATTCAATGCCTACATTCAAACACTGTTTGAATTCAGTACGTAGTTTTGCAGAAATAGGTGGCTTCTGTGTTATTGACGTTCGCTTGCTAATGCTTAGTGCCAAATGTCAGCCTGACAAAAAGCAGAGAAAAGAAAGAAAACCTTAGTAACAGCTGCCAAATTATCGAATTAAATTATGAATTTTGAAGTTCCTGACCTTGTTTTGTCTCTAATAGATACTCATTTAGGGATTTGACTTCTAACAGGTTGCTTCACCTAACATAGTAATAGAATATTATATATATTTATAAACACATGTACCTATATTGGTGATGCATGCTTTATTATTTTTATTGATAAGAACACCTGAGTACAATATTTGGAATTCATTGATGTAACAGAGATTCATATTTTTAAAAAATTACTTATTTGAGAGAAAGAAGGAGAGATATCTCCCATTTGCTGGTTCACTCCCTAAATGCCTGCAACAGATGACACTGAGACAGGTTGAAACTTAGAGTTGAGGACTTGATGCAAGTCTCTGACATGGGTGGCTGGGACCTGAACCATTACCTGCTGCCTCCCGGGGTGCACATTAGTAGGAAACTGAAATCTGGAGTAGAACTGAGACTCAAAACCAAGCATTACAATATGGTATGTGGGCATCTTAACCACTAGGTCAAACACCTGCCCCCAAACTCATCTTTTAATTTTTTGTTCTCTCACTATCAGAACCTCCTTCCTATTGTTTGAGGGAACTTGATTTCTTAAGAATCTTCATAGGATTAAGTTGGCAGGTACCAATGCCATCTTACTAGTTAAAGTAATCAGTTTAAGTTCATAATTAATCATAAAGATAGGATTAAGTGTCAGAGGGATCACATAAATAAAGCAGTGTCTGCTAATATAATTAATAGAATTAAAAAGGAGAGAATGGTCCAACATGGGATGTGGGACACATAGCAGACTCAGAATGGCAAATGCCCTAAACAGCATTCTGGCCTCAGAATCAGCCCTTAAGGCATTGGGATCTGGCTAAAAAGCCCATGAGAGTTACTCAGGCCTGGAAAGCTAAGACACTGTGGCAAAAAATGACCTAAATGAAAGATCTCTGTGAGTGAGATCCCAGTGGAAAGAATGGGCCAACAAAAAAGGAGGAACCTTTCTCTGAAGGGAGGAGAGAACTTCCACTTTGATTATGGCCTTGTCTATGTAATGTCAGAGTTTGTGAATTCAAGGGGCTTCCATAGCCTTGGCAACTCATGACAAGAGCCTCAAGTGATTACTGATGTCATCAATAAGAGTGTCAATTGTTAAATTAACAACAGGAATCACTGTGTACTTAATCCCTTTGTAGGACCTCCGTCCTTTACGTATTGTACTATGCGAATTAATGGTAAAACTAGTTTTCAAACATACTTTACACTTTGTGTGTCTGTGTGGGTGCAATCAGTTGTAATATTTACTTAGTATATACTAAGTTGATCTTCTATATATAAAGATAATTAGATAGTAGAGAGCTGGAGTGGAAGTGGAGCAGCCGGACTGATAGTCCAGGAAAAGATAGTTTAATAAAAGTGGAGATACTGTAGTCTCAGGGAAGAGTTAGGGAAAAAACTGCAGAGGAAACTCTTCCGGAACTAGTGGGACATGGTGGACCTAGGTGGAGGGCACGTGCGCCCACAGGTTGGGACCCCAGCTGCTGAGTCTATGCACCAGCGCTGGAAAGGGAGGTGAGGTGAAACTGCAGTAGCCCGAGACACTGGTGGAAAAGTGGCAGGAAGAGCCTAGAGGGAATGAGGCTTGAAGCCCTGTGGGGGAAAGTTCACCAGGCTAACTAGGGGAGAGAAAAAAATAAATAAAAGGGACTGGTACGGACACGATTCCCTCTCCCCACTCACCTTACAAAGGCGGGCAAGACAAAGAGCAGGCGCCATTTTGGACATATGTAACAGCTGCGCCAGCTCAGGGCTGCGCCCACCCTCAGCCAAGCAAAAAAACCTGACTCTGGTGGGGAGAAATAACAGAGACTAAGACCTAGTGAATGCGTGGAGCTTATGAACTGGGACTGTGAAAAAAAAAAAAAAAACAACTGAGGGTGTGTGGGAGAACTCACGTAGTGCCTGAGATGTGAGTACTCTTGGTTGGAGATGCCAGAAACTCGGTAACCTTGGCAACCCAGTGGGAGACATTGCAGGGGAATCTGAGCTTACACTGAGGACTGCAGAGATCCTTTGTGTGGTCCTTGGGACAGAGCAGACGAATATTATACCCACTGGGGCTAGCGCTCAGGCACTGATTGCCTTCAAGGAGAATAGCTCAGCTGTGCAGAATTACTTCCCTTCTGAATAAAAAAAAAAAAGAGAGAGAAGAGTTACCACGCCAAACCTGGGTGTGTCACCTTTGGCACACCTTTAACCCTGAAGGACTGAACAAAGCTCTCTGGCCACACCTACCACAAGCCTCTAGAGATTCACCAAAAGCAGACAGTCCACTTAATCTAGAGTCATAGTATAACGAGAAAAGCCACCACAGTGAGGAAAAAAAAAAAAGAAAAAGAAACCAAAGAATATCTCCAATGCCAAACAACAAACGCAAAAACCAAGGAAACAAGAACAGGGAAGATATTATGATGCCCCAAATGAACCTGACACTCCAATACAAGATTATGAAGATGATGAGATAGAAGAAATACAAGATATGGATTTCAAAAAATTTATGATAAGAATATTTAAAAGTTGTCAAAAACAAATTCATGAACTACAGAGATCCTTACTGGACAGGATAGAAAATCTATCTCATGAAAATGAAATCTTAGGGAGGAATCAAAATGAAATGGGGAATCTAGTAGAACATGAAATTGTGATATTGAAGAGAAATCAAAACAAAATGAAGAATTCAATGGAACAAATGGCAAACATATTGGAGAGCCTTAAAAACAGAGTCAGTGAAGCAGAAGAGAGAATATCGGACTTAGAAGACAGAGCACAGGAAAGTATACGGTCAAACCAAAGAAAAGAAGAGAAAATTAGAAATCTAAAAAATATTGTTGGGTATCTACAGGATACTATTAAAAAAAACCAACATTTGGGTTCTAGGAGTTCCTGAAGGCATGGATAGAGAGAAAGGATCAGAAGGTCTTTTTAGTGAGATACTAGCAGAAAACTTCCTGGGTTTGGAGAAGGACAGAGACATCCAAATACAGGAAGCTCATAGAACCCCTAATAAACATGACCAAAAGAGATCTCACCATGACACATTGTAATCAAACTTACCACAGTGAAACATAAAGAAAAGATTCTAAAATATGTGGGAGAGGAACATCAGACTACTCTCAGAGGATCTCCATTTAGACTCACAGCAGACTTCTCATCAGAAACCCTACAGGCTAGGAGGGAATGGCGAGATACAGCCCAAGTACTAAGAGAGAAAAACTGCAAGCCCAGAACATTATATCCTGCAAAGCTCTCATTTGTGAATGAAGGTGCGATAAAGACCTTTCATAGCAAACAGAAATTGAAAGAAATTGTCACCACTTGTCCAGCCCTGCAAAAGATGCTTAAACATGTGTTATACACAGAAACACAGCCATCAAATATGAAAGAAGGTAAAGGAAGAAACACTCCTAGTAAAAGATCACAGGAAGTTCAAAGCATATATTAGAAATATATTTGGGAAAATGGCAGGCCAAGTTACTACTTATCAATAGTCACATTGAATATTAATAGCCTCCACTCTCCAGTTAAGAGACACAGACTGGCTGAATGGATTAAGGAACAAAACCTATCTGCAGACTGAAGTGAAAGGTTGGAAAAAGATACTCCATGCCAACAAAAACCAAAAAAGAGCTGGCATAGCCATCTTAATATCAGAAAGATAAACTTTTGGAACAGGATTGATTTACTTGGAACTATGAGAATTCTAATACAAAGCTGTAATGGATATCTTGGTTTAAATTTTAAATTTCTGTAAGAATAACAAAATTATTTAGATTTTCTGTCATTATTTTTAATGATTTTTGTTGTGCTATTGTCTGAATCAGAGGTACATTAAGGCAGAGAATGTAAATTTGAGAGATTGTCATTTCCTTTATTTCAGATCCATAAATGCAAACTAATATCCCAGCAGTACCTCTGCTGAATGAACAGTCTTTGGTATTTCTGCACATCCCACCTCCCCTACATAGCTGATTTCCTCGGAGTTGTTACCCTCCTGATGGGATTATATGGAAGAAGCTGTATAGTATACAACCCTGTCTTCTGGTCCATTGATGAGTCCAACTGATTTAGGACAGTGCTCACACCTAGGCCAAAATCTTTTTCTAACCAAAATGGATTCCTGTTTACATGACAAATTGCAAAACTGGTGGCAATGTTGCAGCACAGGAATTTATTCAGAGAAACCAGGTCAACAGAAAGAAAAACCAATTTAAGATTGGCTAAGATTGGTCTTAGCTATTGTGAATTGTGCTGCAATAAACAGAAAGGTGCAGACAGCTCTTTTATTCGTCAATTTAATTTCCTTTGGGTAAATTCCAAGGAGTGGGATGGCTGGGTCGAATGGTAGGGTTATCTTCAGGTTTCTGAGGAATCTCCAGACTGACTTCCATAGTGGCTTGACCAGTTTGCATTCCCACCAACAGTGGGTTAGTGTCCCTTTTTCCCCACATCCTCTCCAGCATCTGTTGTTGGTAGATTTCTGTATGTGAGCCATTCTAACCGGGGTGAGGTGAGACCTCATTGTGGTTCTGATTTGCATTTCCCTGATGGCTAGTGATCCTGAACATTTTTTCATGTGTCTGTTGGCCATTTGGATTTCCTCTTTTGAAAAATGTCTATTGAGGTCCTTGGCCCATCTCTTGAGTGGGTTGTTTGATTTGTTGTTGTGGAGTTTCTTGATCTCTTTGTAGATTCTGGTTATCAACCCTTTATCTGTTGCATAGTTGCAAATATTTTTTCCCATTCTGTTGGTTGCCTCTTCACTTTCCTGACTGTTTCTTTTGCAGTACAGAAACTTCTCAATTTGATGCAATCCCAAATGTTAATTTTGGCTTTTTTTTTTTTTAAGTTGTGTTGCCTTCTTTTTTTTTTTTTTAACTTTTATTTAATGAATATAAATCTCCAAAGTACGACTTATGATTACAATGGCTTCCCCCCCATACCGTCACTCCCACCCACAACCCTCCCCTTTCCCACTCCCTCTCCCCTTCCATTCACATCAAGATTCATTTTCGATTATCTTAATATACAGAAGATCAGCTTAGTATACATTAAGTAAGGATTTCAAAAGTTTGCTCCCACACAGAAACATAAAGTGAAAAATAATAGATGATTTTTTTAAATGATGATGAAATCAGATCAGACCTATTGTCATGTTTAATCCCAGTGAGAGTCAAGTTGGGAATTGATAATTTCTTCTTCTTCTTCTTTTTTTTTTTTTTTTTTTTTTTTACAGAAGATCAGTTTAGTATGCATTAAGTAAAGATTTCAACAGTTTGCACCCCCATAGAAACACAAAGTGAAATATATTGTTTGAGTACTCGTTATAGCATTAAATCTCAATGTACAGCACATTAAGGACAGAGATCCTACATGAGGAGTAAGTGCACAGTGACTCCTGTTGTTGACTTTACAAATTGACACTCCTGTCTATGGCATCAGTAATCTCCCTATGCTCCAGTCATGAGTTTCCAAGGCTATGGAAGCCCTCTGAGTTCTCCGACTCTTATCTTGTTTAGACAAGGTCATAGTCAAAGTGGAGGTTCTCTCCTCCCTTCAGAGAAAGGTACCTCCTTCTTTGAAGACCTGTTCTTTCCACTGGGATCTCACTCACAGAGATCTTTTTGCCAGAGTGTCTTGGCTTTCCATGCCTGAAATACTCTCATGGGCTTTTCAGCCAGATCTGAATGCCTTTAGGGCTGATTCTGAGGCCAGAGTGCTATTTAGGACATCTGCCATTCTATGAGTCTGCTGAGTATCTCGCTTCCCATGTTGGATCACTCTCCCCTTTATTTATTCTATCGGTTAGTGTTAGCAGGTACTAGACTTATTTATGTGCTCCCTTTGACTCTTAGTCCTTTCATTATGATCAATTGTGAACTGAAATTGATCACTTGGACTAGTGAGATGGCATTGGTACATGCCACCTTGATGGGATTTGTCGCTCCCCCTCTTCATGGAGGAATGACACTAAACCCTGCCTAGGCTTCATATCCGAGTCACGGCACCATTATGTCGCTCCCCGTCTTCGTGGAGGAACGACACAGGACCCTGCGTTGTTCTTTCGTCTGCTCGGCCCTCCCCGGGTTTGCTGCTGATTCTTCCCAGGTTGGCTACCGTCCCTTCCACCTCCGTGGAAGGGCGGTTCCCCCTGCCACATTCCCCACTTCCGCGGGGGAGCGGCACACCGCCGGCCGGCTCTCTCGGGGGCTGCACAGGTGTTCCCCTTAGATGTTCCTCGTGCATGTTGTCTCTCTCCTCCTTTATAGTCCTCTTCCGCCAATCCCAACTCTGCTACCCACACACCGAGTACGCTGCTCTCCTCCAATCAGGAGCAGGTCCTACAGTTTGTTGGTTGAACTGGAGGCAGCTGTGTAGAAGCTGTTTCTCCCTTCTCAGCGCCATATTGTGGGAGAGCAGATGCATAGAATAAGTCTTAATTCCAGTAACTTAGTCTAGTCCGAGTTGCTCCCCACAGGATTGAATTGGAATCCCCTGGTATGTTTCTAACTCTACCATTTGGGGCAAGTCAGCTTGAGCATGTCCCAAAGTATACATCTCTTCCCTCTCTTATTCCCACTCTTATGTTTAACAGGGATCACATTTCAGTTAATTTTCAGCACTTAAGAATAACTGTGTGATAATTACAGAATTAAACCAGTCATATTAAGTAGAACAGACAAAAAAAAAATACTAAGAGGGATAATGTATTAAGTTGTTCATTAACAGTCAGGACAAGAGCTGATCAAGTCACCGTTTCTCATAGTGTCCATTTCACTTCAGGAGGTTTCCTTTTTGGTGTTCAGTCAGTTGTCACCGATCAGGGAGAACATATGGTATTTGTCCCTTTGGGACTGGCTTACTTTACTCAGCATGATGTGTTCCAGATTCCTCCATTTTGTTGCAAATGACTGGATTTCGTTGTTTCTTACTGCGGTATAGTATTCTAAAGAATACATATCCCATAATTTCTTTATCCAGTCTACCGTTGATGGGCATTTAGGTTGGTTCCAGGTCTTGGCTATTGTGAATTGTGCTGCAATAAACATTAGGGTGCAGACTGCTTTTTTGTTTGCCAATTTAAACTCCTTTTGGTAAATTCCAAGGAGTGGGATGGCTGGGTCGAACGGTAGGGTTATCTTCAGGTTTCTGAGGAATCTCCAGACTGACTTCCATAGTGGCTTGACCAGTTTGCATTCCCACCAACAGTGGGTTAGTGTCCCTTTTTCCCCACATCCTCTCCAGCATCTGTTGTTGGTAGATTTCTGTATGTGAGCCATTCTAACCGGGGTGAGGTGAAACCTCATTGTGGTTTTGATTTGCATTTCCCTGATTACTAATGACCTTGAACATTTTTTCATGTGTCTGTTGGCCATTTGGATTTCCTCTTTTGAAAAATGTCTATTGAGGTCCTTGGCCCATCTCTTGAGTGGGCTGTTTGATTTGTTGTTGTGGAGTTTCTTGATCTCTTTGTAGATTCTGGTTATCAACCCTTTATCTGTTGCATAGTTGCAAATATTTTTTCCCATTCTGTTGGTTGCCTCTTCACTTTCCTGACTGTTTCTTTTGCAGTACAGAAACTTCTCAATTTGATGCAATCCCAAATGTTAATTTTGGCTTTGACTGCCTGTGCCTCCGGGGCCTTTTCCAAGAAGTCTTTGCCTGTTCCTACATCTTGCAGTGTTTCTCCATTGTAATAATTTGATGATGTTGGGTTGTAGATTCAGGTCTTTAATCCATGTTGAGTGGATTTTTGTGTAAGGTGAAAGGTAGGGGTCTTGCTTCTTGCTTCCGCACATGGAAATCCAGTTTTCCCAGCACCATTTATTGAATAGACTGTCCTTGCTCCAGGGATTGGTTTTGGATCCTTGATCAAATATAAGTTGGCTGTAGATGTTTGGATTGATTTCTGGTATTTCTGTTCTGTTCCATTGGTCTATCCATCTGTTTCTGTACCAGTACCATGCTGTTTTGATTACAGCTACCCTGTAGTATGCCCTGAAATCTGGAATTGTGATGCCTCCAGCTTTGTTTCTGTTGTACAAGCTTGCTTTAGCTATTCGAGGTCTCCTGTGTCTCCATATGAATTTCAGCATCATTTTTTCTGGATCTGAGAAGAATGTCTGGTATTTTGATTGGTATCGCATTGAATCTATAAATTGCTTTTGGGAGAATGGACATTTTGATGATATTGATTCTTCCAATCCATGAGCATGGCAGATTTTTCCATTTTTTGGTATCCTCTTCTATTTCTTTCTGTAAGATTTTGTAATTCTCATTGTAGAGATCTTTAACGTCCCTGGATAAGTTTATTCTAAAGTATTTGATTGTTTTTGCGGCTATTGTGAATGGGATTGATCTTAGAAGTTATTTCTCAGCCATGGCATTGCCTGTGTAAACAAGGGCTATTGATTTTTGTGCATTGATTTTATATCCTGCTACTTTGCCAAACTCTTCTATGAGTTCCAATAGTCTCTTAGTAGAGTTCTTTGGATCCCCTAAATAAAGAATCACATCATCTGCAAAGAGGGATATTTTGACTTCTTCCTTCCCAATTTTTATCCCAAACTTTAATTTCTGTTTCTTGACTAATGGCTCTGGCTAAAACTTCGAGAACAATATTGAATAGCAGTGGTGAGAGTGGGCATCCCAGTCTGGTACCAGATCAGTGGAAATGCTTCCAACTTTTCCCCATTCAATAGGATGCTGGCTGTGGGTTTTTCATAAATTGCTTTGATTGTATTGAGGAATGTTCCTTCCATACCCAGTTTGCTTAGAGTTTTCATCATGAAAGGGTGTTGTATTTATCGAATGCTTTCTCTGCATCTATTGAGATAATCATAAGGTTTTTCTTCTGGAGTTTGTTAATGTGGTGTATCACATTGATTGATTTGTGAACACTGAACCATCCCTGTATACCAGGGATAAATCCCACTTGGTCTGGGTGGATGATCTTCCTGAAGTATTGTTACATTCTATTGGCCAGAATTTTATTGAGGATTTTTTCATCTATGTTCATCAGGGATATTGGCCTGTAATTTTCTTTCAATGCTGCATCTTTTTCAGGCTTAGGGATTAAGGTGATGCTGGCTTCATAGAAATAATTTGGGAGGATTCCCTCTTTTTCAATTGTTCTGAATAGTTTGAGAAGAATTAGTTAGTTCTTCTTTAAATGTCTGGTAGAATTCAGTAGTGGATCCATCCGGTCCTGGGCTTTTCTTTGTTGGGAAAGACTTTATTACTGATTCAATTTCTATCTCAGTTATGGGTCTGTTTAAGTTTTCTATGTCTTCCTGGTTCAATTTAGGTAGGTTGCATGTGTCCAGGAATCTATCCATTTCTGATAGATTTCCCTGTTTGCTGGCATACAACTCTTTGTAGTAATTTCTGATAACTCTTTTTATTTCTGTGGTATCTGTTGTTTCATTCCCTTTTTCATTTCTGATTTTATTGATTTGGGTCTTTTCTTTTTTTAGTTAGTTGGGCCAATGGGGTGTCAATTTTTTTATTTTTTCAAAAAACCAGCTGTTCGTTTTGCAAATCTTTAGTAATTTTTTTGGATTCAATCCTGTTGATTTATTCTCTGATTTTAATTATTTCTCTTCTCCTACTAGATTTGGGTCTAGTTTGCTGCAGTTTTTCTAGATCCTTGAGATGCACTGAAAGCTTCCAATTTCTTGATGTAGGCACCTATTGCTATAAACTTTCCTCTTAACACTGCTTTTGCTGTATCCCATAAGTTGATATGTTGTGTTGTTATTCTCATTTACTTCCAGAAAGTTTTTGATTTCTCTTATGACCCAGTGTTCATTCAGGAGCATGTTGTTCAGTCTCCATGTGTTTGCATATACTCTAGGGATTCCTGCTTTGCTAATTTCCAGCTTCATTCCACTGTGGTCTGAGAAGCTGCATGATATGATTCCAATTTTTTGAATTTGCTGAGACTTGCTTTATGGCCTAGTATGTGGTCAGTCCTAGAGTAGGTTCCATGTACTGCTGAGAAGAATGTAAATTCTTTAAGTGTAGCATGAAAAGTTCTGTAGATATCTGTTAGATCCATTTGGGCTATAGTGTTGATTAATCTGCTGTTTCCTTGTTGATTTTCTGTCCAGTTGATCTATTTCTAAGAGTGGAGTATTGAAGTCTCCCAATACTATTGTATTGGAGTCTTAGTCTCCCTTTAAGTCCCTTAACATATCTTTAAAATAAACCAGTGCCCTGTAATTAGGTGCATATACATGTATAATAGTTACATCTTCCTGTTGAATTGATCTCTTAATCATTATATAGTGCCTCTCTTTGTCTCTCTTAACAGTTTTTGTGTGTTAAAGTTTATTTTTTCTGATATTAAGATGGCTATCTTAAGACCACAATGGCTAATATGACTCTGGTGTTCAGAGTCTGTGGCCACTAAGCCAATGAACTTATCAGGGAGCAGCAAATGCCTTGATTTTCAATCATCTCAGTTTATTTATTTATTTATTTTGGCTCTCTAAGCTCAACACTCTCTCTTGATCTTTATCATACTTGAGTCTTCCTGTCCTGCAGATCTCACTCTAAAGTCACTTCTGAAAAGAGACAATTTCTGACCTCTCAGCACCCTGTTTTGCCATTAGAACACTCCTCATGATTTGCAATGGTGGCTTTACTTGTGTGATTTCTTAGTTTACATTCAAATCCCCCTGGGAGATATAAGCTTTGGGAGCCTTAGTGTCCACTTCTATACATCTGAACACTGCATAGAACTTAGCCCACAGACATTCTTCAAATATTTTGATTCTTATTAACTAGATGAATGACTCCATCACTTACTAGAGGTTTAGTGACATAATTCTCTTACCTAAGGAAGAACAATTAAATTTACCTTAATGAAAGAAGTTAAATACTAAAGAATTAGATTTTAGGGGCTAGTGTTTAGCTCTGGGGGACCTCCAACCATTGTACTCTTTGATTTTCTCATCTTCCTTGGATGCCCCCTTGGTGATGACGTCACCCCTGTTAAGAATGCATGGATTGCGTCGCAGCTCACTAGGCTAATCCTCCGCCTTGTGGCGCCGGCACACCGGGTTCTAGTCCTGGTCGGGGTGCCGAATTCTGTCCCGGTTGCTCCTCTTCCAGGCCAGCTCTCTGCTGTGGCCAGGGAGTGCAGTAGAGGATGGCCCAGGTGCTTGGGCCCTGCACCCCATGGGAGACCAGGAGAAGCACCTGGCTCCTGCCATCGGATCAGTGCGGTGCGCCGGCCGCAGCGCACCAGCCGCGGCAGCCATTGGAGGGTGAACCAACTGCAAAAGGAATACCTTTCTCTCTGTCTCTCTCTCTCACTGTGCACTCTGCCTGTCAAAAAAAAAAAAAAAAAAAAAAAAGAGAGAGAGAGAGAGAGAGAAAAAGAATGTATGGATTAAGCTTTTAGTTTCTCAGTATCAACTTCTGTAAGAGTGCAGGACATCTAATTTGGAGGGTTGCTGTGAAGATTAAAGTGTCTTTTCATATTGTAGATGCTTAGATGTGGGTACAGGGTGTTCTCTATTAAATGTTAATTGCATATCAAGTTGAATAGAGTTGGTCCAATAATTTTGGTGTTGATGTTACAGTTTTTATAACATGCAAATCTGAAAGATGAGACATAAACAAAATAACATTGACTGAAAAGGCACAGAGGTTTTTCCAAGATTTCTGCATTTAATGGAGATTTTTGGTTTTGACAGTTTACTTAGCTTAATTTAATTTGTGTGTTCAGTCTTGGAATTTCCTAAGGAATGCCTGATAGTGTAACTGAAGCACAACGTAAAAGCCCACACCTGTGTTATTCAATTCAGAGCATAAAATAGAAAAGCACACCTATATAGATTCTCCCAAGAATATACCACTAGACAGTAATTAAATCCCCTAAAAATAGTTTAGTCCTATTATATGTGCATTTTCTAGGGTTCAGAAGAGGTTATGAGTTATAAATATGAAAATGTGCAATTTTTGGCATGTTCCCTTCTTTTCAATTAGGTTTCATAAATTGTTTTTCCTGTGCATAATAATTTTTATTAAAGGAAACACCACAAATGCACATCTCCATAGCAACTGACTAGAATCCCTTGCCAAGTTATCTTCTTCTCTATCTGATTTATCAGGCCCCAGGTAGTTCACTCTTGCAGAAAAGAGGCCCATTGTCAATTAATTAGGAGGAAGAAATAAGATCAGGACTTTTACTTGCAGGGCAGTTTACTATGGTGTGTGTTTACATATGTCCCATTGATGAGATAGGGGAAATGCCTGTTGATCACGAACTTGCTCTTCAGTTTTGTGCTCAAGGATAGTTTGTGTCTAAAGAATGTATTTCCCTACGAGATACCAGGGGAAATAAGCACACCCTAGTTCCCCAGACAATGCTCCTTATCTTGTAGGACTGAATGCCATGTCTTTGTTAAAATTTGAATTGTGTTTTTCATGGTCAACTTGCTTGAGAATTCTTTGAAGTCTGGAACTATTGCTTATCTGTAGGTTAAAATGAGGAATATGATTCACAAATTCACTGATGCCATTCACTTGGATGAGACTTAGCAGCTAAGGTAGGCCTGAACACACCTTTCTTTTACTTACCTATGAAATGGCTTTGGGACAAGACCCAACAGTCTTCTTTCCAAGTCCCTTTAAAAGAGGAGCAAGGCAACTTATTTGTTCAATTATTTAGGGCATATTTACTGAGTACTAGCTATGTGCTGCACACCCTGCTAGGCATTGGAAATAGAGTGGTGAATTGACAGAAATGGTCCCGTGCCTTCGTGGAACTTATGGCCTGAAAGGCAAGGTAGACACCTCAAAGGAAATTTCCAGAATAAGGAGTGTGACCAGGCAGAAAGGTAGTATACATAATTTAGTCTGGAAGGTCAAACAGAGCATCTTACAGACCTGAATAGACATTGGAATTAGGCCACGTAGAAAAGTAAAGAGATAGGAGGCACAGCAGGAGTAAAGATTCCAAACAGGGAAGAGACCAGAGGAGCTCATGTCAGAGGGATCTGAAACTAGTGAGAGGACAGGAAAGGGAGTGAAAGGAGGGTGGGCAGGATGACAAAATGCAAAAAATCAGGCATTTCCTTAAGATGCTTGAATTTATCTATTGTGTAGAAGGGAACCCTTGCCAGGTTTAAGCATAGGAAGGGTGTGTTGACTGCCTGGCCACACTATGGAAGTGATTGGGGTGTGGAAGGGATGAAAATGGACTCAATGGCCCAGCTTCTTCACCAGGACCCTCATTCTGAACCTGAGTTCCTAAGAGGGTAGGTGCCTAAGGATGTGGCCTTCCTACAATTTCCTACAGTCTGCCTGTCCTACCCTCTCCCCTTAGCCTGGTTGAAAAGAAGGTTCTTACAGAAACAGCCCATTGCTCTTTTCAGCACTGAAGCTCTTCGCTTTATCTAATAGATGGGCAGATGGTAGAACAGTTCAGCACCCCACACCACTAGCCAGGCACCTCTTTTCTGGCTGGAGAGCTTAGACTCTGTCCTTTGCTTGGTTGTAATGAGATAAGGAGTTGTCCTTTGCCACTGAGTTAACTTCCGAAAAGTTACCACACCTGGACAAAGCCCAAGGGGAGGAAAGATCTTGTGGAGAGCAGAACTCCTGTCCCTCATTCTTCGTGTTGCTTCTTCTTGTTTAGCGCTCTGAACATTGGGGATTTATAGCATCTTGGCACTGTGTTTGCTGTTAAATCTGCAGGATGATAAACTGCAGAAAACCAGAGCTTTGAAATGATCATCTGAGACAACTATAGATAAAACAAAGCAGGTGTCCTGAATTCCTGACCTGTTGACTAAAGCAGAACTTAACTGGAAACAAAGCTAGGACCAGCTTTGTCTAAATGAAAGGGCATAAACTTATTTTAAAATATTTATTCAGAATCTCTCTATGAATTCTGGCATTGCTATCTCTTTAGTCAGAGAGAATGAACTTAATATTCCTGGCAACAATTAATGGTTCATTTGTGGCAGTCCCTGTGACATCTTTATGATTCGATAGGATGAATCATGGAAATTCTACCCTGCCCAAGCTTACGTCCCAGCAGAGATTGAATGGAAAATCTGCTAGAAGATGCGTCAGTTTATTCCCACATTGTCTGGATCTGATAAACCTTGCATGCATTTTGAGTATCACATTACCACAATTGACTTTGCTGTGTTGCCAGCTAGTTTGCATGCTACAAAATGGAAGCAGTTTGCACTTAGTAAAAATGCCATCTATGAAACAGTAAAACATAATTATGTGTGCTCGCCCTTCCTGATCTCCATTTCATCTAGCAGCAGTTCACAGCCTCCCAAAGTGCAGCTCTCTAAGTATAACCTCCCAAGTCTGATGCCTAGCTACCTGCTCTTGCCTCTCTTGAAATTATCAATCGTGCCAGGGACTCTTCTAGTCCCAGAAGAGATTGTGGTGGGTGAGGCAGATGTGGTCCCTACTGTTACGGCACAGAGATCAGAAGGTATCCTTTTGTTTGCTGGTTACCCAGGCATTTATCACCATGAAAATTATTTTTAAGAGAATTTTTCTCCTTGAGAAAATTTAGTTCTCTCAACGCTGTGTTCATGTTTCTAAATGGTAATAGAAAGTAATCATGTTCTTTAAGCCCCTTAAAATTTTTTTTCCATTTTATTTGAAAGAGACACAGTGATAGAGATCTTTCATCCTCTGGTTCACTCTCCAGATGTTCTTAACAGCCTGGACTATGCCAGGCCAAAGCGGAGCTGGGAACTCAATTCAGGTCTGTCGTAGGTGGCAGGAACTCAATTGCTTGAGCTGTCATAGGCTGCCTCCCAGGATGCACGTTAGCAGGAAGCTGAATCCAAGGTGGAGCAGTAGAGACTCAAACCTCTCACTCTGATATGAGATGCAGGCATCCAAAGCTGCAACTTAAGCTATCCCCTTTTAAGCTCCTTTAAGCACATGAGATGGAATATTCCCATACTATTACATAATCATGCTTTTAAAGAATAGTTAATGGGAAATTATTTAGTATGTAACATTAAAAGATAAAGAATACCAACTTTGTGTACCAACTATGTGTATATAAATAGATCTATAAATATTTGGATAAATGAATAAATAAATATAAATATTTAGAAAAATAAATAAATAAAGGCTGAGTGGAATGATGTGAAAATGCCAATAGTAATAATGTGTAAATAGAGGCATTGTGGTTATGTTATTCCCTGAACTAGTCCATGTTTTTTCTGTTTTCAAAACTAACCATTTATTACTTTCATAATCAGCTGAAAATGTTATTAAAATAATCCTTAGTCTTGAGCTGAAATAGATATATTATCATGCAGGTGCCCACAACAAACACTTAAAGTGTCTTATAACAGGGAGAATAGTTAGTAAGGAACATCTTCCTATCTCCTGTTTCTTAGATTCCAAATGCTTACCTCCCTACAGGAAGTCACATTTATTTTGCTTATTTCTATCCAGTTTTTCTGATAATTTTAGGGAATTATTGTCACAGGGGAGAAATTATTGCATTTCAGCATCTCCTTAAGTCACAGCTCAGGCAAGAATGTGAACAGGTTAGAAGTGGTGAAAATAAGTAAAATAAGAGAAAATCTAGTTGAGATATCTTTGGAAGTCCTGGACACCATGGGGGAAGAGGACTGATTGGGGGGTAGGTCTTCTGTGGTAATATCCAGTGAAACTCCTTTGGGACCGCCAAAGGAGTTCCTAGTGTGGTGTCTACGTGTTGTGTATTATGAGGTCTGCACATATGTATGTGCTGTAAGTATTCTTGGTAGTCAGCAAATCATATCATATAAGTAAATAAACATTTATACAGTATATTATATCTATAATTATATGATTTTTTTCAAATGAGACTTAAAAATTCTAAACCTTATCCAAGGTAAAATTTAACAATAATAGAGGTAAAAGGAAATGAGCTAAATAAAGTTAGATAAGGAATGTGGGGTACTGCCATCTCTTGGGGTGCTAAGGTGTTATAAACTTGGAGTAACACTATCTCTTGAAGGTACCAAGATATTATAAATCCCAAGTCTGCCAAATATCCATAGGCTGTGCGGCTCAGAAGACTGCTTTGGGAACACAGGTGGATGTGTTTTTTGACTTGGGTGTTCCCTCTGCCTGTAAGTTTTGTTCCTGGTGTCTGTTGCATCTGGCCTTATGAGCTGATGGTAGTTCAGTGGCCATGACCACAGCCGTCATTGCAGTTGTGATTTTAAGGTCTTTAAATAGTCTATTTTAACCACAACCATTGAATACCAAGAATCAACATTATAAACGATAATGGGCCCTAATGATGTGGTTCATTAGGTGGTCATCTGAGTTATAGAGGGTCTTATTCTGGGGGCAGGGGTTTGCACAGACAGTAATTAGATGTTGGAATGATTGGGATTCTGACTGGGATGCAGTATACTCCAGTGACCCTCACTGTAAAAAGATATTCCCCTTTCTAGAGAGCACCCGAGACTTTAGGAAAAAAATTTGCACACAGGCTTAATGAGGAAACTTTGCATAGCAGTTCTCAGTGTTGTCAAACACAATTATGGGACACAACCTCCAAGCCTTTGCTTGTTTGTGGCCTGAGAAATAAAATCCGAGGACAGATGAAACTTGGTTACCACATTCCTTGCTAATTTCTTCAGTGAAGGAGATGCTGATGCTTGGGTGACAAATATTAAGGTCTGGCTCTGCTTTTCCTCCCAAGAAGTGGGGCTTCACCATGAGGCAAGCTGTTAGGGGAGGGCAGAGTTTTATGGAGTGTTAAAAAGTTTATGTGACAATATTCATACTTTTGAAGAAAGGGAATTCAAAGACAGCTTGAATCCAGCTTTGTGACATCATAATCACACACACACACCAGCTTTCTTCAAGAAAAATCCCTTCTTGCTAAGTCTGAGTGGCTCTGTTGGGGACAATGTTATGTTTTATTGATGTAATTGAGGATTTTTCAGTGTTTTCTAAACATATATCTAATTAAATGTATGTGTCACATTAAAAACTTCATAGAGACCAATTACAAATGTTTGCATCAATAAAAATGAGATCTTATATAGAGGTAGCAGAGCGAAAGTAAAATTAAGTCAGGAATCCAGTTTGCAAATGTGTCTTTTGAGCGCTTACTTTGTGCCAGGAACCATGTTGGGAGATAGAGGTGTTCTGCGGTGAACCAGACACACAGCCCTTGTCCTCATGGACATTAGAGTGACCTAAAATATTCAGGATAGTTCTGTGAGTGCTTCCTCAAAGCTGCAAGAATTGTCTTCCATTAGGTCCTCTGCATAAGATTGTTTTCTGTATTATTTTATAAATTTATTTTTCAAGTTTTATTTACTTATTTGATACATCTACTGGTTCACTCCCCAAATGCCTGCAACAACCAGGACTGATCTAGGCCAAAGCCTGAGTCTGGAACTCCGCCTGGGTTTCCCACATGGGTGCCAGGAACCCAAGCACCTGGGCCATCATCTGCTGCCTCCCAGGTATATCAGTAGGAAACTGAATCACAAGCAAAGGCAGAACTGGATCCCAGGTTCTCTGTAATGGGATGAAGGCATCCCAAGTGAAGGATTAACCTGCTGGGTCATACACCTGCCCCTAAGTTTATTTTGAGATAACATTTAGTTAGCATTTTCTAAATACTTTCCTTCTTTGCTCAGAGGATTCCTCACTATAACCATCATAAATAATTATTGTAATTCCTATTCCCAAGGTTTCAACTAGACTATTTTCTATTTTTAATATGCTTTTTCCCCTGGAGAATAGGCATGAAATAATTGTGATGGCTTAGGACATACTCAATCCCTGATCTGTCATAAATACAATATAGATAAGAGAATATGCTTTTTTATAATATCTAGAACATTCCACTTGGTACTTTATTAAGTCTTTAAAAAATTTGGGGGCTGTTCCGTGGTGTAGCAGGTAAAGCCTCTGCCTGCAGTGCCAGCATCCCAAATGGGCGCCAGTTCAAAGTCTGGCTGCTCTATTTCTGATCCGGCTCTCTGCTATCACCTGGGAAAGCAATAGATGATGGCCCAAGTGCTTGGGCCCCTGCACCCACGTGGGTGACCTGGAAGAAGCTCCTGACTCCTGGCTTTGGATGAGCCCAGCTCTGGCCATTGCGGCCATTTGGGGAGTTAACCAACAGATGAAGGATATCTCTCTCTCTCTCTCTCTCTCTCTTTCTCTTTCTCCCTCCCTATCTCCCTTTTTCTCCCCCTATCTCCCTTTCTGTAACTCTGCCCTTCAAATAAATAAGTAAATAAATCTTTAAAAGGAAGTTGAGGGAAGATGTTTGGCCAAGTGGTTAAGACACTCATTAAAAGAGTTCCATTTTGGAGTGCCTGGGTTTGAATTCTGGCTCTGGCTCTAATTCCAGCTGCCTACTAATGTAGACCTTGGGGGTAGCAGGTGATGGCTCACATGGTTGGTTTCTTGTTGCCCTCATGAGAGACTTGAGTTCTCTCAGCTTCTGCTTGGCCCAGCCACAGTTCTTAAGGACATTTGGGGAGTGAATTAGCAGGTGAGGGCTATCTCTGCCTGCCTGCCTGCCTGCGTAGCTGCCTGTCTCACTGTCTCTCTCTGCTTCTCAAATAAAAATTACGTCAAAAATTTTTGATTCAGATTTTAATTAAATTGTTATAAGGTTATGTACAACTTGAGAATGTACAATAGATAATTGATAATTAGGTTCTTTTCAAGTAAGAAATAATTCTTCTTTTTGTCTTAATTAGGGTAAGACTCAATTGTACCCCCATTAAGCCAGAGTTCAAGAGCTACAAAAGTGGCCAGAAGAATTTGGTCTCTTCCAGCTTCCACAAGTAGCCCTCAGAGTTGCTTTAATGTCAGAAGACTGTCAGGCTACTGTCCATCTTTCAGGCACTAAATGATAGTTTAATCAGATAAAGAAGGAGGTCCTGTGTGGTCCCATTTTCGATAGTCTCTGATAAGCTGGTGATCTGCAGAAATGTTTCCCGCAGAGGTTTCAGGCTCAGCAGAGATTCTTCTATGTTGTCTTTCAGGAAATACAAGCCCAGGTACAAGGCCAACTTATCTTAACTTATTTGCCTGTTCCCTCATGTAGTCACCATGTGTCTATGTGTGTGCATGTGCACATGTGGTGAGAACACTTTAGCAAATCTCAAGTATACAAAATGTTGTTATCAACTGTATTTACAAGGCAGTAATAAGATTCCCAGAATTTGCTCATCTTATAACTAAATGTTGTAATGCTTTGGTGGAAATCCCCCTCTCCCCACTTCCTACCCCTAGCCTTTGGCAGCCACTGTTCTACGCTCTGTTTCAATGAATTTCACTTTATTGGTTCAGCATATAAGTGAAATCATGAATTATTTGTCATTCTTTGTCTGGCTTATTTCACTTAGCATCATGTCCTGTAGGTTCATCTATGTTGTCTCAAGTGATAGGATTTCCTTGATGGTGGTAATGTATAGATATATCAAAGCATTATGTTGTATAACTTAAATATATACAATTTTTATTTGTCAGTTATATTTCAGTGAAGTTAGGAATTAATACATTCATAAGTAAAGAAGCAACAAAATAGATTTTGTTTAGATATGCTAAGGATTTTCTATTATGGTTTTCAACCATCTATTGCTCTAAGATTGAGGCACAAAAGCATATGAAGCCCTCAATTAGTATTTTTCCAGAGACTTTATACAGAAATAAATCATAATTGGATTTTAGAATTTTAATTTACTTTTACAGCAATTTTGAGGGTGTGTAATATGTTTTGAATAATTGAGAAAAATTTGGTTTTCATCCTTAATGTGAATCATTTTTATGCCCTGCTAAAATGCATTGCAATTTATGCATAAGGCAACTTGGTTTCAAAATGCCAAAGGAGTTTTCACCTGGGAATGTTCTTGGATACAAATGATTTTTAGGCGGAAGTGACTGCAGCCTTTGGATGTTCCAGCAAACTGGAACTTCATACTCCACTCCAGTGGCCTGTGGTATTCTACCTAAGGGTGAGATTAAAAGATGGCCAAGCGAATAGTGGTCCAGGCCCTGGAAGAAGTTGTGTTTTGACAGTTGACTCAGAGTGAATGGAAGCATTTGTCCTCATGTGGCCAAGCATGTTAAAGAAGCATCCCTTCTGAAAGTGATCCAGAAGACAGCCTTTCAGAAGCAAGGAGGAATTCTCTAGAATTATAGTAAGACTTGGTGCTCCTACCATTGCAAAGAAGGCATCATTCCTTGGGAGCTAATTTATTGTGAATAAGAGCATTTTCTTAACCTTTGATTCTTTGCTGATAGTAAAATGTGTTTGTGTGTGTGTGTTAGGTATTGTCTGAGTGGTATTTTTTTTTTAAAAAGAAGTCACTTGACAATCTGGATTTTGTTGAGAGTGTGGCCTATTGCACCCCTTGAAGCAAATGTCTCCATCACTCTTTCCCTACCTGTGGCTGGGGAGAACTATGAGAGTAGAGAATTATGGAATATTAGAATGGATACTTTGCTAAACATGCATTTTAATGAGATTCCTAATATCACTTCAAGTTTTCTTTTACTCTAATTATGCCCTGAGTTCCTTAGAAGGGAAAAGGAAATTAAGGCTTGGTGGATGCTGACTTCTCACACTCCTGGTTTCCATACAGTTCTCCCCAGCAGAGTGTACTGACTCCATATGACTCCATCTATGTTTTATAAGAAAAAAAAAAGGAGATGAGCAGTTTCATATAGTGCAACCAACTAATAAACTTCCATGTGACCAGACTGTAGCCAGCACAGAAGGAATACAGAGGAAGTGGGAATTCCACATGATGGGTACACAGGAGATGGTTTGCTGAATGTAATTCTGGAGGAATCCCACAAAGGTTTCATAAGGAGAATTGAGTCAGATGTGAGGGAGACAGAAGAGAAGGGGAGCGGGTGAGGAGAGAAGGGAAAAACAGGCAGCTGGATGGTGGGGCGAGCTGGTGAGGAGGAATAAAGCAGCCAGATGAGTGCCAGGAGCTCTCACAAGTTCGGTGGCCTGTCTGGGGCCTGCTGGGCGGTGTGAGGTAACACGAGAAAGGCACTCAGCATAATGCCTGGTGCACAGTTAAATGTCTACCAGCTTACAAATAAAAGCTGCTCCCAGTGGTATTCAGATGAGCCCAGGTACCTCTCAAGTCTGCCACCTTAGCTCCGTGATCACCACAGTAGTGCGCCAAGCCCAGGTACCTTAATCTGGTTCCAGGTTCTTGACCTTCACAGAGATAAGAATTCAAAGCAGAGGCATAGTATAGTGCACATATGACAACAGGACTTATTTAAGGGGGAGAGAAAAAGAATGAACATACATTCATTTGTGAGTGTGGGCTGCTCCACACAGACGACTACCCACTATGAGAAAGTCAGAGGGTTGCCTATGAAGAGAGAGAAGGGCCCCAAGTGGGGTCAAGGGCAGACTGCTTTCTTCTTGTGTGTGACGCTGGAGTCCCTGCCATCCCCCTATTAGCTCTCAAGTCCCCTTGGATGAAGCACCCCAAAGTTAACTCTGACAAAAATACTAATGGTGTTAATGTAAAGAATGTTATTGGAAATAATTGCTGGGCTCTGGGATATGAATTTTGCCTGGGGGAATTTCTAGATTCACATCCTTAGCCAGGAGGCTCTTGGGGCTTTAGACACCAGGATAGGGATGCTTTTGGATTCACGGCTGGGCGAGGGTGGCCCTGGTGGGAGGAACTTCAGTAGAACATAGAGGAAAGATATTTTTGTTAGTAAAAAGATAGTAGGTCTTTTTTTTTTTTTTCCCTGAGGGGTTCAGTAGGCAATGTATGTGGGAAAGGAGCTAAGGAGAATAGTCCTGGCTTCTGTGAGATGGAAGAGAGTAGAAAATGAGGCCAGAGCAATGATTCAACCTGTTTGTGTCAGGATTTTGCAGGGGAAGTGTAATAACACTGAGGCAGCGTTCTCTCTGCAGCCATGAACCTAGTGTGCTAGCCTCAGTGCTGGGTCATGTGCATACATGTAGCCTTTCTCCCACTCTGTAACCTCGAAGGTTAGGTGTTTAGTCCACGTGGTTTCTCAAGCTGGAAATTGAGCAGTCATCTTTGATTATTGCTCACTCCCACGACATCCTGTTTATGACTGAGACATAATGATGAAGCCTCCAATTAAATTTCAAAGCCATTGGTCTGCTCTGTGTCTCCCCTACTCAATTTCCAGCTTGAGAAACCAAGTGCTTACTGCCACTGCCACCACCATTGCCATTAACAGCATCTAATACTCGATGAGAAAATGGTGAGTTGAAAGATATTAGCACATTGTTTAAATAGACTGATTGGATCATGACTAGTATGCTTTAAGTGATTTAGACGAGAATGGCATGGTGTGGAATGGAACAGAGTATCAGGAGTTTGCCATGTGTAGTTTAAGTGGATTATTTCAAGGAATGCTCATTTCTGTTAACCCCATGTGTTTTTTTAAAGATTTATTTATTTATTTAAAAGGCAGAGTTATGAAAAGGCAGATGCAGAGAGAGAGAGGTCTTCCATCCACTGGCTCACTCCCCAAATGGCCGCAATGGCTGGAGCTGTGCTGATCCAAAGCCAGGAGCCTGGAGCTTCCCCTGGGTCTCCAATGCAGATGCGGATGCCCAAGGACTTGGGCCAGCTTCCACTGCTTTCCCAGGCCATAGCAGAGAGCTGGATCGAAAGTGGAGCAGCCAGTCTTTAACCAGTGCCCATAAGGGATGTTGGCACTGCAGGCAGTGGCTTTACCCGCTACATCATAGTGCCGACCCCTAACCCCATGTATTGACTGATGTTGTTCACCAGGGTTTTGATTCATTCATCTTCCTGTGTACATAGCTGGGCACTGCATTTCCCAGACACCTTTGTATTTGTGGTCGAAATTCTGGCCAATGGAATACGAGTGAAAATGAATACTCTACTTCCAGGGCTGGCCTTGACTCAACTTGTCATTCAAGTTGTTTGCTATGGTAGCAGACCTATGTTTGCTATGGTTAGTAGATCTATTATAGATATTAAGAATTGGGATTAAAAAATTCGGAAGCCTTTGTATTCACAAATGCAATTTCAGTGAACCCAAGAAGCAAGTGTTATTACCATCTGCATTTAACAGATACTGAAGCTGAGACGCACAGAGTTTAAGTTATTGCTCAAGGTCACACAGATAGAAAGGATCAGGGCCCTGGGGCTGCAGAGTCTGGGCTTTGTCTCACAACATTTTGGTGTCCCTCGTGAAGATAGCTGTGTCTCAGGCACATTCATACCCAGTACCAAGAACTTTCTTCATACCTGAGGTGGCTGAAGCTCAGTTTCCAGTTACCTTTTTTTCCCTTGTTTAGAATCTGTTTTTATAAACATGGTCTCTACAGACACTGTGAAAATCCTGTTGTGAAATATAACTCTGAAGGCTTCAAAGTGTCATGTTGGGGATTAGCAGTGTTATTCTCTAGGATTCTAATGGGAGTCTGGCTGCCAAAAATCCCTTCCACTGTTTTGGAAAGGACAAAGGGGGGTAGAGTCCCCTTGTCGGGCGGAAGGGTAATTTCTAACATATGGCTCATGATTTACTATCTTGAAGAAACATTTATCTGTGGCTCAGTAGCTAGCCTTCGTCAAGCCAAAGATGATGAAAGTGTTTATGAGCAATGGACTTGCCAGTTCAATTATTATTTCAAGAGGATGGCCAACAGGAAAATTATACCATTGTAGTTGCTAGAAGTTGAACTCCAGTAGTGTCTTTGAGGACAGCTTGATTGTTTTTAGAGCAGTTTATTCAATTTCCCAATAACTCATCTCAAGAAGTTTTGTGTTTGATATGTTTTTTAAAAAATGGGGGGAAGAAAGTCAAGTCATCTGTCTCATGCTCGGCAGTGGGTTGAGAGGGGAACCATCTGACTGTGGTGCAGTTGTCTCCTCCTGGGAAGATGGGCTATGACTTTAACATCCTTTGCATTTATCTACTCTGGTGCTTTCCTCTTGAGAATGCAAAGTGAGGGTAGCAATATGGCACAGAGGGAGGGTTAGGCTGCCATCTGTGGTGCGGCATCCCATGTGGGTGCTGGTTTGAGTTCCAGCTGCCCCACTTATGATCCAGCTCCGTGCTAGTGCACCTGAGAAAGCAGCAGAAGATAGCCCAAGTGCTTGGACTCCTGCATTCACATGGGAGACTCAGATGAAGCTCAACACTCATGGTTTTGGCCTGGCCCCACCCTGGCTGTTGCAGACATTTGGGAAGTAGACCAGAAGAGGGAAGATCGATCTCTCTCTCTCTCTCTCTCTCTCTCTCTCTAACTCTGCCTTTCAAATAAATATTTTTTTTAAAAAAAAGCACAAGGAATGTAGTGGGTATTTTCATGTCTGTTTTTTCAAGATCTCTCTGAGGAGGGAGTAGGGGGGGCAGATTTCTTAGTTTGTTTAAGGAGAGTATGGTATGTACCTTCTGTTGTGTCATGTAGCTGATAAGCCATCCTCTATCCATAGAGCTACCCCTGTAACTAGAGCCACCTCCAGCCCTCCCTCCATTTTCTTTGGAACAATAATTTGTCAAAAAGGAGGCAATTGAAGCAGGCATCTGGCCTGGCTGTTAAGACACACGTTATTATCATCATGTCCCACACTGGAATACATAGATTCAGTACCCGGCTCTGGCTCCTGACTCCATCTTCCTGGTAATGCAGACCCTGGGAGGCAGCAGTGATGGCTGAAGGAGTTGGTTTCTTGCCACCTATTTGGGGTATCTAGATTGAGCTCCTGGCTTCTGGTTTTAGACTCTTCCAGGCCTGGTCATTGCAGGTGTTTGTGGAGTGAAGCTGATGGGATCTCTCTTTCTGTCTCTGTGCCTCTCAAATAAATAAATACTTTATTAAAGTTAGGCACTGGATGCAGTCCTCGGTGGACAACATGAGAATTGTCTCTGGAAGATTAGTCAATAACAATAAGCTGAACGTAGCATGGTGTGGTTGTATGATCACAGTGCTCTGGCATTTCTAAACTGTGCCAGTGATAAAATGCTTTTCCCCTCAGTTCGGGCTTTCTTCCATATCCTACCACTTTCCTGTCAGTCACATTTGTGCAGAGGACAGGCTATCAGAATTTAATGTTGGGGCCAGCAATGTGGTGCAGCAGGTTAAGCCACCGCTTGTGACCCCAGCATCCTATATCAGCTTACTTGTTTGAGTCCCAGCTACTCTGCTTCTAATGCAGCTCCCTGCTAATTCATATCAGAAGGCAGGAGAAGATGGCCCAAGTTCTTGGGCCCCTGCCACCTATACAGGAGACCTTGATGAAATTCCTAGTTCTTGGTACCAGCCTTACATAGCCCTGGCTGTTGCAGCCATGTGGGAAGTGAACCAGCAGGTGGAAGATGCCTCTCTCTCTGTTGTTTTGCTTTTGAAAGAAAGAAAGAAAGAAAGAAAGAAAGAAAGAAAGAAAGAAAGAAAGAAAGAAAGAAAGAAAGAAAGAAAGAAAGAAAGAAAGAAAGAAAGAAAGAAAGGAAGGAAGGAAGGAAGGAAGGAAGGAAGGAAGGAAGGAAGGAAGGAAGGAAGGAAGGAAGGAAGGAAGGAAGGAAGGGAAAGAGAGAGAGAGAAAGGGAGGAAGGGAGGAAGGGAGGAAGGGAGGAAGGGAGGAAGGGAGGAAGGGAGAAAAGAAGGAAGGGAGGGAGGGAGGGAGGAAGAGAAAAAGGAAGGAAGGAAGGAAGGAGAGAAATAGAGAGAGAGAAAGAAGAAAGAGAAAGAAAAAAAGAAAGAGGAAGAAAGAGAGTAATAACACAAATTCATATACAGTAGACTTCCTCGTAGGGTGTACAGGATTGTCCCATTTTAATTAAAGAGAATGCACAAATGCACACCTAAACCACACAGATATACCACTATGCATACACACATGTACACATTCATGGATAAAAGACCTGGGAAGCATGTCTATGTCAGACTGTTGACAGCAGTTATCTCTGGGAGTGGAATTACAAGTAAATTTCAATTTTTCTGAGTATTGTTCGAAAAAAAAAGAGAGAGAAAACCTCACCATTTTTTCGTCCTCACTTGCATGGCACTTTTGGTTATCTCTTGACTGAACTGCGTATCTTGCCCCCAGCAGCAGCTTACAGTAGAGCTGCATAGCCATATCTTAGTGCACAAGCCAGTGCCCAGGTCAGGGGCCAGGTCAAAGGCTACTCCAGCTGGCTGACCTCAGGCAGCCTCCTCAATCTCCAGAGTTGCACTTGGACCTGGGAATGAGGATCACACATACTGGACTGGGAAAGTCTGTCCATGCCTGGTGCTAAGCCTGGCCCAGAGTCGGGGTTCAGCACACAACAGCTGTTGTTTTTCTGGCACTTCTCCTCTCCTTTCCATGCTCCCAGCCTCCCTTCTGTGCAGGCCCCCATTCTCTCTGTTGTTGAAATAGCCCCTGCCAATCTATCTGTCTGATTCAACCTCACAGAGCACAGTACGTTCCTCATCTTGTGATTCCTGAAGCCCTTGAGCTCAGCCAAGTGACCTGGTCTCCTGCTTGAGGCTGATGGGAAGTGGCTGCCCCGATCCCCCTGTAGCCTCCCCTGTGCCACCTGTTTACTCTTTATTGTACTGATCTGAAAGTTGCATGAAACACCTTTCTATTCCCCCAGGGCTGTGAAAGGGTCGGAAGCGGTCAAGTCTGGGAAGCCACTGCCATCAATAATATGTGGTCCACGTGTGCATTGGTTTTAGCATTGCTGTACAGGGCTTTCTATGGATTCAAGCCATACTTCTGGAGGGCAGAAGTCTTAAAATCAGGGTGCCAGCAAGAGGGAAGATATGTTCACTTTTGAGGCTCTGGGAGGAATCCTTGCCTTTCCTTTGGCAGTTTCTGGCAGCTGCTAGCATTCCTTGGTGTCTGTTGCTGGTGGCTGCACTCCTTCCGATCTCTGCTTCGTGCCCATATAGGCTTCTCCTTTGCTTTTCTGGTTTATGGTCACACCTTTCCAACGCTTGTCTTTGCCTTCATAATGCCTGGTCTTCTTTGTCCCTTTTTGTCTTCTCTGTTATCTGTGTCACATCTCCCTCTGGCTTTCTCTTCAAGCTCACTGAACAGCATTGGATTCGGATACTGTTTGGGTAATCCAGGGTGCTCTCATCTTGAGAGTCTTTTTCTTTGAAGATTTACTTTATTTATTTGGAAGGTAGAGTGACAGAGGGAGAAGGAGAGACAGAGAAAGGTGAAGCAGTAAGTCACAGAAAGGTCTAGCACTCTGCCCAAGGTTTCACAGCACATTGGTGGCAGAACCAGAAGGAGTTTACAAATCAGTAATTAAACTTTTTATATAGGAGGAAGGGATCACTATTTCCAGAGATAGGAAAAAAATTATGAAATCCCAAATTATGTTTCATTTTTAGGCATAATCTTTAGGGGTCTTTTAGACAGCATTAATCCTTTTAGTGTTCAGCCTTACACTGTTTTTTTGCCTGGTTAAAGTGTCACATTCTTGCTAAAGAGGAGCCGTTTGAGCAGTAATATTCTCTAGTGCCACCTGTCTCAGTCCTATAGTTTGTGCTCATCACCTGTATCAATATTTTTCCTTCCGTTTTGGAATAGTTTTAATAAACTAGTAAGGGCAAATACAATAAAATATTGCAGAGTGGCCTAGAACCTGCTGTGGAGTCTAGACAGTGAGATTTCTGAGCAGGTGTAAGCTTGGCTTGAGGGCAGCACCAACGGGTTTTGTTCACGATCTGCACTCTGAAGCTCCAAATCAGTGCATGGATGATAGTTTCTAAGGATCCATGTGTGGTTCCCGTGAGCCACATGTTTGAAAGTTCCACAAGGGATGCCAAGGACCACCCTCTGCAAGGCACCTCCCTAGGGCTTTGGCCCCAGCTTGTTTGTGTGAGACCCTTTGTAGCACAACACATACAGTGTCCCACACAGTTATGTGCAAGGCACAGCATTTCTGGTTCAGCAGCATCTTGGTTCAATAGAGAACTGCATCCATGCTTCACTGCTCAAATGGCTGGTGCGGTTTTGGGCCACTTGAATAAACATGGGGGAAGGTGTTCAGTGGACTCTGGCCATTGTCAGGCCGTGGGTTTTAGGAGCAAGCTTAACAACTGGAGCTTTTGCAGAGAAGAGTCAACCAGCAGAGTTCATATTTGGGCTCTTGCATCTCTCAAGAATGGAGATGGACTGGATTCCCCTACTGTGAGAACCATTGTATAGAAAGAGCAGACTTGTTCTGTGGAGGCTGTATCATGTAGACATTAAGAGGTTGGCTGAGCTTTGGAGGATGAGAAATGTGGGTCCAGGTCTCAGCTTTCCTTTTCAGTGGTCTGGTCTTAGCTGCTCCATTATCTCCTCTGAGGCTCCAGTTTCCTCCTCGAGACTGAGGATCTAAGATTAGTGCTGACTTCCTAAGGTTAGGGAATGGAATATGTCAGATATTTCATGCCCAGCACTTGACATGATGCTTGGGACATGGAAAGATCTCGATGAAGGATCAATTTGGTTGTTATAAAATTTTGTGTAATGAAGAACCATAGTTAGGAGCAGATTTTTGACTTACATGTTAAGGGGACAACGAGAGCCATGTCATGGAGTTGTGACTGCCTAAATATGGAATCTTTAAAGCTTCAGCCCTGGGATGCGCATGAGAGATGTGAGGGGCTCCACATTGCAAGTGAGGAGCTAATCCAGCTAGATCCTGTGATACTTTCCACTGCTGTGGATGCTCAGTATAGTATTTTTTTTACTGTAAGATTTTCTTCCCCTTGAGAGTTGGAAATGAAAGTCAGTAGCAAATGAAAGATCATGCTCTTTTCTGTCAAAGTGCTGCCACCACCACCACTGTGTTCCCTCATGGTCTGAAGTGTGATGTGTGTCTCCAGCCAGGGAAGTCGTCCGCGTGGGAGCCGCCCTCTGCTCCTGCATGCTGCAGCCATCTGGACCATGGGGGTGTGCAGGGAACACACTGTTGATTCATATGCCACCCCCTGCTGCTATCTCTAAAATGGGCTCTCTGGCTAGAGCTGTGAAGCAGCCAGTCCCTCCCTTTCCCACTCCTGCTCCAAGTAGTTGAGAGAGAAAGGGACATACAGAAAAATATGTAAAGATCCAGAAACTTGGGGGTGATGGTTGAGTGGCCCTTAAGGATACCTGGACAAAGATCCAGTGGCTTTTTCCTCTCCAGTTTTAGAATCTGTGATTGAAAGTGTGATGCCCAGAAAGATCTTTCTCCAGCAGTGTTCTAAAGAGTTCCCAGAACATACTGCAGGAGTCTGCTGCAGACGGAGTGGCTGGGCTCCAGGATCCTTCTTCCCCCATCACCCTTTTCATCAGAGTAGAGTTACTTTCCCCATTTCCTTGTTCCCTCTTCCTGTACCATGCTCTACACAGGTGGCTGCATGCCAGCTGTGCCTTATCCACCAGGTTTTGATTTGAATGTCATATCCTCCTGGGTCTTCTCTAATCACCCCCTATCCCCAGCTAAGGTAGAGGGGGATGATAATAGGGGAAAATAAAGTATCTTAATTGGTGGTCATTCATAGCTGACAAGTTGGCCTTTTTGCTACACGTCAAGGAGGCAGACTATACACGAATCTTGTAGTTCCTTCACCCTTCTAATCTCTGTCTCAGCATTGTCATTGCCATTGTTTACACAGAATTATTACCTGGATACATTTGCAAGTTTGAACCTGCATCTTTTCCTAATTCTCACTGCCTGGGTAGGGAGCCTCAAGATGACAGGGGCCGTCACATCTTATTCTTCCCTATCTCCAGAACCTATCACAGTGTCTGATACAAAGTAGATGCCCAATTAATTGTGTGCATGTTGATTTTGTTTGGGAAAATAAAGCCCTGAAGAGTTATGTTGCTAAAATAAAACCTATAAATTCACTTATTTGGAATAAGAAAAATGGGATCCTACAGTACTCACTCTGTGCTGGTTCAGACCAAACCTGGAGTTCTGTGCCCAGTCTCTGAATCACAGACTGTAGCCGATGCTGATTTTGCCCAATACAGAATCCCTGGTAAGCCTTTTACTGGGCTGATATTCCCATCCTCCAGTAGCTGTTGGTGCTGTTACAAGTGACTCACACCTGTGACATTTATTGGAGGTGTCCTTTTGGTGCCTAGCATTGTCAGACTTCTGTCTGCCTAGAAGTGCAAGGGTAGCCCACAGGCAGCACTGGAGTGGAACAGGCGGTGGGACGAGCTTTGCAGCATAGTCTGCTCCCTGGTGCTCCACACAGACTCAGCATGGAGCTCCCAAACAACAGCAACCCTGCCACACTTCCTTCTCACTGTGGCACCTCTCCCAGGTTCCCCAAGAGCCCTCTCTTAACCACCTGTATAACACTCCTTGTCTCAGGCTCTGCCTCTTAGGAGTCTGACCTGAGATACAGAATGGCCTAAGATCAGTGAGCTGGATATTGCTGAGAACACCAGATGCTATGCCGCACAAGAAGCAGCAGATTGACTGGGAATGCTTAGTAAGAAAGACTTTGGACCAGGAACCTGTCATGTGTAGGATGAACCTGATTTGTTGTTTATGGTATCTTTCAATGACAAGAACATAGGCCAGTGTATAGAAGCTTCAGGGGAATGCTTATCAGCTCAATTTAGAGAAAAACAGAGGAGCCCAAAGGTTAGTGAAAGATTAACCACTGTGTTAGCTTTCTGTCATTGCTATAACAAATTAACACAAATTTAACAGCTTAAAACTATACATCAGAAGTCTAAATATAGCCCAGCTCACATGGATCCTTTGTTTTGAGTTTTATGAGGCCAAAATCAAGGTATTGTCAGGGTTCTGTCCTTTACTGAGACTATTGAGATCACTCTGCTTCCCAGATCATTTCTGGTTCTTTGTGTTTGTAGATTCTAGGTCCTCATTTCCTTGTTGGCTATCAACTGTGGACCACCCTTTGCCCCTGAAGGCCTCCTGTGAGCCTTGTCTTACATCTCTAACTCAGCAATCGTGCATCCATTCTTTGTTACACTTAAGATCTCTCTGATTTCCACATCTGCTGCATCTCTGTATCTCTAGTCAGAGAGAATTCTCAGCTTTTAAAGAGCATGAGAAATTAGATTGGGCCCCCTCAAATGATCCAGGATAACCTTCCTATTTTTTTTTTTAAACTTTTATTTAATGCATATAAATTTCCAAAGTATGACTTATGGATTACAATGGCTTCCCCCCCATACCGTCCCTCCCACCCACAACCCTCCCCTTTCCCACTCCCTCTCCCCTTCCATTCACATCAAGATTCATTTTTGATTATCTTAATATACAGAAGATCAGCTTAGTATACATCAAGTATGGATTTCAACAGTTTGCTCCCACACAGAAACATAAAGTGAAAAATAATAGATGATTTTTTTTAAATGATGATGAAATCAGAGCAGACCTATTGTCATGTTTAATCCCAGTGAGAGTCAAGTTGGGAATTGATAATTTCTTTTCTTTTTTTTTTTTTTTTTTTACAGAGGATCAGTTTAGTATGCATTAAGTAAGGATTTCAACAGTTTGCACCCCCATAGAAACACAAAGTGAAATATATTGTTTGAGTACTCGTTATAGCATTAAATCTCAATGTACAGCACATTAAGGACAGAGATCCTACATGAGGAGTAAGTGCACAGTGACTCCTGTTGTTGACTTTACCAATTGACACTCCTGTCTATGGCATCAGTAATCTCCCTATGCTCCAGTCATGAGTTTCCAAGGCTATGGAAGCCCTCTGAGTTCTCCGACTCTTATCTTGTTTAGACAAGGTCATAGTCAAAGTGGAGGTTCTCTCCTCCCTTCAGAGAAAGGTACCTCCTTCTTTGATGACCTGTTCTTTCCACTGGGATCTCACTCGCAGAGATCTTTTGCCAGAGTGTCTTGGCTTTCCATGCCTGAAATACTCTCATGAGCTTTTCAGCCAGCTCCGAATGCCTTTAGGGCTGATTCTGAGGCCAGAGTGCTATTTAGGACATCTGCCATTCTATGAGTCTGCTGAGTATCTCACTTCCCATGTTGGATCACTCTCCCCTTTATTTACTCCATCGGTTAGCATTATCAGGTACTAGACTTGTCTATGTGCTCCCTTTGACTCCCAGTCCCTCCGCCATGACCAACTGTGAACTGAAACTGATCACCTGGAACAGTGAGATGGCATTGGTACATGCCACCTCGATGGGATTGAATTGGAATCCCCTGGTATGCTTCCAACTCCACCACTTGGGGCAAGTCAGCCTGAGCATGTCCCAAATTATACATCTCTTCCCTCTCCCATTCCCACCACCATGTTCAACAGGGATCACATTTCAGTTAATTTTCAACACTTAAGAATAACTGTGCATCAATTACAGATCTAAACCAGTCATATTAAGTAGATCAGATAAAAAAACTACTAAGAGGGATAATGTATTAAGTTGTTCATTAACAGTCAGGGCTATGCTGATCAAGCCACCGTTTCCCATAGTGTCCACCTCACTCCAACAGGTTTCCCTCTTGGTGTTCAGTCAGTCGTCACCGATCAGGGAGAACATATGGTATTTGTCCCTTTGGGACTGGCTTATTTCACTCAGCATGATGTGTTCCAGATTCCTCCATTTTGTTGCAAATGACTGGATTTCGTTGTTTCTTACTGCGGTATAGTATTCTAAAGAGTACATATCCCATAATTTCTTTATCCAGTCTATTGTTGATGGGCATTTAGGTTGGTTCCAGGTCTTAGCTATTGTGAATTGAGCTGCAATAAACATTAGGGTGCAGACCTCTTTTTTGTTTGCCAATTTAAATTCCTTTGGGTAAATTCCAAGGAGTGGGATGGCTGGGTCGAACGGTAGGGTTATCTTCAGGTTTCTGAGGAATCTCCAGACTGACTTCCATAGTGGCTTGACCAGCTTGCATTCCCACCAACAGTGGGTTAGTGTCCCTTTTTCCCCACATCCTCTCCAGCATCTGTTGTTGGTAGATTTCTGCATGTGAGCCATTCTAACCAGGATAACCTTCCTATTTTAATGTCTGAATCTTAATCACGTGTATATATTTCTTTTTGCCATACAAGGGACTAAAAAGTTTTTGGAAAAATGGAAGTAAAACATAAAAAAATAAAATGTGAACTTTCTTTATCAACATAAGTTCCATCAAGTTCAAGACACTTTTGTAAGTGATGGTACCAGTCATTGAGTCTATCCCTAAAGAACTGAAGGTCCTGGGAATTTTTTTTTTTTATTTGACAGATAGTTAGACAGTGAGAGAGAGAGAGACAGAGAGAAAGGTCTTCCTTCCATTGGTTCACCCCCCAAATGGCTGCTATGGCTGGAACTACACCAGTCCAAAGCCAGGAGCCAGGTGCTTCCTCCTGGTCTCCCACGTGGGTGCAGGGGCCCAAGCACTTGGGCCATCCTCCACTGCTATCCTGGGCCATAGCAGAGAGCTGGACTGGAAGAAGAGCAACCAGGACTAGAACCTTGCGCTGTCTGCTGAGAATTAACCAAGTGAGCCACGGCGCTGGCCCTGGTCCTGGGGATTTAATCATGGTAGTGTAGTTGTTTTTGTTTTTGTGGGCTTTTTTTTTTTTTTTTGTCTTGCTTTATCAGTTATATTATTAACTGAGAAAAGTGTGTGCTCTTTAATATTTTTTTAAGAGAAGGAAATGATAAGTCAGAAGGAGTTGGATCAGGACTCAAGATGGATGTCTATTGGTTTCTCATTGAAAATCTCACAAAATTGCCTTGCTTGATGAGAGGATCATGGCTACATCAAAGGACTCTGTGGAGAAGCTTGGCTGACTTTCAGAACATACTCATGAGAAACAAATGTTATTATTCTTTAAACCACTGGAAAGTTAGCAACCCAAATGTCTTGAGCATCCCAAATAACTTTTGCCATGACCTTTGGTCTTGACTAGTTTGCTTTTACTTTGATTGGACTGCTCCTGCTTCTTGGTAGCCTTTGCTATGATTGTGCTTTGTCTTTGAGATCATACTGAGAAAATCGTGTTTCATCTTATGTTATAGTTCTTCAAAGGCATGATTTAGGATCTTTTTTTAACTTTTATTTAATGAATATAAATTTCCAAAGTACAGCTTATGGATTACAATGGCTCCCCCCCCCCCCCGTAACTTCCCTCCCACCCGCAACCCTCCCCTTTCCCGCTCTCTCTCCCCTTCCATTCACATGATTTAGGATCCTGATCCTAGTTGTTTAAAATTTTCATTAAAATCTCTGTTCCTGTATGCAGATGATCTGAGAACAAGTTTTGTCATACATGGAACAGAGAGGTTAATCCATTATAATTTTTAATTCAGAATTGCATACGCTGAACTAATTGAGGTATCCACAGTGTTGACCATTGTTTCTTCTATTCATCCTCAGTCCTCGTCTGTTAGGGCATGAACGAGATTACTTTGGTCATCACAAATTGATGTAGATAGTGTGCTGATGTAGACTTCATCTTCAACATCATCTAGTCCCTTCTTAAATGAGTTACCTATTTACAAACTGCTCTTTTGGTTGTCTCCATACATATTTCACCATTCTTCCACTTAAGTCTTGCTATAAATTGGATATTTATTCTTTCTTCATTTTAGCAGACTCCATATTGTTCCAGTAGTTTTTTTGTTTGTTTGTTTTCCTACTGATGTCTCATCCTTCCTAGTACCTCAAACTAGATCATATTCAGACATGTTATAATAAGTTTGTATGAGTTTATTTTGGTGCAAATTTTTTTTTGAAATCTCTGCATGATTTTTCTCATAATCGATGCATAGTTTTCACATACAAAATTTTCCATAAAACTTTTGAAAAACCCTTACATAATGAACCTATTCACAAGTTTTTGGAATTAGAAGGTGGGCATATTTGATTGGGGCACTGTTCTGCCTAATACCATCTAACTTTTGGATCCCAAAGATTTACATACCTCCCAAATAAAAAAAAATTCCCTATAGCACATTGTCTCAGTGTATTTCGGTGTCAGTTCATCAACTCAGAGTCCAAAGTCTTGTCTAAATCTCATCAGGTCTAAAGTTCCATAATCTAGATGATTATAATCTGGATTATTATGCAAGCATGGGGCTGTTGGTATAATCCACTAAGTACAACTCCTGGGGATATAGATCTGCTGTATCAGTGACCTTGTGAAACTAAAGAAACAATTTACCTGCTCCCAACAAATAATGGTAGAGCCAGCACAGAACTGTAGTTAGATCTTTCAGTTCAAACAGGAAAGACAGAAGGTAAAATGGAATCAGTGGTCCAATGCAGTTTTGAAATCCAATTGGAAAATCCATTAAGTTTCAAGTGCTAGTAAGAATCTTCTGAGGTTCTGAGGTCCTGAACTTATTTAACTTCTGAGATTAGGTGTTTAGGTTGAGGCGAATGGCCAGGATGTTACTGAGAGCACCCAATGTTGTGTCATCCAAGGAACAAGTGGATAGGGGTGAGCATTTGATGTTGAAGTTAAGGTACTGCTTGGGATGCCTACATCCCATTTTAGAGTGCCTGGGATTGAGTCCTGGCTCCACTTTTGATTCTCTCTTCCTACTAATGTGCACTCTGGGAGACAACAAGTGTTTGCTGAGATATTTGAATCATTACCATCCACATAGGAGACCTTAAATGAGTTCCAGGCTCCTGGATTCAGCCTGGCCCAGCTCTGGCTGTTATGTTCATTTGGGGACTGAACCAGCAGATGGAAGATCACTGTGTCTATCTCTCTGCCTCTCAAATACAGTGAAAAATAATTAAAAGGATTTTTTAAAGAAATAGGGATAAAATAATGACTCTTTAGTAAGGAAGACTTTGGCTTTGAAAGCTGTCATCATGAGAGATGGCCCAGTTAATTCTTCACATTCCCAAGTGAGTAGAAGATAGGTTCAGTCCAGATCAGAAACAGGAGTACAACAGAGGCATCTACCAGAGAAGCCCAGCAGTGGTTGTAGATTTACCATCCACATACATTCTTCTACGAAGCTTTCCATACCTTCCTTTCCTTTACTAGGTCTGAATGCTTCTCCTTCTGTTCCTTATGATGTTTTTCAAAACAGGGAGAGTTCTATCACGGAACTAAGAAACAAGGCAGAAGTCAGATTTAGTAACCTGTTAAAATAATAGATATTTGTACAACACAAAGGCACCTAGCAGCAATCTAAAAAAAGGCTAGAGCTGTAGCTAAAAATGTGAGTTTAGGTGTCAGACCTTTTACATATCTCAGGTGTTACTAGCTCTGTGACCTTGGGTATTTCTTAACTCTCTGAGTGTCTGCATCTTGAGTCTGGCGCCTTAGACCACTCAGCCATCCTGACACACTTCTGCATCTTTCCTTATGAGGTTAGCTCCTTCCTGTAGGGGTGCTATGTAGATGAAATCAGGGGCCAGGTGGGCTGCACAGAGCATTGTGTATGGTAAGCATTGCCATAGTGGCACCTGCTATTATCTTTGTTGGGATGAGCACTTGTGGTCTTGTATTTTTGTTATGTCCTCCCTCTTTCACTAGGCTGTCAAGCTCCTGGAAGCCTAGGGCAGTATTTGATTTATTTTCTTTATGTCTGCATTGCCTAACGTGTGTGAGCATTGGATGCCCAATAATTATTGAAGTAACAACTAATCTTTGTTATTTCTCTCAGGCTTTTGCTAGCACAACTGACAAATTACTCAAAAGTTGACTTCTCTTCTCTTTTTTTAAGATTTATTTTATTTATTTGAAAGGCAGTTATGGAAAGAGGGAGGAAGGGAAGGAGGGAGAGAGGAGAATGAGGAGAGAAGAGAGAAGAGAGAGAGAGAGAGCAAGAGAGAGAGAGAGAGCAAGAGAGAGAAATTGCTTTCACCCACTGGTTCAGAATCCAAATGGACACAGTAGCCTGCGCTGGCCCAGGCCAAAGCCAGGAGTCAGGAGCTTCATCAGGGTCTCCTACCTGGGTACAGGGACCCATGGAGTTGGACCATCTTCTGCTGCTTTCCCAGGTGCATTAGCAGAGAGCTGGGTTAGAGTGGAGCAGCTGGGCCTTGACCGGCAACCACATGAGATGCTGGAGTTGTAGGTTGTGGCTTAATCTGTTATACCACAATGCTATCCCTGGCTTGTAATCATAATTTGTATGATTCCCAGAATCATATTATCTAAAGGATCAAGAAAAACTTGAAAAAATTCCATAATGCCAGTTCAGCAGAAGCAGCAAGTTATACATTGGAACAAATTACAGGGAAACATGTGTTTACAGAGATTCAGATAATATGGACTTAGTGCTCCAATGCCCATTTTCTTTTTTGCATGAAAGCTAAAAAATTACCAGTAATTTTATATGATATTTCTGTATTTCCATGGAAACTGAAAATCTCTCTAGAATTTCTGTCTCTCTAGAATTTGAATCTTCTGTGTAAGATCAAGATTTTGTGATAAACTAAAAGGCCTTATACGGTCTTCCTCTTCCCTAGCCCTTACCACATCTCCCTGCATTTTCTTTTTCACTCTTCTCTTCATTACTCCATTTAATCCTCTATCACAACACCAGATAACTTGCTGTCCTCTAAATCCTCGAGGTGTGGTATTATCTTCATTGAGAATGCATGTCTCCATGAAGGCAGCAATCAATTCTGTGTGCTTTACCCAGCACACAGTGGATCTTAAGGAAGTACCTCTTGAATTAATTCTTCAGCTGGGCCCAGTGGGAACCAGTGTATGAGCATGGAAATGATGAGGAAAGGCATTCTGCTAACCTGCCTCCTCTAATATGCTTTCAGGAACATGGTGACACTCACTACCATTCAAGAGTAACAAGAATGGTGAGGGTTAGTGTCGCTCCCCCTCTTCGTGGAGGAACGACACAGGACCCTGCGCTGTTCTTTCGTCTGCTCGGCCCTCCCCGGGTTTGCTGCTGGTTCTTCCCGGGTTGGCTACTGTCCCTTCCACCTCCGTGGAAGGGCGGTTCCCCCTGGCCACTTTCCCCACTTCCGCAGGGGAGCGGCACTCCACCGGCCGGCTCTCTCGGGGGCTGCACAGGTGTTCCCCTTAGATGTTCCCTCTTAGATGTTCCTGGTACATGCCGTCTCTCTCCTCCTTTATAGTCCTCCTCCGCCAATCCTAACTCGGCTGCCCACACGCCGAGTACGCTGCTCTCCTCCAATCAGGAGCAAGTCCTACAGTTTATTGGCTGAACTGGAGGCAGCTGTGTAGAAGCTGTTTTCTTCTCTCCCAGCGCCATATTGTGGGAGAGCAGATGCATAGAATAAGTCTTAATTCCAGTAACTCAGTCCAGTCCGGGTTGCTCCCCACAGGTTAGTCCCAATTATTGAGTGTGTACCATGTGCCAGCCCATCCAAATAATTCACAGGTATCTCAACTCCACCCTTCCATAAGATATCCATGACATTGATGAGCAAGCTCAGGATCTCAGAAAATTCAGTAACTTTCCCAAGGTCTTGCACTGAGTAGGCAGAGGATGAATTCATTTTCAGGATGAATTTTAAGGCTGGGAGCTTTGTTTTAAATAGTGGGATTTTATTTTAACGTTTGTTATTAGTTACTTGACTTATTAGGTATGGGCAAAGCATTTGGCCTTTTTCATTTCTGTCACTTTGAATCTATTTGAAATTTTTGTTGGTGGCCTGGTATGTGATCCATCTTTAAATATTCCTTGGAGTTTTTAGAAAGAGGTCTGTCCAAAGCCCAGGGTAATTATCTATTAATTCAGCCTTACTAGTTATGTTATTGAAATCTTTTAGGTTATCATGTTCAAAGCTTGATCTGTCAAAGATGGAGGAGGATGTTAATATTTGAACGTAAATGTTTTTGTTTCCCCCACCTTTTCTGTGTGCCTGACAGTGTTTGTCCTTTCAGTTTTAACATCAGTATGACAACCAGTGCCTGGCAACTGTGATTGAAATCAACTTCTTTACATTTTCATGTTTTGAAGAGGAGAGTAGGAAATATAAGTTAAAATCAAAGGAGAAATAAATAGGGGGATGACCATTTGAGGTGTCAACTTTAAGTGTCAAATCAAAACCAAGTGGTAAAATGGAATATATAGCGTGGCGGTTAGGAACAGACACCCTGGAGTTAGACCACCTGGGATAAAGAAATCCCTACAGTGCCAGTCAGTAGATTTTCTTAGGCAAGTGACCAACTTCTCTGTTTTTGTTTCTTTAAGTGAAAAATGGTGTTAATAATGGTACTTACCTATGAAGTTTACTTTGAGTATTGAACACATTAATATTTACCAAGTACTTAGAAAGGATGCTTAGCACGTTGCAATATGTAAGTAACTCTTAATCATTATCATCCTTCAGAGCAGACTCCTTGTGATCAAATGTGCTGTAGAACTTCAGGTTTATACATACAATATCATTTGTACTATTTGGTGTGTTTATTGGGTATGATCAGTGTTATTGGGTACCTCCTCTGGGCAGATGCCAAGCTGTATTAGAAGCATCTTTTGGTTACTAGGAATATATAATGGGCCTGTAGGGTCCCTGCTATCACTTGAGTGTAGACACAGACATGAATCAGTTATTTTGTAAATTGTGTCAGATTACAGTGACATGAAAGGAAGGTGCACAGTGTTATGTGAGTGTCCTAGTATATGAGCGTATGGGATGTGGACTAGTCTGAAAGTCATGTAACAACCTTCCTGTGATATATTTGTAACCCATGGCTGTGTAATAAGTTATCCTACATACTTTGTGGCTGTAACATGATGAACATGTGCAATCTCATAGAGTCTGTGGATCTAGAATTTGGGAGTTACTTAGCTGGGTAGTTTTGGTGCAGAGATTCCCCAGAAGGTTGCAGTCAAGTTGTTGAACAGGGCTGTGGCCATCTGAAGGCTTGACTGGGACTAGATGAGGCACTTTCACAATGACTTGGGTGGCTGTTGGCAGGAGGCCTCAGTTTCGTGTCATCAGTCCTGTCTATAGGACAGCTTGATAGCCTCATGACAGGGCAGCTGGCTTTCCCCAGAGCAAGAGATTAAAGAATGTGAACTAGAAGGAAGCCAGGATGTCTTTGATGTTCAAACCTCAGAAGTCACACGTGTCACTTCTACAAAGTTCTATTTCTTAAGAGTGAGTTACTGAGTCTAGTCCACAGTAGAGGGGAAGGTAGTTAGACTTCACCTTTTAAGAGGAGTGTAAAGGGTATGTGGACATGTTTTAAACTACTGCCAGAGGAATATGTGCTTTTCTTTTAGAAAAACGTTTATTTATTTTCAAGGCAAGGGTGACAGAGAGAGAGAGAAAGAGATCTTCCATCTTTTAGATTACTCCTCAAAGGGCCTCAGTGGCCAGGGCTGGGCCAAGCTGAAGCCAAAAGTGTAAACTCCATCCTGGCTTCCATGTGAGCAGCAGGGATCCAAGCACTTGAGCTGTCATCTACTGCTTTCCCAGGCACATTAGCAGAGAGCTGTATTAGAAGCAGAGCAGCTGGCACTTGAACTAGTGCTCCCATATAGGATGCTGGCATTGCAGGCGGTGGCTTAACCAGTGGTACCACAGGGCCAGCCCCAGGAATACATGTTTTGTTTGTTTGTTTTTGAATATATATACATATATATATATATATATTTAAAGATTTATTTATTTACTTGAGAGGCAGTTACAGAGAGAAAGGTCTTCTAACCACTGGTTCACTCCCCAAATGGCTGCAACAACTGGAGCTGGGCCAGTCTGAAGCCAGGAGCTGGGAGCTTCTTCTAGTTCTCCCATGTGAGTGCAGGGGCCCAAGCACTTGGGCCATCATCAGAGATGCTGGATCAGAAGTAGAGCAGCCAGAAGTTGAAACAGTGCCCATGTGGAATGCTGGTACTGCAGGTGGATGCTTAACCTACTACACCACAGCACCAGCCCCAACATTTTTTTTTTAATTGCTGAGTTGGATATTGAAGATGTTCCAACCAAGGGGTTGCCAAACTTTTCTGCAAAAGGCCCACTAGTGAATATTTTCAGATTTGTGAAACTGAATGCTCTGTCATGACAACTCAACCCTAACCTTGTAGCATGAAAGCAACCTCATTGATATGTAAATGAATGGGTATAGCAGTTTCAACAGACAATTAATTTTCCAAACACTAGATGGGCTGAATATGGCCTACAGGCTGTAGTTTGATAATCCGTGAAGACAAAATAAATGATGGAGAATTATTCCAAGAAGAAAGAACAGCACATTTTGAAATGAAGAGAGTTATTTTGCATTTCAGATCCCTAAAATGGAGTTGGGTCCACTTCCCCAGCCCTGCCATGTGCTGTGATGTTTACTGAAACACTATAATGAAAAAAAAAATGTAGGAAGCATTTATGCACACATATACATTTTATAAACTTGAGTGCTTTGAGGTAAAAATCAAAATGCAGAAATAGCTTTGTGTAATAAGGACAGGTAGTATTTCTGTAAATTAAAAACTAGTTAATGGCGAAGGGAAAGGGGAGGATGTTGGAGTGTCCCATAGTGGGTTACTGGGTTCAGTGCCTGCCTGTGACTCCTGACTCCAGCTGCCTGCTAATTGAGACCTTGGGTGACAGTGTTGATGGTGCGAATGATTGTGTCCCTGTTACCTGGGTTGAGCTCCCAACTCCTAAGCACTTGGAGAGTGAACCAGCAGAGAGGAGCTACCCTTCTCTCTGTCTCTGTCACATTGTCTTCATCTGTCTCTCAAATGAATAAGTGATAAGAAAGCAGTGTACTTTATTGTTAGCTTTATAGTACTCGCATGGATTGCAAATACAACAAAACCACAAAAACCTGTGTGAGAAAGAAAGATATCAGATTTAAGATGATGGTTGCTCTCTGGAACAAGAGAGGATAGCAAGGTTGTAGGACTTCAGTAGTTTCTGTTATATTTTTAACACTTTATAATTGCCATGGAACACACATAGTAAGAAATTTACCTCCTTAGTCATTTATAAGTATACAGTTCAGAGGTGTTACTTATATTCACGTTATTATGCATCTGATCTCTAGAACATTTTAATTTTGCAAAACTGAAGCTCAATACTCATTAAACAACAACTTTGCATTTCTCCCTAATCCCTGTCTCTAGCAACTACTGTTCCACTTCCCGTTTCTGTGAGTTTGACTACTTTATACTTCAGATACTTGGTATAAGTGTTATCATACAGTGTATATCCTTTTGTGCCTTATCTCACTTAGCAAAGTATCTTCTGGGTTCATCCACATTGCTGCTGGTGCTAAAGTGTTCTTCTTCTTTGTTAAGGCTGAATGATAGTCTATTGTGTGCATGTACAACATTCTATTTATGTGTTCATTCACAGATGGATATTTGGGATGCTTCTAATGTTATAATAATGCTGTGTACAAATCTGAAGCAGAGATTTGGTAAAAGGAATGGCCAGATCAATAGCGCGCTGTGCAAATATAGTAGCCTGAGCATCTAATTGTCTATCCTTATACAGCATATTTCAGTCAGACTTTTTCTCATACTTTCCAATGAAACTACTCTAATTAAGGTTTTTAATGACTGTCTGTAGCTCAGTCTGACCACCAATTCTCTGGCTTCATTCTACTGATTTCTGAGAAGCGACTGGTACTGAACATTTGCTTTACTTGATATCCAGGAGGCCACGTTATTCATTCTCTTCCTGTCTTGTTGGTTGTTCCTTCTCAGTCTCCTTTGCTGCTTGCTGCTCACTTTTCAGATCCTTTAACGTTGGAGTCCCTTGGGGTCCGTTCTCTTGTCTCTCCTCTCTGAGCTCAGTCCCCACTTGATCTCCTCTAGGTTATGGGTTCAATGCTATATTCAGATCTGGATGCATCTATTTGATTGCCTACTCAGTATCTCCACTTACATGTCTGACAGCACAGAAAGTTAACACATGTGAAGCGATATTCTTGATTCCATTAACTCCCACCTCCCCTCCTCAGGCTTTATCACCTACCTCTATTCTTCCTCTTGTTTAGGCTAAGAGTCTGAGAGTCATCCTTTTCTTCCCTCTTTGTCTAGTTCCCAGGCAGTCTGTCAGCAACATATCCAAACTCAAGTCCTTCTCATTGCCTGCATTCTGCTACCCTGGTTTAAGGCTCTTGGATCTCCTGCTCAGTTTCCTCCAGTTCCCTCTATCTGGTCCCTATATTACCGTCCTCACCATAGTGAAGTACCAAAAGTGGAGTAGTCCTTTAAGAATGTACTTTATATCATGCTTTGCTTTTGCTCAAACTTTCCCATGGCTTTTCATTATCCTTAGAGTAAAGCCAGTGTTTCCACAATGAACTCCAAATGCAAGGCCTAGCCTCCCATTGCCCCTTACCTCTGTATTCCTTTGACCTAGTACTTTTCCCATCCCTCTTGCAGCCCTGGCTACACACTTAGCATTTTCTGTTCCCTCTCCCTGGAATATATACACCACTGTTTCCTCATTCTATTTAGACTTTCCATGTTCTGCTCAACCATGACCTTTCCATGGAGCTTTCTCTGAATACCCAAGGTGAAATTACAATTAATCAGCTCCTCCCTGTGATGTCCTCTTCCAACTTTTCTTCTTTTCGTTTTGGACATTTGTAGCAACTAGTTTTGTCTCCTTTTCAAATTATTGTGCCTTTTCCCTATTTAAATCTGGAAGGAAAAAGAAAACCTACAACGGCTGGGCTGTTGGTCTGTTTGGATCACTGCTGTATTTCATCTATCTCCTGTGTCAAATATTTGAATATATCAATCTGCCATATCTGAAGACTGATGTGAGTTGAGATTATAGTGCTTACTTCCCTGTTGATTTCTCCAATTAGTTTTGGTCCATTAGAGTAGCAAATTTAAAGCATGGCTTAAAATTTGGCACTCCTTCCTTTGCTTCAGCCAATAAAACATGGCAGGCATGATGATGTATGACTTCCAACATCAGGTAATGAAAGTCTGTGTGGTTCATTGCTTATGTGCTAGAACTCTTGTTGTTGGAGTTCTTTATTCCTACGTTGAATAGACTGGATTGCCCTGAGGCCGTCATGCAGTGAGGGAGCCCAGCCACATGTAGAGGACACATGGAGATGCTCACCTTGACAGTCCAGACAGAGCCCAGTGTTCCAGACATTTTCAAGCTCAGGCACCAGCCACTGGCCTGAAGAAGCCATCTTGACAATGGATCCAGTAGCCTCCAAATATCATTTTATAGAATTGACCCATGGCTATCCTTTATGAATTCCTGACCTAGAATACATGAGCACACTGAAGTGGTGGTGGTTTGGTACCACTAAGTTTGGAATGGTTTGTTATACAATAGTAAATTTCCAGAACTATAATAGGAAAAGGCCAGATAAAAATAGTAATTACTTTTGGAAAGAAAGCAAGTTTTGAGGTGTGTGTGTGTGTGTGTGTGTGTGTGTTGTGTTTACTGTCTACTGAAGAAAGTTTGGCCAGGCTCTTCTTGGGAGGTGGTAGCCAACCAGATTAACTCACTAGACTCTAGATCCTCGTTAACTGCCACGAATTGTTCTGACGAGCCTCTTGAGATTGCAGGCTCAAAAAATCTTCCTTCCTGGTAGATTTCTGAAGAAAATGGCAATTTAAGACCAAATATGGTCAACCTAGTCAGGAAATTAGTAATGAAATTATAGAAAAATAAATAACCTGGGGCTTAGGATCTTTTGGAGATATTCTTTTGTGTGTTTTTTTCTTTTCCGTCTTATTCTTAAAACTGAGAATGGGGACAACTAAAAATACCACCAGAGATGAGCTTCTCACAGTCAGCTGGAACGTCTCAGAGCTGGAATGGCTTAGAAACCACTTGAAAAGTTCTTCATTCTGCAGATCAGAGAGGAGAAGGAGTGTGCCCAAGGTCTCAGGCTGGGACTGAGGTCTCCTGGCTTCTGACTCTCAATACAGTGAGTCTGGTTCAGGGATAAGCTTCAGGGAGTGCTAGCCAGGCCCTGAGAACCAGCTGAAATGGTGCATGCTACTTCATTTGTGTGTGCTGTTGTACCCATTTCCAGAGGGAATCCACACTTTCCATTTAATTCTTACATAAAAATGTGACACCAAGAGGTTTAAGTTTACCACAATAGATGATTTAGTTCTGTCACTTAAAAACCCTCAGAGGAAGTTAAGTCTTATCCTCACTGATACCACTATGAGAGAACACCAAAAGCTCCTGAAGAATCCATTCATTGTTTAAGATTAGTGATTAATGAGTACAACTCTCATACAGGCAGGAATAGTTGGAGCATCCAGAAACTAACTCATAGTACTCCCTGATTAGAAAAAAACTTGACTGGCAATCACACATTAATATCACTGCTGTGGTCCAAAAATAGCAACAAACCATACAGGACGTATTGGATATTATTTTTCCTTGCGACCATTGCCTTATTTAAAGCAGAGGGAATTGGGATATCTGTAGATCTGACAGCTCAGAGGCATACTTCATCCAGTGTAGACATTCAGCTGCCTTTTCAAACGGTGTTTCAGGAGTCTTAGCTTTTTATCAAGCAGAAGTGTTGTTTTTTTGGGTCATAGAGGACTTCTCCTGTAGCCAGTAGATAGAAAAAGAAGAAGGGCTTGTGACTAGTAAGGGAATGCTTATAGAAATTGATTGCCTGATTTCTACCCACATTCCACTAGCCAAAAGTAGGTCCTGTGGTCCCGTCTAGACACAAGGACGGTGTTGGTGGGCCTTCCCAACAACTTTGCACTATGGGAGATGAGCGCAAATTTTCATTGTATACTTGGTCTTCCACCCCAGAGTGAGCATTTTAAGAATTCCACATATAAAGAACGGGCCATCAAAGAAGGAGGTACCTTTCCACTTTGACTATGACCTTGTCTAAATAAGATCGGAGTTGGCAAACTCAAAAGGCTTCCATAGCCTTGGCAACTCATGACAAGAGCCTAGGGTGATTACTGATGCCATAAACAAGAGTGTCAATTGTTAAGTCAACAACAGGAGTCACAACTGTGCACTTACTCCCCATGTAGGATCTCTGTCCTTCATGTGTTGTACAATGTGAATTAATGCTGTAACTAGTACTCAAACAGTACTTTACACTTTGTGTTTCTGTGTGGGTGCAAACTATTGAAATCTTTACTTAATATATACTAAATGGATCTTCTGTATATAAAGTTAATTGAAAATGAATCTTGATGTGAATGGAATGGGAGAGGGAGTGGGAGATGGGAGAGTTGCGGGTGGGAGGGAAGTTATGGGTGGGTAAAAGCCACTGTAATCCAAAAGCTGTACTTTGGAAATATATATTTATTAAATAAAAGTTGAAAAAAAAAAGAATTCCATATCTCAGAGCTAGCTGAAGTGTCTCATGTGAGGCCTAGAGACAGTTTATATGGTTAGAATACAGATTATAGCCCTCTCCAGCACTTTCGGTATTAAGGTGATTCTCAGAAACCATGAAGGCAAGATTGAAAAAATAGTTAGAATAAGAAAACGGCAATGATTGGATAATTGGAAATTTATTTTTTTAAAGAAGTGACACAGAGGTAAGGACCCACTTTTAAATTTGAACCAGCTTATATTATAATAGAATTTGTATAATTATATCAAAGAGAACTCTGTTTCCACTTTTGCAAAACTATTGCTCCAAGTTTGCCTTTTAATTGCATGTTTTCCCTTGATGATATTTCCTTGTTTGGCAGAAGTTACAGCAGCACCTGCCTCTACTATGTGATTTTTATTTTTACTATCTTGCTTAGTTGATTCTTGATTATTTTACTCTTTTTATGCACACTGAATATGCCTCTTCAAAGTCTCTTATTGTCTTTATTCTGGAATGGGGATTGGCCATAGTATGAAATGATCATGAATTTCATTCTTAAATTTTTAAGATGGGTTTTATATGCATTTGGTATCAGAACTGGCAATCTGTGAAATAAATTTCTTCTAGTGGTTACTACAGAGAAATGTTCTTAATTGACTTTTCATTTTCTGGTCTATGAGATTTTATTGGTTCAGTGAACTCCAAAAGTAATGCTGAGGCTAAGTGCCACCCCCACCTCTACCCTTTTTTTGGACGTTGACATCCTCATGGGGATTCACCCAGTAGAGGCCTGGCACTGATTGTACTTTTCATGAAATTGAATATTCGAAACTTGTTCTAACAACTAATGTTACACATTAACTCTACAAGTTCACAATGAAATACATTAAAAATTCATTTCTTAAATTTTAAATTACATTTTATTGTTATCTAAGATCTTGATGTTATTACACTTAACGCCAAAACAGGGGGTGCTATTGCACTTCTCTTCCAGCTCAGTACTCAGTGGCACATCCCCACTGAGTGGTTTGTGATCAGTACTAATTGCTGCATGGTCTCCGCCAGCCCCCTGGACTCACCATACAGGCTATCCTCTTCATTTGGTCATACTGAGGCTTAAAAGAGACAGGTATTACCAAGGACATTGTAGCTGCTTGATTCAGTACAGCTGTCTGCCTGCAGGGTAGCCAGTGTTGCTAGTTCATAGTTAGGGTCCTCCACAGGAATACAGTATCTCTTTCTCTTTCTCCACGCATAAAATCAGTTAACTTGGCTCAATCCATTATGGGGAGAAACATCTTCTAACTGACAGGAGAGCATTTTGAATAATTAGGTCCCACAGATCTTAAATTGTAGGCTCAGAAACAGTCTTGCATAGGATTGTAGATTTGTATTACTGATGACCTTGAGGAGAAAAATGTTCATAACCCTACCCTTGCCCCCCTGGCCCCCAGTTCTCTGTCCCACTCCTGAGCAGTGGCCCTGATTCTCTGGTGCTGGGCTTGGAAAATGTGCTTTGTGATCCATTGCCACTGGCAAAGAAGAATGTAATAGGGTACAAGCAAAAGGTTGCCTGCTTCTTTTATCCTGGGTAGAGCTGTCTTTTATTGTGAGATTTAAGTCTTCTGACAATTTTTACATTAATATGTCCTGCCTTTATGAAATGCTGATAGTAGATGAAGATGGTGGGAATAGAGTTAATTTTAAATGTCCTTGCTTGGAAAAGCTAGCCATTTGTTTGGTCCTCTTTCTCATTTTCCAAGTTTGTGTTTTGTTTTGATTTATTTGTTCAACTTAAATGTTTGTGATCCAATGATTCTAAAAGTCTAGAGTCAAAATCTAAATTGATTGTATTCTGGAAGCAGAAATAAGCTTTTGGGGAATTATCCCAGAGATGACCCATACCAGCAGTGTGGACATTTGTGAGCAGTTTTGTTTACTTCTGCCAATGCCTGCTCTCATAAAACTGTTGACAGTTATTAAGACAATCAGAGCATGAATGGAACAAACCCATCTTCATCTCTTCTTTTCTGCCAGTACAACTTTACAGAGTCTTAACAGAATTGTTCTTTTGAGAAGAGGCAGCAAAAAGTGAGCCTGCAAGCTTAAAATTGCAATTAGGCAATTTCTTTTTATCTAAAGAAATGTTCAATATTATTCCAGGAGTTCTCGGAGCCACATCTGGCTTCAACCACTTTTGCCTCTTCTCTAACATTGTTGATATTAATGCCAATTTTAATTTCTTGGCATCATCATGTATAAATCTATCACCCACAGATGTGATTTTGAATAAGGACTGAAACTGTAAATTTGCAAGCAAGAGATTCACAGGATTTTATCACATTACCCCAGAAAGTGTCACAGTTGTACTGAAATGGTTTTAAATTGCTCATTTCAAACCCTCCTCGGTAGCAAAGTGCCATGCGTGCAGCGGCTTTGCAACCACGTTAGTCATTTTCTTTGCTCTGTTTCCTGGCTGTGTTTGTATTGGGAGCACAGAGTAATGTAATTTAGTAAATTATGATTTGATGGCTGGGCATCAGCCCCAGTGTTGAACAGTATTTGGACTATGATTACTTGCTGGCTTTGTCACAGTTGACATTAATTATTGATGGGAGTTTCAGAAATAGCGCATGTGCCAAGAGCTTTTCACCGGAGAGCAGGCTCCAGGCAGGAGGGATGCTAAAGAGTGTGGGGGCAGAGGCACCTGTGGCTTGTTTATGTCTGTGCCCCGGGGACCTGGACTCGGTGGGCTGTGTAGTACCTGTGTGACGGGCATGGTGGAGCGGAAAGATGAACCGTCAGGCTTATTTCTATCGTGTTCCTCCCCAGGAATTGCACCGAAGAAGCCAACTTCAGCCGGAGCCGGCCAAGACGAAGGCTCTCCAGACTGTCATTGAAATGAAGGTAGGAGCTGTGCACATTTGTCAAAACCAGCTGTGCCTCCGGAGTTTGCTCTAACTTGAGGGTACCTAACATAAACATGAGAAAGGAACCTTGTGTTTTGCTCTGGGTACCCTGGTGAGTGCTTTGTGCTGGATCTTTTTGTCTTCTTGGGTGCATTCAATTTATTGGCCCTTTAATTAGGATCCCTTTTCTGGGCAGAAGAAAAAGGGCTCAAGTATCTGCAGCCTGAAAAGAACTGGGTTCATTTCCAGAGCATGGCCAATGCCTTTAAGCCTAAGGGAGGTTTTTGTGTGTACTTTAAAAGTAAATTTCTAAAGCTGGAATAATTCTTTTCTTCCTCCTATTTACATTATAATGAAAAGACACCTTGGAGAAACTACAATTTGACAAAGGGAAGTTATTTTATATGCAGTGAAGTTGTTAAAGAATTAAAATTATGCTTTGAGCAAGATCTATTTTCCAATGAATAATACTTTGTTGACTTCAGTATTTTCTTGTAACCATGTCTGGAAGGGATAATAATTTATTAAAGGCTCACAAACTATCCTATCTAGTTGTGGAGGTGTAGAGATATGCTATTTAAAGGAATACAGAAATCCTTCTTGGTGGATTTAGGGCATTTAAGGAAAATGAAATAAATGAAATCGACCAAGCCATGACCTATGATTAAGAAACAAATGTAGATGGAATTCAGTTGCTTTGGTAGTATCTGGAAATTGGAAGTCTTTTATTTCTAGTTGTGGCCCAAAGGAAGCAAATCATAAATTATTTATCTTAGGGATAAATAATTCTAGATTTGAATTGTTTCAGTAAGAAAAAAAAATTCATCATGAGGATGTTTGCAGTCTTCAAATTCCACACTTGAGCTGAATACTGGGAAGGTTTTCAGGTCCCCATCAGCCTACCAGAGGATCCTGAAACTTACTGATATTCCTATCATAAAAATCCTATGTTTTTTATCACAGGATTTTGGTTTGTCTGCCAAGATAGTCCCAAGTCCTAGGGGAAATGAAACTAATACGAGATATTGAATTTTTGGCTTGGAAAAATTCTAGCTTGGAATTTTTTTTTTCTAGTCAATGACAATGTCTTTATCCAAGTGGATTTCTGTGGAAGTAATGTAGAACATTTGCTTTAAAATTATATGTCCCCCCAGTGAGGTTACACCAGTCAAAGCACTTATAATGTATTTGCAGTAAGTTGGTATGAAAAATACTACTTATGGGGAAAATGCCGATAGGAAAAGAGTGATTATTAATCTTTGGCTCGTCAGTTGTTTTGAATTTATGTAATTTTAACCTATTTTGAAAAGAAACAACATTCTACATGTGGGTAGCAGTGGTTTATAACTAAGTTCCATTCTTACTGCACATTTCAAGCTTCACATTAAAGCTTTAAAAAGGGGGGAAAAGGACAAAAGACTAAAATACATTCTTTGTTCTTGTTATTATTATTATTATTATTATTTTGCAAAAGGTTGTTCAGTCCCCTCTGCCCACTTCCATACCCATCTCCCCAGACTGCCCTCTACACAAATAGTGATGAAGAGGACACACATACTCATTTCCAAATTATTAGAAAAAGAAAAAAGGATGAACAAATCCCAGGAATGTTTGGGGAAACTAGGAGAAACATCTTTCCCAATATGGTGGCTATTTTCTTATTAAGCAAGTCTCTTCTGAGATGATTGGTGCTTTTTTGAGACTTTTCAAAGTAGAAATTCTGTTTGATTCAAGTTTACTCTTGAAAAAAATAAAAACATTGATGTAGGCTGTTAATGTGGGAAGGCATAAAACATGATTTTCTAGAGCAAATTCATCTGTACACCTGAGGGTACTTCAAAAAGTTTGTGAAAATAAAATTAAAAGCTAAATTTACTTTGGAGCAAAAAATTTTTGAAATCCTTGTATATAAAAGGTCTTCAAAAAGCTCATGGAAAATATGTATTATGGAAAAACTGCATGGATTTCAAAGCCTTTTGGTACCAAAATTTATCTTTTATTTCCACTTACCATGAACTTTTTGAAGTTCCTTGTCTATCAGTAAATTGAACCTGGAGTTTTTCTTTTGTGGATGCCAACAATGCTGATTTGTAGGTGTAAGAACATATTTGCAGGACACATGAAATCAGTATGTTTGTTAGGGAACTGAGCCCGAGTTTTTCTGTTGTCTTTTAGGATGCCTGTTAATTCGCAAAAGCGCTGCCTTCTGTTTGTCAGTGGGCAGTCTGAGTCCCATTAGCATCTGTGCTCAGCACAACTAAATTGAGTTATAGAGGCAGCTGGTGGAGGCCCATGCCCTCAGCCCTGTGTGTTGCTTGTGACAGAGGCTGTGATCTCATCCCATTCTGTGCATCTGTTATATGTGTGTGAAAGTGGAGCATGTTGTCCAAGCCTTGGAGCTGACTACCAAGTAGAAATGACCCTTACATCTGGCAGGTGAAACTTGAGGCCCCATTGTGTCTGAACATTGGGTACACATCTGTGTCACCTGGTGCCTTGGCAAAATCTAAAGGTAAACAAGTTTTGTTAGAATAAATTGGCCCTGCAGTTTCAGGAGAAGACATAAAGCATGGCTCAGAAGTTACCCCTAAGTGTCTCCTCCTTCCTAGAGAAACTGAGGGTGGACTTTAGAACCTCCCTCATACACTTTGCATCCAATTGAGAGCTGAGAAACACAGCCTGGGAGTCCTACATTTCTGGGTACGCCTAGACTTTTAGAGTTGTGAAAACATGTCGCCATGAGGTGAGTGTTGGGGAAGCAAGGTGGGCAGCAGCTCTTCGCAGACATCACACACAAGGCCAGCCAGCTGAGCCAGGGAGTTAAGAAGTCACCTGAATAAAAATGAAAGGAAGCCAAGTGAATAAAGTTATTTGTGATTTATCTTCTTGCAGGAAGCTTCACGTTTTAATTTTGGCCCTGATTTGGTCTGGCAGGTATGTTCCAAGTTTGCATTTAGAATGTTGCGTGTGTTTCTTGGGGAAACTAGTGTCTTGTAGATATATGAAACTCCTCCCTTCTTTCTTCATGTCTGAAGATTCTTCACTAAGCTCTTTTCTCCTCTGATGGAGACCTGCAGGTCAGCAGAGTGGCATGCAAAAGGCCTGATTTCTTTTTCTTCCTTTAATGTTAATTCCTTTGAAAGAATATGTTTTTAGCTTTATTTATTTATTTATTTATTTGACAGAGTTAGACAGTGAGAGAGAAAGAGACAGAGAGAAAGGTCTTCCTTCTGTTGGTTCACTCCCCAAATGGCCGCTATGGCCTGCGTGTTGCGGCCTGCGCGCTGCGCTGATTTGAAGCCAGGAGTCAGATGCTTCCTCCTGGTCTTCCATGCAGGTGCAGGGCCCAGCGACCTGGGCCATCCTCCACTGCACTCCCGGGCCACAGCAGAGAGCCTGACTAGAAGAGGAGCAACCGGGACAGAATCCAGCACCCCAACTGGGACTAGAACCTGAAGTGCCAGCGCTGCAGGCGGAAAATTAGCCTAGTGAGCCGCGGTGCCGGCTTAGCTTTATTTTTTATTATAAATTTGATGTGACATATTGTCCAAAAATTTTACTTTCTTGGATTCATTCATAAACTGTACTCATTTTTTTTCCCAAGAAAAATGAATTATAGTAATGGCAGTACTTGTCAGATAGTCTCAGAAACGTTTTTCTTTGTTAGTAAGGATGTCTAAGTTCTAAAATCTAATCCAAAGTGGCTGAAGCCAAAAGGAAATTTATTGGCTCACTTAACTGGAAAGAAGAAGGGGTTTTGCTTCAGGCACAACTTGATCCAGGGGCTCAAAAGATATTAGTAGATCCCATTTTCTCTCATTCTACCTCTTATCTTAGCTTCCTTCATGTGAGTTCTATTTTTAGACACACTGTCCTTGCCTGTCTGAGCAAGATGGCTCAAGTAACCCCAACAATCACAGGAGAAAGAGCAGGGAGAACGTTGTGTCTAAAAAAAAAATACAAAAGGTTGGTGCCGTGGCTCACTTGGTTAATCCTCCTTCCATATGGGCGCCGGGTTCTAGTCCCAGTTGCTCCTCTTCCAGGCCAGCTCTCTGCTGTGGCCCTGGAGGGCAGTCGAGGATGGCCCAAGTGCTTGGGCTCCTGCACCCACATGGGAGACCAGGGAGAAGCACCTGGCTCCTGGCTTTGGATCTGCATAGCTCCGGCTGTAGCAGCCATTTGGGGGGTAAACCAATGGAAGGAAGACCTTTCTCTCTGTCTCTCTCTCTCTCTCACTGTCTAACTCTATCTGTCAAATAAACTTAAAAATATGCAAAAACCCAACCAAATTAGAGTAATAATAATTACTGAGTTGAAGCATAGAACTTCACTCCAAACTTAACAGCCCTGGTGTCAAAGCAAAGGTGTTGAATTCCCTGGTTCTCATTTGCTTAATACATTAAATGATACACAATCATCAAGAAAAACAACTTTCTGCTAACACTGCAGGAATTGTTAGATTTTCAGCAGAAGTGATCAAATAGGAGATAAATGAATAATGGAGGATTTCAGTGGAAGTTGCAGAAAATATACTTATCTGGTGAACTTGTTAACTGAAATGCATTAAGAAGCAGGGCACAATGTTCTATATGACAGTATTTCTGTTGGAACCTGAAGTGTGGATTGTGGGTATTTAGCCTTCTAGTCACATGACCAACTAGTGCATTTGTGTACCAAGAGTGGTTCATCTTGGAGAATGTTCATCTCCCATCAGATTTTTAATTGGAACTCAATTATAAGCAATACAATATTGGGCGTCAATAAATTGCTGAGAATATGACTCTGCATTCAGCTACACTTCAATGGGGAGGTTGACTTTTGTTATTAAAATTAAAGACTACACCTTATTTTGTGCCGAGGCAGATGCCTGCTCTTTTTCGTGGAGCTGACCTGCAGTTGTATTAAGATTCCTGTAAGAGGTCTCTTGATGCTTGGTCAAATTCAGCCCATTCCATTTCACAAGGTATGCAAGGGCTGCACTGGAACACTGTGAAGTCAAGAGTTACTACCTGGGAACTTCCCCAAGTCTTGTAGCTAGGAAGAGCCAGAATTCAGACCCAAACCGAGGGTATTGAACATAACCCAATCCTTCCTCATGAACTAACTGAAGTCCTGGATCTAATCAGAGACACTATGAAGTAGATACCAGATTTCTAGGGCCTGCATAGGTTTATTGCATGTCTCTGGGATAGTTATATACTGATTTGGGTGTTACTTAAATTTTTTTTCTCCCAGGATTCTATATTCATAGGATATTTATGCCAAGCCTTATTTTTCTAGTTAAGCAATATTGATCACATTTAGGCCTTAATATTACTCTGTCTCTTTTTTGGCTGTTATAACTAATAATAGCACTAACAACAACAATGCCACTTTTGCCATCAGTGACACTCCAATGGCAGGGATGTCACTACCACATATTGGGGCTAAGCTCTTGATGTGCAAAAAAACCTCTGAATAGACATGATTATGCCCATTTCACAGATGAGAAAGCAATAGTTTAGAAAGGATAAGCAGCCTGCTCCAGGTCCTACACCAACTGGTTGGCAGCTAAGATTTGTACACATTTATCCCCAAAGCTCTTTTATTTGAAAGTCGGAGTTACAGAGAGAGAAGGAAAGATGGAGAGAGAAATCTTCTATCTGTTGGTTCACTCTCCAGAAGGCCGCAACAGCAGGTCTGGGCCAGGCCAAAGCTACGAGCCAGGAGCTTCTTCCATGTCTCTCATGTAAGCAGCAGGGGCCCAAGCACTTGGGCCATCTTCCATTACATTTCTCAGGCCTTATTAGGGAACTGGATTAGAAGTGGAGTAGCCCAGACAAGAACTGGTGCCCATATGGCATGCTGGCATTGCAGGCAGTGGTTTTAGCCACTATGCCACAGCACTGGCCCCATCCCAAAGACCTTAATACTCTCTACTCCTGTCTTACTAAAGACAGCCCATAGGTCCAACTGGTTTTTCTTTCAACACATTGAAAGTTGTGCTGAGGTTTGCATCATAAAATAGATAAAGACTGCTTGGGGAACTGGAGATGCCTGTTTGATATTTCTGGAAAGGAATGAAGTTATGCTTTATGTTGTGAAGCAAGAGTTGCTCTTTGTATATGTGTGTGTCATTGAGCCTCCAAATAGGGCTACAAATATTTTTCCCCTGTACTTTAAGTCTAGTCCTGAAGTTTTGTTTTAGCAGTGTAGAGTAATACCTTCTTCAAATTTGCAACGTCCTGCATTTTTGATGTTCACTATCCATTTACGAGACCAGAATTATCCTTTAGCTTATTTTTTCTTGAGAAATTTCTTCATCGTCTCATCTTTCAACTTGAAAGATATTTTAAAAACTCTGTTCCATTTAACTCTTTTCCTTAAATAAAAGGGGAAAAGTTGGTTTTAAGCAATGTCCAGAAAATGAAAAATGTCAAGTTAAATGTTAGGTCTGAATGGTATATAGCTGTCATTTAGAAGCAAGTAAGATCCTTTAAAATTAGTTTTCTTTCCATTTTTGCCCAAATTCTTCTTGCAATATATATGACTCTGAATGTGACTTAGTTGCTAGTTGATAATTCCTGCTATTAACTGGGTTAGTTTGTGTGAATATAACTCCTGATGTTGAATCACAAACATCAGTGTTTACTGAGAAGCTATTTTTTTTTTTTTTTGCGAAGCACTGTGCTGGAATTTTCAGAAAAATTGGACTTTCATCTTTAAGGAGCTAATAAAATAAGTGCACAAGATAGGTTCTAAGAGTGACCTCAAAAGGGCAAAATGGGCTACAGGGATTCAAGGGATATCGGACAAGAGAAGGGCAGGGAATGCCTCCTGGAAGAGGTTGCATTTGAAGAAAATCTTCAGAGATTGGTATGGTTTTGTTAAAGGCAAGTATGGGTTATAAACAGTGAACATCATAACAGCCAAACAAGGAAGCTATAAAGTATAAGGAGTGTCTAGGAAAGAACAAATGATTAAGTTTGGTACATTTAAAAAGCAAAAGTGACAAATTAAGTCATAAGGAAGTAAAAGGAAAGAAATAAATAAAAGCTGAAATTAATGAAAATACAAAATAAACATATACTAGATAGGAACACCAAATTTAAATGCTAAGTGTCTGAGCAGATTAATAAAAATAACAAATTCTGGTTAGAGTCTTTGAGCGAAGCAGAGATACCACAAGTAAACAATATCAGGAATGAAAGGGCTGCATCTCTGTATATTTATTAACATTACAAATATGAGAGAGGGATGAGCCTTGTGGTACATGCAGTTGAGCCTCCACTTGGGATGCCGGTATCCCATCTTGGAATGCTAGTTTGAGTCCTGAGGCTCTGCTTCCACTCCAGCTTCCTGCTAATATCACTGGGAGGCAATGGATGATGGTCCCTGCCACCCATGTGGGAGACCTAATGGAGTACTGAGTTGCTGGCTTCAGTATGGCCCAGCCCTGGCTGTTGTGGGCATTTGGTGAGTGAACCAGTGGATGGAAAAATCAGTGTGTTTGTCTGCCTGCTTGTTTGCTTTTCTTTTCTCTTCTTTTCATTTCATTTCATTTCGTTTTGTTTCTTTTCTTTATTTCTTATATTTTTCTGCCTCCCTCCTTCTCTTCCTCTCTCTGTCTCCCTTTCCTGATCCTTCCTTCTTTCCTTCCCTCCCTCCTTCTCAGTCACTACACCTTTCAAATAAATAAATCTTTTTAAGAAATATTTTTGTTTGAGAGGTACAGTTACAGACAGAGAGTTGGAGAGACAGACAGATCTTCCATCCACTGGTTCACTCCCCAGATGGCTGCAATAGCCTGAACTGGACTGATCCGAAGCCAGGAGCTTCTTCTGGGTCTCCACACAGGTGCAGGGGCCCAAGCACTTGGGGAGACCCAGAAGAAGTTCCTGGCTCCTAGCTTCAGATTGGCCCATCTCTGGCTATTGCAGCTATCTGGGGAGTGAACCAGTGGATGGAAGACCTCTCTCTCTCTCTCTCTCTCTCTCTCTCTCTCTCTCTCTGCCTTTCAAATAAATAGATAAATCTTTTTTAAAAAGTTCTAAAAAAAAAGTTCTGGAATTAGATAATATGATGATTGTAAAGACCACTAAGTTGTATACTTTAAAAGAATGCATTTTATAATGCATATATTACATCTCAATGAATCTGTTATTAAAATTTAAAGGAGGCTAGCATTTTGGCTTAGTGGGTTAAATTACTGCTTGTGATGCTAGCATCCCATATTAGAGCAGTAGTTGACAGCCAAGCTGCTCTGCTTGTATCTAGCTCCCCACTAATGTCCCTAGGAAAGCACCAGAAGATGACCCAAGTGCTTGAGCCCTGCCACAATGTGGGAAACCCAGATGGAATTCTAGGCTTCTGGCTTTGGCCTGTGCTAGCCCTGGCTGTTGTAGCCATTTGGAGAGTGAACCAATGGATGAAAGATCTCTCTCTCTTTGTCTTTCTGTGTCACTCTGCCTTTTGTAATAAATAAATAAATAAATAACTTTATAAAAAAAAACTAGAGAAAAATATTACAAAGGAGATGATCAGTAGCTTTGATTACTATAAATAAGAGCTGTAAAAGATGTATTTCTTAGGTTTATAATAGAGCTTAATATTTTTAATATGAAAAGAGGTCAAGTTTATCCATGTGGAATCAACATTTGGGGGAAAAAGTACTAAGAAGTTGATATTTTTTTCAGGGTGGGCGATTATGAAGAATTTTTGTCCTGTTTTTATTATTCCTACATTTTCATCTCTTATAATGTGTGTAAGAACAACCAAAAACCTTTATTTAGGAAAAATATCAGTAAGTTTATTAAAACAAAATCCATCATCAAAAAGCTTAAAGGTGCATTTTTTTATTTGTAATTCTTCTTTTTTTGTCTGGACTGAGAAGTCTCCAAAGGGAATAGGTTAGATTAATTTTAGAAACTGAGAATCAAACTTTGTTCTTCTGGCTTCCCTGTGGTCCCCCCATCCCTCCTGTAAAATGGGTCCATGACACCATCCTGCCAAAAATTGAGGTGGGAATTACAAAGAACTAAGGTGTGGGAAAAGTCCTGGCACATCATAGATCCTCAAGGACTCCTGTTAAGGATCGTCCTTTTTCCTTTTGGTTTGGCCGTTAAGTTGTTTTACCTGTTAAAAAGAGGTGTCACATTTGAGCAAGGACCCCACCAAAGAGAAGGACCAGATAAGTTCATTTCAGGTGGAATCTAGGAATGCACACAGAGCTTGCAAGTGGAAGAGAATCAAGTCTTTGTGAAAGTAGAAACCAGTAGAGAAAAGAGATTCCTAGGAGGCATAATAAATGACCTAGGGGATTCGTTTCCTGATTAGCAGGCATCTGGCAAGGTGCTTATGCCTTTTGGCTTTTACTGTTCTCCTCTGGCCATTGAAGGGATTGGGCTAAATATCCTATTTTAAGAATTACGCGAAGTCTGCAGGCTTGGTGACTGGCAATTTGGATTTTCAGAAGGCCCTCTTGGGGAGCCGGAATTGATGTGACATTCTTGCAAAGTTAAAATCTTAGCTTTGACTGATCCATCCTTGCCAGCCCTGCCCAGGCCAGCAGCCATGGCCCTCTCCCTTGCTGGTACTGGGTTCCCAGTCTATTGTTTATTTAGGGCTCATAATTTCCTTACTGGCATTGCGCCCCTACCATCAGGGTTGAGAAGTCAACCACAGGCCTCATGTGAACTTCCCCTTTCAAGTTTCAGTAATGACAGTGTACAGCCCGTCACATGCCTCATCCCTAAGGCATGGTCCAGTTTCCACATCCATCAAGCCGCGCTGGGTGACTTGGGGTGGCCTGAATTCCATTGCTGCCTGTTGCTTTTTCCATGAGACAAACTGGTTGAACACAGATGGAGTTGTGGTATGTTTTGGAGATCCTAAGGAGGAGGCCCCAAAACCTATCAGGGGATGGTTTAAAAGGAATAGATAAGAGCAAGTTTATGTTTCTAGGAGGACAGTGAAGACTTTTTGTGAAGAGCACTAGAAGAGAAACAGAGGGGCCAGATATCCATCTTGTAAGGCTCCCCAAAATAGATTTGCTGTATTGCAAAGTCATGTTTTGCTGAATTCCTGGTGTCCTCAGAGAGTGGGCAGCTAGCATTCAAACCCTCTTTGTAGCCAGAAATTGGTGAAAGATAACATCCAATCCATGTTTAGGGAGGGCAGCATCGCACATGCATGGAGGGACAGTACATTCATCTGGAAGCAGTTGCTGAAACTTTTCCTTCCCTATCCCCTTTGTCCAACCTCTTCATGTTGTTCTTTTGACCTTTCTCTGTGATCTTTAGAAGGGAAGTACTGTATGGCAGAAAGAACCAGAATAGCTCAGCTTCTAGGTGATGCTCTTCTCTGAATCCAACCTTTTCTGAGGTTGACCTGCAGATGGCAAGGTCACAATATGTGGCCTCCTCTCTCCAAGTCCAGGGAGGCCTGTCTGTCAAGAGCACCATTCCAAACATTAAGCAGGTTATCTACCATCTGTGGGTCTCCTCACCTTTACGTGGGTAAGTAAGTCCTCAATTCATAGGGTTGTGGGCAAGATTAAATGAGATTTTTCTAGTACAGTACTTGTGTAAGTGGTCAGTACATATCAGCTGTTGTTATTGATTGTGTTTTTTAAAAGAATTATTTGTTTGAAAGTCAGAGCTATGGAAAGAGGAACACACACACACACACACACGGGGGGGGGGGGGTCTTCCATCCTCTGGTTCACTCCCCAGATGGCTGCAACTGCTGGGGTTGGACCAGGTGGAAGCCAAGAGCCAGGAACTCCATCCAGGTCTCCCATGTGGGTGTCAGAGGCCCAATTGTTTGGGCCATCTTCTGCTGCTTTTTCCAGGCTGTTAGCAAGGAGTGATATCAGAAGTGGAGCAGCTGGGATTTGAACCCGTGCCCATATGGGATGCCAGTGTTGTAGGTGCCAGCTTTGCCCACTATACCACAATACCAGCACCTGTTGCTTTGGTCCTGTGTCATTCTTTTCTGTATATCCTCTCTCACATGTGAGAATTTATATTTTTAACATTTATATAAGTGAGACATAATTGGAAAAGAAAGCATAGATATAAAGTAGAAATCTACGTTGTCCTCCCCCACCCACTCAAGCTGCGTCCTCTACACATAAATCCTGGTTTTTCTCTCCATTCTCACCTAAAAGAGAATGTTCCTACTAGGGTTCCTGTGGTAGCTCATCCTCAGATAGGCATTCAGGAGCTTTTGCTTTAGTCTCTGTCCCAAGCACATTGAACTGATTTGAGTTGGCCAGTGCTTTCTTCCATGCTTTGAGCAATGGAGAAAGCCCGCAGTGTAAATTGCAGTCGCTTTCTATGTAGGGCTGATACTCAGTGAAGAGGCCCAAGTGCAGCTACAATGATTGTTAGACTCTTCAATAAAACACCCACAGCTACAAACCTTCAGAATAATGCCTGCCTTCCTCCATCCATCCCTTACCTTGAGCTGTCCAAATCCAGGAACTGAAGGGATAACTCCTGACTCTGCAGGGACCTCATCCACCAGATTCTAGTGTTCCATGGGGTGTCTGTTCTGATTGGTTCTTTTCGTGTTCCACACTAGCTGTTGAGTGACTCAGCATCATCTATAACTCCATGGGGTTTAGAACAGGTCTTCAGTTTGCAGTTACCATACCATGATGCCAAGGGAACTGTCCACGTGAACAGGTGACTCCTTAGCTGTCTCCTTGGTCTCCAGTCTCTTCAGACCTTCCTTTGACTTCCTTTTTTCTTGGCACTGTTTACTCTCTTGTTTTCTGGGACTCTCCCATAATTTCCATCAGTTTTGACCCTTTCCTTTTGAAGACTCTGCCATGGTTTTCCCTATCCCTATTCTTAATCATGTCTGACGAACTCCTTCCTTCTCCCGCAGGCTGATGATTCCATGGTCTCTTCAGTCTTAGTTCCATTCTGGCATCTATTTTTATTGTTCATTTCCCAGAGGCTGTTTAATTGCCTGTTTTCTTGTTTACCAGCTTGTAAATGATTACCAGTCAGAATCACATGTGAATTGCTAGCTTGATTCTGTAGATTGGTGATTCTTCACCCTCATTTTCTTTGTTTCTAACTCTTCAATCTGGTAGTCCTACCCATTTCTGACTTCCCTATCTGTAGAATTATAGAATATATCTGTATATTTAGATTTATGTTATAGAATTGTAGAATATATCTAACTATATTTTGGTATTGTCTTTCACACTATCATATGTGTACTACACTCTTTTGTTTTAAGTGACAGAAACATTGCTGAATTGTTGAAATCTTTACTTAAGTGTGGAGTTGGTCTTCTATGTACAATTTTAGCTGAAAATGAATCTTAATGGAGAATGGGAATTAGAAAGGGAGAGGGAGGAGGAGGAAGGGTGGAAGTGTGGGTGGGAAGGCAGGTATAGTGGGAAGAATAACTATATTACTAAAGTTGTACTTATTAAAATTGAATTACTTAAAAATTAAATGTAAAGAAAAGAAAAAGAAAAAAAGAAACCTTGTTGTATTTTGGTATTCGGGGGAGTAGATGGTTCAGATGTAGCTATAGCAAGCTGGTCAAAGAATGTCATCAGGACACAGTTATTCAGGCAAGTTCACCCTTTTCTTTTTTAAGATTTATTTATTTGAAACATAGAGAGAGAAAGAGAGGCCTTCCCTCTGCTGGTTTACTCCCCAGCTAGTCACAACAGCTAGGCTGGGCCAGGTCAAAGCCAGGAGCCAGGAGCATCATCTGGGTCTCCCACATGGGTGGCAGGAGTCTAAGCACCTGGGCCATTTCCACTGCTTTCTCAGGTGAGTTAGCAGAGAGCTGGATCAGAAGTGGAGCAGCCAAGATCAGAGCCAGTGCCCATATGGGATGCCAGTGTCACAAGCAGTGGCTTACCCTGCAATGCCACAATGCCAGCCCCCCAGGTAGGTTCTTAATACATGTTCTCACAGAAGACCATATCCTTCCTCAGGCCCACATTTTCTTTACTCCCAGAAAAAGGTAGGTGGGCTTTGTTAGAGGCCTGAGTTCACTCCTGGGTCAATCACTGTGTCTGTAAGATCCATGGTGCTTGCTTTTAAGCAGGGCCACACAATTGGAAATCCCTACTAAAACTCTAGAAAGTTGGGGAGATATGTAGTTCTCCAAAGGAAAAACTGAGTGGACAAAAAATTGATACATGCTACAGCTAGAAACAGGAGGGGAGGTGATGTTTCTTAAGAACCTGTTTGCATCTTGCCCTCATTTACTTCTCCTAACAATCTTAGGGCATAGGTTTAACATGGGTAGAAACAGGCTCCAACATTCAGCAGGGTGGAATGAAAAGGGAAGCTACTGTCTTCTACTTGTGTATGTAATAGAACTGGGAAATTGCTGGGAACTCATTACGTTGTTGTTGGCTTATGTTAATAACGGCCACCCTTTATTCTGCCTCCATGATAAGTGCCTTCCATGATAGGTACTTTGCATGCATTTTAACCTTACTTGTATGTATGGAGGCTCTGAGCATGATATTCTATCAGAGAGGGTGAGTATCCTGCCCAAATACATAGAAGTCTAAAGTAAGGTTTACATTCCAGTTTGTGACATCCTAAGGATAAAACTTTTCATCTTCCCATGTGGACTGTCTGGATTGTTTACCTTTAGCTCTTTTTTTTTTTTTTTTTTTTTTGTTATTGTTGTTAGAATTGAGTCCATTAACCACTTAAGAGTTAACAGATTCACGCATGGAAACCAAAACTTCACAGTTCACTTTATATCCAACAAGAAGTAGAGTCACAGGGCTGGCGCTGTGGCATAGCTGGTAAAGCTGCTGCCTGTAGTACCAGCATCCCATATGGGCACAGGTTTGAGTCCCTGCTGCTCCACTTCTCATTCAGCTCTCTGCTGTGGCCTGGGAAAGCAGTGGAAGATGGCCCAAGTCCTCGGGCTCCTGCACCCATGTGGAAGACCCAGAAGAAGCTCCTGGATCCTGGATTCATATTGGCACAGCTCTGACCATTGCGGCCATTTGTGGAGTGAACCAGTGGATGAAGACCTCTCTCTCTCTCTCTGCCTCTCTGTAACTCTGCTTTTCAATAAATGAATAAATCTTAAAAGAAAGAAAGAAATAAAGAAAGAGACTAGAGTCACATCTTCGCCAGGAGTCACTGGTAACGTGCACCGAGACAGGAAGGATTCATCTGCCTGCAGGGCGTGGATTTTGTGAGGAATGAGTCCAAAGAAGGCAAATGAGGTCATGAAAAGAAATATAAAGTACCCTCATTGCTTTCACTTTGACTTAGATTCTATGCTTGTACATTTTGCCATAAAGCTAGATCCCATCTGAAAAAGTAGATGAGTGTAGGACAGTAGCATCACCGAAGGACAGCATTGTCCCTATCATTTTCTAATCCAGGCCGTTATCTTTTTATACCTTACAAGTGAGTTGTGGTGCATGCAAAGTACTTTTCTGAGAACCTCCCTCGGCAGAGTAAAGGGCTGCCCTTGTTAACAGAAGCCAGCATCCCTGTGGCCAGGGCCTAGCATTTCTCCAGTTCTGTTTTGTCCACAAGTAGAACACAAAACCTCCATTTTTATTCCATCCTGTTCAACTCTCTGAGCATGTTCCTAGCCTTGCTGATCCGTAACCCAAGACTGTTACAAGACTGGAGTGAGTACAAGGTGTAAAACTCCCAGAAGAATACCTGACACACATGTGCTCAATGAAGATGAGTTTTTGATTTTTTAGTATTTATTTTTCTTCCTAGTCTGTCTTCGGTCTAAGTTCACTTCTTCCTTCAAGTACTTCAGTTGGGTTCCTAGGACCATGGTTCTTCCCCCCACCATAAATCCTTTCAAAGGCAGGGCATTACTCACTTTAAGTCCAAGTTTTGTTTACAGATACTAGATGATTTTTAAAAGTTAAGCCTCCAAGAGCCTCTGTGGTATCCAATAATAATAGTTTAGAGTTTTTTTCTAAATAAAGTGTAGCATAATTATGCGGGGATCTTCCTGAACATTAGATCATGTCTCCTTTAAACCAAATTGGCCCTAACTGTGTTGATCAGCATCCGAGGACCAATATATGATCGTGGAGAGTTCCATGCTCTGTAAAAACTGCTTATATTTCCTTTCTTGGCCTGATATTAAAATGAAACCAGTAATTCTTGCTGTATTTGAAAAGAAAGCACATTGTGACACTCAGCAATAACATAATTGTTACTTTTTGTGACTAAATGATACTGCTTTTTTTTTTTCCTGATGTTCCACCCACTTACCACTTCAGTGTTCGCAGTTCCTAGAGAGGAACTGAAATCTGTTTCTTGCTGTTTAAGGGGAACACAATGTTTGACAAACACAAAGAGTAACAGTGGCATCCTGCCTGGCATAGAGACTGCAGAAAGTTTTCTCCCAGGGTTGCTGTGCATATGTGCCAAGTCGGAGACCTCCTGGAAGGAGCTTCCATGTTTTTCTATATATACTAAGCCAGTAAAGTTGCTCCTTCCCTTCTGCACTGGTCAGTCTTGTCCCTGTCTCTTATGGACACCTGCAGACATTTAGAACCTTTGCTTTGGGACCAGCACTGTGGCATAACAAGTAAAGTTGCTGCCTGCTGTGCCAGCATTTCATATGGGTGCTGGTTCTGGTCTGCACTTTTCCATTTCTGATCTAGCTCTCTGCTAATGCACCTGGAAAAAGCAGTAGAAGATGGAAGAAACTCCTGGCTCCTGGTTTGGGACCAGCCCAGCCCTGGTTGTTGTGGACATTTGGGGAGTGACCCAGCAGATGGAAGACCTTTCTCCCTTTCTCCTTCTCTCTCCTTTCCTTCCTCCCTGTCTTTGTTCTCTCTCTCTCTCTCTCTCTCTCTCTCTCTCTCTCTCTCACTTTGCCTTTCAAAGAAATAAAATCAGTCTTTAAAAACAAAAAGCTCCCAGGTAATGTTGGTGCCACTTGTCTGTAGACCAGCATTTGAATAGCAGGAATCTTGGCTGTAATCCATGTTAAATGTGGAGAAGCTTGCCTGTGAGTCTTCTTGAGGTCTATCAAGCATCTTACATACCTGACATAGTAACTGATGTCCAACAGGTAAACAGTATCTATTTATTGAATGAATGAACGAAAGAACTCCTTGTATCTAAATTTACTGTCTATAGCATACGTGTCCTAGAAAAATCAAGATATTAGTTAAAAATAGAAGGAGAATATAAAAATAAGCTTATTTGAGTTTTCCCACCCAACTTTCACCCCCATTGCTGTAGTCATTGTGGTCATGGGATCATGCTAATATTCCTGGCAGGTTTAAGAATGAGCTGGGTGGGCCCACTGAGGAAGTGGCTACTAGGAGTTCAATTCCAGTGATTTGTTTATTACTTGCCAATCATATATCTGTTCTGTATCTTTTGGATGATTGATGTACAATAAGTAGGCTTGGGTTTGAATCTTTAGGAGTTGTAGTCTGAAATTTATGTGTAAAATTTTTACAAGTATTATTTTATGAATTCTGGAAAGAAGTGATTTCAAAGAGATACTGAGTTCATATATTTTTCCCCTAATGAATAGGCAGTGAAACAAACATATTTGAGATTTTCTTTTTCCCTTAAAGGAAAATTTTTCATATTTGTACAGTCCATAACCAAAATAAAGTATAACAATAAGATCATTTGATGCCGGCGCCCCGGCTCACTAGGCTAATCCTCCGCCTTGCGGCGCTGGCACACTGGGTTCTAGTCCCGATCAGGGTGCTGGATTCTGTCCTGGTTGCCCCTCTTCCAGGCCAGCTCTCTGCTGTGACCCAGGAGTGCAGTGGAGGATGGCCCAAGTGCTTGGGCCCTGCACCCCATGGGAGACCAGGATAAGTACCTGGCTCCTGCCATTGGATCAGCGCGGTGCGCCGGCCGCAGCGCGCCGGCCACGGCAGCCATTGGAGGGTGAACCAATGGCAAAGGAAGACCTTTCTCTCTGTCTCTCTCTCTCACTGTCCACTCTGCCTGTCCAAAAAAAAAAAAAAAAGATCATTTGATGGTTGTCCTTCTTGGGTGTATTTGAAAGATGTCAGCTGAGATATGAGGGGACCACATCTGGTGTTTCACTGCTGTAGTCAGAGCAGGTATATGTAAACCACTTTTGAGTGTCGGAAACTAACAAGGTGATCTGGATCTTTCAGTTCACCCTTATTCTAAATTGGGATAATCATGGCATATTTCCCTTAGAAGTGTCCAAATCACTGCTTTGACCCTTCAATTTAGTAATGTATCCCTGAGGTTTATGCAATCATTAAAATACTAATTTTTTCTCAAGATTTGAGTTCTAGAGGTCATAATACTGGGGATAAGTGAAACAAAATAAAATATTTTGCTTCAGATATCCCAGAGCCAGTCATACTTATGTGTACAGAGAATCCCCAGTAACCATGTAACACATTTATTTGCTGTACAACCTTCCTGTTCACACACTAGTTGGGTTTTGTGGGCCCAATATAGGTCCTCAGTATAGGACCTCAATAAAGCTACTTTATACAATACATATATTATTTTAAACACTAATTCTAAATAATAGGTAAAGGTGGTCTGATGTAGAATGCACCTCAGCGATTGGGGAGCAACTGTTACTGCGTTGTTCAAAATCCCATTGTTCCTACCAATTTGGGAGGGACACGAACATTAAGTCCACAACACTACCCTTATTTACTCAAATGGTTGGTATGCATGGTTTCCGTAAATTGATTTAAAATAGAACACTACTATGCATAAAAACATTAATGGTGGTTAACTCTGGAGATAGTAGGACTAGAGGAGTATTCTCCATTTTCTATGATTTTAAGGTATGTTGCTTTTTCAACTAGAAAACATAATAGATATTAATTTTAAAGGCAAATGAAATACTGCTGAATGGAACATTTCATTATCTTAAAATTTTCAGAATCTTTATTTTACCTTCTTTGAGATTTTCTGAGAATTAGTAAAAGTGCTATAGCAGCTCAAGCGTTTGTTTTCCTGTATGTAATACAGCTTGATAAGAAGTTGCTGTTCTTCCTTGTCTGCCCTTCTAACATAATGACAATGTTAAGGTAATGTTCTTATAATACTGCCATGTCAACTTTTCATGTGCTTCATTCTAAGACTGATTTGAGTCCAGTACCAAGGTTAGGGCATTCTTTTCTTCTTCTCCTCCCTCCCTCCCTCCCTCTTTTTCTTTTTCATTTGTTTTGTTTCCCTAAAAGAATTCTCTCTTTTCTATTTCCTAATACATTGTTTCTTATTATGTGCAATCTTGTGTCTTGATCTGTCATTTTTCCCCCCTCAATTCATCCTACATCTGAGTGCAATATTTCTAGTTTTTTGGCTCGGTAAATCAGTAGGTTAGAAATGTCCTGCCACGTAGTCATGTTTTTTGTCACGTAGGAACCTGACTGCTCGCCAAATAAATCATGACATTGTGATATATTATTTCCAGTTGCTATAAATTTTCAGTAGTTAGGGAATCCAGCCATAGTAAGGCCAGGTTCAGTTATTTAATTTCACTTATGTCTGTATTTTAGATGAGAATGCTTTTCCTCATTAGTAAGTTTGAATTTCCTTTTATGAGTCAAATTCCAAACTTGCCTTATAAAACCAGCCGTAGAATATATATGTGAACACATTGTTTTTTGTGTTTACAAGTAGACTTAAAATAGGCACTGGTAGGCTGTCTCTTAAACTATAAATTCATCCAATTAAATTATGTTTTATAGTTTTTAATATTTTTACATGACTTTCATCTCTTGCTTTGATAATTTGGTTCACAGATATTAGGGACAAGCATATCTAAGTAACTCTGTACTATATTCCTGCATGAATTTGATTGGGAATTTACACAATAATCTCATAAATGATCCTCAGAAAAAAATATTCTGAATTGGAGGCCATGTCTATATTACAGTTAATATAATGCTACCCAAAGTTGCTCTCCTAAATTCTGTTTTAATGATGCTCAGGTTTTTTTTTTTATGCTTTTTACCAACAGGACACAAAAATTGCTTCATTGGAGCGAAACATCAGGGATCTTGAGGATGAGATCCAGATGTTGAAAGCCAATGGCGTACTGAGCGCCGAGGACCGTGAGGAAGAGGTCAAACAGATAGAGGTTTACAAAAGTCACTCCAAGTTTATGAAGACAAAGGTATGGGCCAGAGTTGTAAACTTTTATAATCTTGGGGTGACTAGAAAGTTATGGTTTACATATGTATTTTTTCCAAATACCCACACAATCTGCTTTATGTAATATCATGAAATAGAGATGATAAAGAAAAGTGGGCAAAACTTTTAGTTTGAAGTGTAGATTCCGAAGAGGAACCAAGGACAATCTTTGGTGAAATTCTTAGTTACCATGAGGCTCAGGCTTTCCTGAGGAGTTCTTTTCTTGTTCCTCTCTTGGGAATCACCTATTATTGTCCCCTCTCTTCCAAATTTCCAAAGTTGTCCTAAGTTTGCTGTTTTCTAAAGTTGCCAACATTGCCAAATTTCCTTGTCATCCTTAGTTGGTGATTGTCTCAAAAGGTGGTGTTGCTCTTACAAGCTAATTTAACTCATCTTAACATCATTAAGACATTTTGGCTTTGGTGTGATGATTAAGTCATAACTAATTGCAAGTCTCAGTGCTGCTATTTACTCAAATTATTCAACCATTCCAAGCCTTAGCATCGTCACCCAGCAAACAGGAATGAGAAAAACATGTAACTCAGTGGGTTGCTCTGACAATTCCAAGAGATCATGTATTTAATGTACTTTGTTGCTTATCTGATCTCTAGGAAGTATTCAACAAATTGTAGACGTCATTGCTGATAGTATAATTATTATGTGTTGCTTTGGAATATTTATAAACTAGTACTAGATTAATCTCCATTAATTTATATTGCTGTTGCCAGTTTTTAAGGGTTTGATTTGTGGTTTTCAAAATTAAGCTATGGGTTGTAAATGACCGAGTACCTGAATATTATTTTTACATGTGCGTGATTATTAAATTTATGACTAGCCCAAAATGGAACTTTCAAGAAGTTGAGATGCTTTTGTCTATTCCATTTAAAGTATTTTGCTTCTGAGTCTAACAACCACACAATTTTTTTTTTCTTTTCTCTTTTTCTGCTCTTAAATGTCACTATTCTTGTTCTAGGCTTTAATCTTCTTTGTTACCTTATAAAATGCAGCAGAGTTAGTGTAATGTAGAGTTCTGTGAGAAAGCAGTGGGAGAGAGTAGAATAAATGTTTAAATGATTATCTGTTGTGAAATATATGCATAGTCTTTGCAGAGTTTGCCATTATAAAGAGGAAATGTTAATATCTAACATTGACTACACCATGTGTATGTATGTGCATGCGTGTGTGTTTCTTCAAGGTAAAAAAAAAAAAAAAGCTGTGCTTGCTCTTGCCAGCTTTCCATATCTAACGTAGACATTGAGATTATGACTGAAAACGTGGATCAAGGAGTAGAGATAGGAGAAGGAAAATGTCCAATGGACTTGAGCATAACCACTTCTTTTCAGGGACTGCCACAAAAATTCAGAATAGGTTTCCTTGCTTACCCCTCCCTCTGGTCTCTTTTTGCAGACCCTCCCTCTCAGAAAGTTGAGCTAAGGTACAGAGATCACAGTTCTAGGGTGACCCACAGGCAGTGCCCCAATCACTCTGAGAACAAAGGCCAGGGACACAGTTTATGGGAAATTACTGTTTTGGCTTACATTTTTCCTTTCCATCCTAGCGCTCAACAATGGGAGATTGTTCAAGCCACTCCTACAGCTAAAAATGCCATGAAATTTATAAACTCTGCCCTTATCATGGACTCTGTCCAGGGGAATGAAACATTTATATGGTCCTCAGCAAATAAGTCATGACCTCTGTTAGCCCACATTGGTCTAAGAGACCATCCATCCTTAAACTAGATTTAACTTTTAATGATTAGTTACTTTTAAGGGTTCCAAAAGGGACAGATCAGAAGAATGTTTGAGGAGAGTTGTGGAGTGAGGTGGAAAGAGTGCAGGCTGCAGACTAAAGCAGGCTCTGGCAAATCTCTAGCCTGCCCTGCTAGCTGCCTGGCCTTGAGGGCGTCGCTTAAGTCTCATATAATGAGAGATGAGGGCAACACCTCCAACCTTAGAGGGTGGCTCATGGATTAAATGAGGACCAAATGAAATAATGTAGTTGAAGTGCCTAGCTCAAAAAGTGGCTTATGGTGTAAACATTTTCTTTTTCAACTATTTGACAGGTAGAGAGACAGATTGACAGATCTGCCATCTACAGGTTCATTTTCCAAGAGCCCACAGCAGCCGAGAGTGGGTTGGGCCAGAGCTGGGAGCTGGGAGCTGGGAACTGGGAACTCAGTCCAGGTCTCTCACTTGAGTGGAAGGAACCCAGTTAATTGAGGCATCAGTACTATGTTCCAGTAGAGAGCTGGAACCAGGTATTGAACTTAGAGAATGGGACATGGGTGACTTAACTGCTAGGCCAAATGCTGACCTATAAATATTATTCTTGAAGAGGTATAACCAAATAAAACAATAATAATACTATAATTAAACTAATAGGAAAAATGTATTTTTAAGAAAGATCTCCGCGAGTGAGATCCCTGTGGAAAGAACAGGTCATCAAAGAAGGAGGTACCTTTCTCTGAAGGGGGGAGAGAACTTCCATTCTGACTACGACCTTGCCTAAATATGATCAGAGTCGGCGAACTCAAAAGGCTTCCATAGCCTTGGCAACTCATGACAAGAGCCTAGGGTGATTACTGATGCCATAAACAAGAGTGTCAATTTGTTAAGTCAACAACAGGAGTCACTGTGCACTTACTCCTCATGTAGGATCTCTGTCCTTAATGTATTGTACATTGTGATTTAATGCTATAACTAGTACTCAAACAGTATTTTTCACTTTTTGTTTCTATATGGGTGCAAACTGTTGAAATCTTTACTTAATATATGCTAAACTGATCTTCTGTATATAAAGAGAATTGAAAATGAATCTTGATGTCAATGGAATGGGAGAGGGAGCGGGAAAGGGGAGGGTTGCGGGTGGGAGGGAAGTTATGGGGGGGAGCCATTGTAATCCATAAGCTGTACTTTGGAAATTTATATTCATTAAATAAAAGTTAAAAAAAAGAAATATAAATAAAAAATGAGTTCTCATGCCACCCAGATACCTTTACTGACTTACAGACATTAGCTAAAAATATTAGCAATTTTTTCTATTTTTTCAGTAAGAATCTTCTAATTGGATGGAATCACCATACTTATTGCTCACAACCTATTTTTTAAATTCTCCTACTTTGAGAAGTCAGTGTGGTTCCTCATGTAAGCCTGAGAATGCAGCTCTCATTTATTGTTTAAGCGAATTGAGCATGTGGGTTGGAGAGAAAGGGGGTATGTTAAATAGCCCTGTGCAAGGACGTGCACCCTTGTTTGGATCCCAAATAGATAAGCAGAACTGGGAAGGCCTCTTGAAAGGTCTGTGATGAAGTTAAGTAGCAGTGAAGACTTAGGTCACGTTTATAAATATGATGTAATAGCAAAGCCAGGATGTCCTATTTGGAGGAAGATGGAAGACAGGTTGCAAATATGTAAATGCAGACTCTTAGAATCTCAGCTTGTGGTAAGGCAGGGATACCAGACATAATCAGCCCAAGTAGTAATCCTGGCGTCTCGCAAGTTCTTTAGCACACAGACCTCCTCCCTGAGAACTGATATGCTGGGAAGCCTCCTCATGTGTGTATGTTGTGAGCTCCAGTTCCTACTCCAACTCTGAAGGTGTAGAGGACGAGAACAGTAAGAACTGAAGCCAAGAGAGCGTGGAAAGCAAGTTACTTTCAGGAGCACTGGTGAGCCTTTGAGAATGGAACGTACCATTTAAATAGTTGTTTTTCTGCTAGGGAAAGAATGATGGCGTCTCCCTTCCATACAAGGCTCTGTTCCTAGCCTAACACATTTTTCATCTTCTGATCCCAGTATTTCTACTTGAGCCACTCCCTCCGTTTTCAGTGATTGCCAAAGAGGCCTCGCCGCTGTCTTAGATCTCCCCCTTTGTCCTGAATGTGTAACACATTTTCCTGTAGGTCTCTGAAGGATCACAAACCTCGTAACCTAAACTGCATGATAATAAGCATATCACTTTCTCGACACGAGGGCCTTCTCTGCCATGAAAAAGAGGCTGCTTGCTTTGGCAGAGTGGGTTTGCAAGGGTGTCGGTTGTGTCACAGACGTCAGTGGGGGAAGAGCTTTCAGACAGAATGAAGTGTGCCTGATGTCCACATGGACTTCATAGAAAGCCTGTGATGTAATTCCGATTGGCTTTTCTTTTGGCCATCACAGAGACAGACCTTCCCGGCCTCAGTTCTCGTGTATGTTTGATTGCATCACTTTCCGTTTTTACTGACTTTATGGCTTTAAAAGAAGCAAAAGGCATATTTTCAAGAAAGAGCATTTTTTTAACCCTGTAACTGCATTCCCCTTTGAAAAGCCTTTTTCTGTTATTTTCTGCATAAATATTTATCTAAAATTAACCTCATGGCAGTGATAGTCTGAAAGCTATTTAAAGCCAATTCCTGTTTACTATTTATGGGTTGAAATCATTGTGTAATCATCAGTCTGTTTTATTGAATAAAATAAGTGGCTGTAGAACCTGCCATGTCTTTCCTTCCTACTTAACACTGTTCTGTTGATTCCAGTCAAACTTCTCAGGACCCCATCCTCCACACTAGCTTTCTACTCTGGTATTTGTGAAAGTTAGCACAAATCCATATTTTCTTTTTCACTTGAGACATCATCTTTGCTTAGGCATGAAGAGTTGAAAGGTTTTTGAGCTTTAATTTTGTAGAATCAGTTTCATATGTGGAATCAACTGTATATTGTGCTGCCGGCTACAACTGGATGCGATTTGGGGTCCACAACCCCTGAGAAGGATCCCATCACAATGGGTTCTAATTTCTATTATTATTTTAGGTAATTCTAACCCTGATTTTCCCTCTTTTTATATATATTCTGTTCTCCTCTGTTAGAGTGAGAGGGAGAACAAGAGAGGGTTATGGAGGGAGTGAACGTCTTTCTTTTGTTTTCATTGTGGGTGAAAATGTCCATCGACTCATGATTCATCCAACTGCAGAGAAATAAAGTGTTTCATGAGTTGCACATCCTGAGTGGTATCCTCTCACGCATGTACACCCAGGGCACTTTGACAAGCACTCACAGTGGTTTCCAGCAAAATTTGAAGCACATACAGAATTCTAAGGGCCAGTTTCTGTTCAGCCACTACCAGTCCTTCAGCTGTGCAAGCAAGAGGAAACCTGTTTGTTCCCTGATGTAGTCTGACTCCTCCTTGCAAATGGAATTTCCTTCTGTATAAACCTTTCTAGTACGTTGTGCCCAGTGAATCCTTCTGTAGATGGAGGCCTCATTCCTTGTCAAGCAGACCACTATGTTCACACTCAGATGCTTGGTCAGTGGCTCCGTTCCTATTTATGTCAGTTTTTTTTTTTTTTTTTTTTTTTTTTTGGCTGAACATAAACAGACAAAAGGTGCAGACTGAATTGTATTTTAACAAAACGTACTTTATAATGTACTTGTGAGCTGTGGAGTTAGAAAGGAATCTCAAGGGTCTGAATTAAGCCACAGCAGGGGTCTTGTGTGATAAGTTGAACACGGATTATTTGTTCTTATTGGCATTTGTCGGCTAGATGAAGTTGAGCTGTAGTTTCACAGTCACAAGGACATGAGAAAAGAGACAGAGGCTGGTCCTGTTCAAAATGAGGCATCTCAGAACCCCACCACCAGCACCCTTACTGCATAAAGTTCGGGACCCCTTCTGCTGCACTGCACTCTTAGCACAGGAGGGATCTCAGAATAACTCCCTCTTCTACTGAGCTCTCTGCCACTCAGACTAGGGGGCTCCAGGGAAAAAATTATCTATTTTAAAGCTTTGAGCCAAGTGAAAGGTGAAAAAACAAGTTCTGAGAATTCATAACCACAGCTGTCTCTGCACAGATGTGCTGTATGACAGGATCCCAAGACTTCAAGTGGAGAATTGTAACTTAAAAGGGTCCTTGGTTGGTAGCGCCCAGGGTATTGGCAGAGGCAAATGCTCGGAAGAACTGTTTATTCAATTTAGGTCTCAAAATGTTCCTCCAGATAAAGTTCCCCAAAATATGAGTATATAGAAAAAGAATTACAAAACCTACAAGAAAACAAGTCACCATAAGTAATAGCTGGTAGGAAGAGTTCACAGAACTTCAGAAGTCAGAATCTTAAGTCAAAGGCTGAGGGAAGTGTGCTTATTGTGTTTAAATAAGTGAAAGAAGGGGTTGAAAATATAAAGAGCAAGAGACTACAAAAAATACCAAACAAGTATAAGGATAGCCAAATAAAATGCCTAAAAAATGGGAAAATACACAAACAAAAATTTCAAAGTTTAGTGAGTTTGTCTAACAATAGAGTGGTAAGAGAAGTAAAGAGATTTAACAGACTAAAAAAAAAACTGTAGACAAAATATAAATAAAAGATAGAGATAGGTGTTTGGCATAGTGGTTAAGACCCTCTAGGCCATTGTCTCTAATGAACTTAGGTATAAGAATTCTGAACAAAGTGTTAGTAAATCAGACTCAAAAATGTGTGAAAATAACAGTACATCTAGCCAAGTAGAATTTATTCCAGGGATGCAAGATTGGTTGAACATTCAAAACTCAATCATTATGGGGCAGGTCTTTGGCAGTGGTAAAGATCCAATTTGGAATGCCTGGATGCCATGTTGGAGTGCCCAGGTTTGGATCTGTGCTGCACTTCCAGTTCCAGCTTCCTGCTGCCGTGCATCCTGGGAGACAGCGGGTAATGGCCCAAGTACTTGGGTTCCTGCCCCTATGTGGTAAACCCAGATTGATTTCCAAGCTCCTGGCTTTGGCCTGGCTCAGCCCAAGCTATTGCAGTTACTTAGGGTGTTAACCAGTAGATGGGAGATTTATGTTTGTGTGTATGTCTGTTTCTGTCTTTCTGTCTAAAAGAAGGACTATATGAGGGCTGGCACAGTAGTGTAGTAGGTTAAGCAACCACCAGTGGTGCTAGTGTCCCATATGGGTGTAGGTTCTCATCCCAACAGCTCTACTTCCAGTCCAGCTGGCTGGGACAGCAGTAGAAGATGGCCCAAGTGCATGGGCTCCTGCAACCATATGGGGGACCAGGAAGAAGCTCCTGGTTCCTTCCTCTTGGCTCCAGATCGCCCCGGCTTCAGCTGTTTCAGCCTTTTGGGGAGTGGGCCAGCAGATGGAAGACTTCTCTGTGTTTTTCCCTCTGTCTGTGGCTTTGCCTGTCAAATATATAAATACATCTTAAAAAAAAAAAGAAGGAATATATAAAAGACAAACTAAGATACAAGGACTCAGGATATCTAGCATAAATGTAATCAGCGTTCCTGAGTTAAAAGGAGATAGAGTGGGGGTAGTCACTGTTCAGAAGCCATATTTGAGGAGATGGTGGCTGAGCATTTTCCAAAACTGATAAGGGGTGCCACTCTGCAAATTCAGGAAGCTTAAAATACCCACAAGTGGGAAAACTAAAAAGAAATCTATGCATTTGCATCTAAGTGCAACTACAGCCTCTCTTAGAGGTAAAGAAGGAAATCTTAAAAAGCAGCAAAGAAAAAGATATTAACAAGCAGATAGAACATTTCTCTAAAAAAGTAGGAATGGCTTTAAATACATGAGTCATTACAGAAATGTAAATCAAAAATCACAATGAGATAGTGCTTCACACCCACTAGAATAACTAATTAAAAGAACACAATAAATATTGATGAATATGTAAAGGAATTAGAACCCTTACACATTGTTAGTGGGAATGTGAAATGGTGCTATGAGTCCCTGAAAGCGCTAACCATATATTCACCACTTAGCATACAGTGTCATTCCTAGATACATACTCAAGAGAAATGGAAACGTAAGTCTATATAGACTTGTACATGACCATTTTTAGCAGCCTTATTGATAACAGCCCAAAACTAGAGATAACATAAGTGTCCATTACCTGGTAAGCAGATAGATTTAATGCAGCATATTCACATGGTGGAATGTGATTCAGCAATAAAAAGGAATCAAGTATTAATCCACACTGCAACATGGTTGAATCTTGAAAATAGAAGGAAGCTAGCCATAATGTGCTGGTATTCTGATTCCATTCATATGATGAGCCCCTCTATCGGTGCAAAAAGCAGACTATTGATCACCCAGGGAAGAGGGTAATGGTAAATGATCTTAAACAGCCACAGGGTTTCTTTCCGAGATGCTTCAATGTTCTAATATTAGAATAAAATGATATTTACACAATTCCTAGAATAAACTAAAAGCCGTCAACTGTGTGTTTTTAAACAGGTAGATTGTATGCCATGTAAGCTATGTTTCAGTAAAGCTGTTCAGAAAAAAGCAACTATAATGGGAAATGGTCCCGCTACTCTTACAGGGAGGAATTTGGAGTGATGGCTTAGTTTCTCAGTAACTTCTGGCAGCCAGAAGATAATTTCACAAGTTAGACATTTGGCCTAGAGTTTAAGGCACTAGTTAGGACACCCTTGTCCCACCTTGTAATATCTAGGTTCAGTTCCTGGCTCTGGCTCCTGATTCCAGGTGCCTGCCAAGGTAGACCTTGGGCAGCAGCTGTGGTGGCTCAAGGAGCTGGGCTTCTGCCATTCAACACTGGAGACCTGGACTGAGTCTCAGCACAAGCGTTGGCCCCCTGGCTGTTGCAGGTGCTTGAGAGTGTTTTGGGAATCTCTCTTTTTCTCTAGCTCAGATTTTAATGACAGCAGTAACATGTCTGTCACGAGGGTGGACTCTGAACTTCATAGATCTCCAGATTCTTATGCTAGTCTGAAAGGATCTAAACATACAGATCATTGAGAAAGAATATAAACATATTAGACTTAAATAAGCTAGAGATGTAAACATAATTTCTAAAGCAATAACCTGAAGAGTAGAAATACATATAACAAATGCAATGAACAAAAACAAAACTTACTAAATGAATCAGGCAAACATAAAATGAGGAAAAATTCATTAAAAACAGACAAGAAGGAGATAATAAATGGTAGTATTAAAGTACAATATAAGATGATAGAATTGGGCCGGCACCGCGGCTCACTAGGCTAATCCTCCGCCTAGCGGTGCCGGCACACCGGGTTCTAGTCCCGGTTGGGGCGCCGGATTCTGTCCCAGTTGCCCCTCTTCCAGGCCAGCTCTCTGCTGTGGCCAGGGAGTGCAGTGGAGGATGGCCCAGGTGCTTGGGCCCTGCACCCCATGGGAGACCAGGAAAAGCACCTGGCTCCTGGCTCCTGCCATCGGATCAGCGCGGTGCACCGGCTGTAGCGCGCCGGCCGCGGCGGCCATTGGAGGGTGAACCAACGGCAAAAGGAAGACCTTTCTCTCTGTCTCTCTCACTGTCCACTCTGCCTGTTAAAAAAAAAAAAAAAAAAAAAAAAGATGATAGAATTAAAATCATATATGAGGGGTTTTCAAAAAGTCTATTAAATACGTATTTTGAAAAAACAATCCATGATGTATTTCAAATATTTTTTGCACCAAAATAAACTTAATCTTTCAATTCCATTTTCCCATGAACTTTTTGAAGTACCTCATATATCTGTAATAATGCTCCAGGGGAGAGTGTTTGGCTCACTTGTTAAGATGGCACTGGGGTACCTACATTCAGCTTCCTGCTAACATGTATCCTAGAGGGCTGCAGGTTATGGCTCATTTACTTGGGCCCCTGCCATGCATGTGGGAAACTCAGATTGGTTCTTAGTTCCTGGCTTTGGCCTGGCCCATAGTGGCTGTTGTGGGCGTTTGAGGAGAGTGAACCAGGAGATATTCCCCTACCCTTTCAAGTAAAGTGAAATGCATAAATAAAATTAACAACAACAACAAAACAAATGCTGCACTTAATTTTGCCAGATAGAATAAAATAATGTGAGTATATGCTGTTTCCACGAAATATCTTCTGCCTAAAGTTAAAGAATCTTTCAATGTCTGAAAACACACAAACAAATATTAACTATAAGAAAGATGATTTAGGCTTTAAGGCAGAGAAACTATTCTTAGAGCTGAAAAACTGGCAGAAGTACAAGGAGACATAGATTATTTCACCATATAATACATGGGTTTAACCCACCTTCTAGGTAATTAGCAGATGAAACAGATTCAATATCAAACTACGGAAGACTTAAACTACCCAATCTAAAGTGTACTCTAATGCCCATGCAAATTATACAATATTATACCCAACAGTTGTTGGAAAACTGTTTATAGCTGGCCATATGTTGTATCATAAAGCAAGACATGACAAATTTCAAATGGTTGCTTTCAAACAGACCATGTTCTGTATCCACAAAGCAAATAAGAAATAGAAAACACAAAGAAAAGTAGAAACCATGTGTGTACTTGGAAATTAAGAAATATGCTTCTGAATTAGTTGTAGGTTAAAGAAGAAATAATAATGGCGATTCAAAAAAATATTTAAACAATAATATCAGTACTACATTTCAAATTAGTGAGATCATGGTAAAATGGTACTGAAAGGGAAAATCATAATCTTTAAAAGTTATTTAAGACATGAAAAAAGGCTGAAAGTGAGAGAAATGTCCAACATAAAATTTTAGGGAAAGCAAATAGAATAAACCCAAAGAAAGTGAAAGGAAGGCAATAATTTAAAAATAAGAGGAATAATTAATGAAACAGAAAAAATGTAATTATATGATCAACACAGTCAAAATCAGCTCTTTATCAAAGAAGGAGGTACCTTTCTCTGAAGGGAGGAGAGAACTTCCACTTTGACCATGGCCTTGTCTAAAAATGATCAGAGTCAGTGAACTCAGGGGGCTTCCATAGCCTTGGCAGCTCATGACAAGAGCCTAGGGTGATTACTGATGCCATAAACAAGAGTGTCAATTTGTTAAGTCAACAACAGGAGTCACTGTGCACTTACTCCTCATGTAGGATCTTTGTCCTTAGTGTGCTGTACATTGAGATTTAATGCTATAACTAGTACTCAAACAGTATTTTTCACTTTATGTTTCTGTGTGGGAGCAAACTTTTGAAATCTTTACTTAATGTATGCTAAACTGATCTTCTGTATATAAAGAGAATCGAAAATGAATCTTGATATGAATGGAAGGGGAGAGGGAGTGGATAAGGGGAGGGTTGTGGTTGGAGGGACGTTATGGGGGGGAAGCCATTGTAATCCATATTCTGTACTTTGGAAATTTATATTCATTAAATAAAAGTTAAAAAAAATCAGCTCTTTAAATAGATTATGTAACTTGATATGACCCTGCTGAAATTTATCAAGAAAAAGCGAGGTTTTCTCTGCATTGTGGTACAGCGGGTTAAGCCCCTGCGTCTCGTATCAGAGCATTGTTTGAATCCAGGCTGTTCCTCTTCTGATCCAGCTCCCTGCTAATGTGCAGCAGCAAAGGATGGCCCCAGTACTTGGCCCCATGCTTATTCATGTAGGAGACATGGATGAAGTTCCAGGCTCCTGGCCCAGGCCTGACCTAGACCTGGCTGTTGTAGAAGTGAACCAGTAGGTGGAAGATATTCTTTTGTTGTCTCTCTCTGTGTCTCTCTTTGCCTTTCAAGTAAAAAATAAATCTTTTTTAAAGGAGAGGTTAAAAACAAAATATAAGAAATGAAAAAATGCATTAGAAATAAAAATAAAAAATGAAGTATTAGTATTCAAGTAAAAATAAATCTTTTTTTAAAAGAGATACTGATGATAAAAAAAATTAAAATTGCAAATTGGAAATTTATATGGAAGGACTAATTAAGGGTTAAAGTCTTACAAAACTGGTTCAACTAATCAGAAACATGAATGTTTTTATGACCATTAAAATGGATTTGGTAAATAATGTTCTTTGGAAAAAGAAAATACTAGCTCTAGATGGTTTTTTGGTGATTTCTAATGAGCACTAATGGGAAAATATTCCAATTTTACACAAACCATTTAAGAACACATTACAAGAAAGAACACTCCCTGCTGCAATTGTAAGGCTAAATTGATATTAAAATCCAATAAGGATAGCACAAGATAGAAAAATTACAAACCAGTCTTACTCATAAACATACATGGAACATCCTGATAAAATATTATCCAGCTGAATCCAGTAACATAAAAAAATACACATGGCCTAGTAATGTTTTTCATAGCAATGCAAGGAGAGATTAATGTTAAAAATTCCATTAATGTTAATCATTACAGTAACATATTAAAGGTGAAAAATATGATAAATCATGAGATGCACAGAAATGTTTGATAATATTAAACATTCATTAATAATTAAAAACACACCCAGCACAATTGTAATAAAAGGGAACTTTGTGAAACCTAAAAGAGTGTCTATGAAAATCTAAAGCAAATGTCAGATTTAATGATGAAGCATTGAAATTCTCTTATTTAAGACCTGGAACAAGACAAAAGGACCACAGTTACCCCCGGGTCTTTTCTCATGGCCTCTCTTTGAGGCTGGCATGGATTTCCTCACAGTATGGCAGTCCCAGTATGGCTGGACTTCCAACATGGCAGCCAGCTTCCAGTGGGAGGTGGCAGAAGCCAGCAGCCCTCCAAATAGACCAGGGAAGGAACAGGCATCCTGCTGTACCCAACTGATCTGAGCATGCTGTAGTTCTGCCCAAGCTTGAGGGAGGGTGAATAGACTCCTACTCTAGTTATGAAGAGCGACATTTGTGTATAAGTAAGAAGGAACTCCTGGAAAATATCTCTGCCATGACTCATGTCAGACTGGCAAAAACATAAAAGACTGTTGATATACAGTATTGGGGAAGATGTGGAGTGATTGGCATATAGGATTTACAAGCTGCTTGTGATCTTGCAAATTAATATCACTGCTTTGGAGAACATTTTGGCTTTATCTGGTGAAGATGTGCATGATATGTGGTCCAGCAATGTAACTGTAGATAGGCATTCAGGAAAATTGCTGCTATTTGCACTGGATAATATGTATAGGCATGTTTAGCATAGCTCTATTTGTAATAGCAAAAAGCCCAGGAACAAACCCAAGTGTCTATCAACAGCAAATTGGACAAGTAAATTGTGATGAAATGTTACAATGGAATACTTCAGTGAAAATGAATGAGTTCCATGTCCAATAGCATAATTTAATCTCTAGGATATCAAATTGAATAGAAAAAGGCAAAGTGCTAAACCACACAGCACAAACATAGTTCAATATATGCAGAAACAAGTGGTATGTTATTTATGGATGCAAAAATATATGGTAAGCCTGAAAAACAAGCAAGGGAATGACAGACACAAAATTTGGGATAGTAACTGTTTTCCCAGAGGGAGAAGAGGAGCTGGAAATGAGCCAGGACACAGATAACTCTATTGATCTTTGTTGATTAATTGAATGATGGATGCTTCTTGTATTGATGTTCCTTATACCTCACATATATTTTATGTTCTTTTCTTCCTTTCAACATTTAAGACAAGCAACCCACCGTGCTTATATATTTACTTCCCTGTGGATTCTCTTTTGTTAAGTGATGCCCTTGAATGATCATTTCCACTGTAGAGTTGAGTCATCCATTAATTGCCTTTGTTGGCTCCCTGTTGTTGTCTCACAGATTGATCAGCTGAAGCAGGAACTTTCAAAGAAGGAGTCGGAACTTCTTGCCTTACAAACAAAGCTTGAAACCCTTAGCAATCAAAATTCAGATTGCAAGCAACACATTGAAGTGCTTAAAGAGTCGCTTACTGCCAAAGAACAGAGGGCTGCCATCCTTCAGACGGAGGTAAGGCACTGTCTTGGGATTCTCCACAGCAGGGCATGCTTGATAGAAAACATCCTCCCTGGGCAGCCTTCCTTAGAGGACCCCTTATCCAAATCCTTGGCACCAGGTGTATTTTGGAATTCCAATGTTTTGAAATTTTGGAAGGCAGAATCCATTGTATGTATTATGGATTGTACAACACTCTCAGTGAAGTTGCTATAATATTCCATACACAAACACATTAATATTTCTGCAGAAAAAAAGAATTCTCACACTAAGGTAGGATAAATAATGATATAAGTAGCTTATTCTTGGTTCATGTCAGATTGTGTCACAAAGAACTTTGCTTCAACTTGGAATTTTTGTTTGTCATTTTCAGAGCTCTTTAGATTTGGGAATCCCAGATAAGGGTTTGAATCTGGGATGACTTCATTTTATCTAAAGTCTAAAATAATTAGGACATTATCTAATTTTGTTGTACATCATCTGTACATGTTCCCCTTATGGCATGTGTGGCCTCCTTTTTCTTTCTTACCAAGGAATACCTTTTAATTTAAAGATTCTTTACTCACTGAAGAACATTGGCCTTGTATGAGTTTCTTAAGGGAAACATTGGTTTATTTCTTATTCATACTCAGAAGAATAACAGATATATGAGGGTCTTCATAAAGTCCATGGAAATACATGTTATGAAAAAAGCTGCATGCATTTCAAAATTTCTTTCACTAAAATAAACTGATTTTTTTCAATTCCATTTTGCACAATCCTTGTGAAGTACCTTCATCTGTTACTATTCTATTTCCTCTCTTTCTTCTCACTGGATTGTATCTTTGGGTATGCAAGAAATAGAAAACACAATCTAGTTATTGTGCAAATGAGTTAGTGTCAGGAACAATAGATATAGAAAAAAAAATGTGGTGAATCATCCTGATTGTTGTATTGTGGCAGTGTCTTCCATGGCTTACTTTGGGAGAATGCCAGTTAAATTGACATGCATGTTCTCTCTTGGGTTCTTGGAATCATGTCTTTGCAGGTATATATTTTAGGGGATGTCTGTGGGGATGTCTGGATTTGCCTGAGGAGTTGTGGTGTCACTGAGCAGGTCTGTGCCCTCAGTTAAGTTGCAGAATAAAGTCCATAAGAGAAAGGAAACAGATTTTGAATTGGATAGGTTTTGAAATGGACCTGAGTCAGCTCCTGGGCACTTGACCATTGACTAATAGTCAGCTACTAGATTGTACCAAGTCAAAATGATTGCTTTGGCCTTGATGTAGCTATTTCACATTTTAAAAAACATCATTTTTTGTTGTGTATGGTTCCATTGTACTTGTGAAGTCATAGATATTTTATTTTTTGAGACAAAATTTAATTTATGCCATAAATAAGGCGGCTTGTGTCTCATGTGACTAGGCAACAGTGAATAGTGTCTCAGTGTGGTAATACTGTAGCCACTAACCACACCTGGTTATTTAAGTTAGAATTCATTAAAATTTAGTGGCATTTGTCAATAATACCAGGAAAACTGATAAAATCGGCGCAGTTGTGTTGCTGTGTTTCTGGTAGGGGTGATTTAAGATGGAAAGCAATCTGCTTGCCACAGATGGCAATCAGGTCTTTTTTGGTGGTTCCTCCCAAGGAGGAAAGGAGGAGCAGAACCAGCTCACAAAGTCAGTTCACAAAGGCTTTTCCTCTCCCTACCTTATCCTCATTCCCTTTCCTATTTCTCATCCTATATTTTACCTCTCACTGATTAATGTAATCCAAATTAAATCTATCCATATTTCATGAAAAAGACAGTGGTGACATTATGTGGATGGCTTCCGTCCTACATTCAATAATTCAGATGACCCAATAGAGTGATGATGCTTTGAAGTAGGAAAAAAAATATCCTCCATGTGCGGAGAAAGTGAGGTGATTTTTAAGTGTTCTGCTTTGAAGTTGGGAGGGTGAGATTAATGATTTTATCAGCTGGAAACATCCGAGCAATTTTCTCTTGCCTTTTTTCTTCTTTTAAGATCTCTTGGGATACGGAAACAGAAGAGAAAGTTATTTAATGATGTCCATCTCTTAGAGGAAACAATTTAGGAAGAAATTAGCTCTAATTGTTGAATCACAGGCAAAGTGTTTTTGGCAGCAGGATGGAACACTTGAAAGTGCCTTCCCTGCTCCTTGGAGTAGTAGAAGGAAACAAGAGTCTGCCTACTTAACGTGTGGTGGCTTAGTGGGTGAGCAGTTGGTGGATGAGATATGTTCCATTATGTCCTATAATGAAAGATCTGCATCGAAATTCCTATGATGGGTATGATGCTCATCCTCAGATGGGGTTATATATGATCCTGCCTTGCAATTTGACTCCTGAGTCATTCTGGAAAGAAAGCTCTTGCCCAAATCCTAGAGGACTCTAGCATGAGAAGAGTCTTGCTGGATTTTTGGAATTACGTGTACCATCCAGTGGCTTAGGCCACTCTTAGAATATGGTGTAAAGGACATGTCTCACTGGATTAACAATGTATCTCTGTAAGGAAGATTTTTGCTACCAGTTTGTGTTTGGGAGGTGGTAGCATGAAGGGTGGGGTTGGGGTGGGAGGCAAGTTGTCTGGGTTGTGGCTGTGTGGCTTGGCTCCTTGGTTGGTTTGTTTTAACTTGTACAAATGCCCAGATACTCTGTGACATGTATGCAATAAATCAATAGAATAATAATTACACCCACACAGAGATATACCACATAACTCTTAACATAACATTTTACTTTTTAAAATAGCTTCAAAGAACCATAAGACCACGTTTCTTATTTTGCTCCTTTTCTTAAAGTTTCCTACGTACCAACTTTGCCCATCAACCAACATGTGAATTCCACAACAGTAGGGATAGGAATGAATTGCATTCCCTCAGCACTTTGATCTTTCTGGATGTCAATGAATGATTATTTATTAACACATCCAGAAATTAAGAAAGATAAAGGCTAATATTTATTCTGATAAAATATTGCACAAAGAACACAGTCTTTAGAAGTGGGAGATGTCTGGATATGCCTCAGCCTCCCTCTTCAATAGTTCTATGATGGAGACAAGACTTCAGCAGCTCTGGGTTTCCATGTCTCAGTATATAAAGAGGCAATCATTGTGCCAGCCTAGCATACCCTTGTGAAAAGTGCTTTGAGGGATGGGCATTTGGATTAGCGGTTAGGACACTGGTTGGAGTGCCTGCAACCCATATTGGAGTGTCTGGGTTCAAGCCCTAGTTTGGTTCTCTGTTCCACATTTCTGCTAATATGCACTACGTAGGGTAGCAGGTGATGGCTTCAGTTAGGTCCTTACCACCCACATGGAGTATCTGGGTTGAATTCCTTAGCTCTGGCTTCCTCTGGAGTGGCTCTTGCAGGCATTTGGAGAATGAGCCAGTAGATGGGAGATCTCTGTATGTCTCTCTGCTTCTCAAATAAATAAGGGAAAAAAACTTTAACAAGTGCTTTGGTTACAACATTGAGTTATAGCTATAAACTACTTTCATCTTTACTTTTAGTTTTCCTCTATTTATCAGCAATGTTTGGATGAGTTGAACCTGGCGACCTCACATCTTATCTTATCTCTGTGTTAACTCTGTGAATATCCTCTGAATTTTCAGTGTATTTATTCACAGACTCCAAAATTTCATATTTCAGTTGAATCACTTTCTTATGCCTTTGAGCAATGTGGAAAAATAAGGATACTATGAAAATGACCAGATGTTTTGTTCTATTCCCAAATTAAGAGATTTGTTTCTGTTTTCTGGCAAATATACTATTCCCCAATCCAGCATGATTTCTGAACTGCCAGGCATTCACACTGTTTTGCACATTTTCTGGAGGATACCTTATGACAGTGGTACATCACACTCGCTCTTATACGCCCTTCTATTCCAAATGAATCAAGATTCTACTTGTATAAACGTAAACACTCAAGGACTTGTTAATCAATAAAGAGTGCAGGGCTCTAGTGTTCTTGTGGACAAAGTGCTCATGTGCAGGTGAGCGTCACATAGCTCCACAGAAAAGATCTGTACCTCTTTTATACTTTGTATACTCAGTATACATGAGAATCTCACGCAATCTCTAGATCCTTTCCCTGGGAAAATTCACCATGCTTCACACACATGCACTCGAATGCGTGTGCAGCAATGTATATAGTCTCAGGTAGTTGGAAATGCCTGAAGCATTTCCAAAGGACTTCATGCTAACTCTCTGGATCCTATAAAATTGATGCTTATTTTCTCATTTAATGCTTATGGTTTTTTTTAAAGGATTTATTTATTTATTTGAAAGAGTTAAACAGAGAGAGGAGATGCAGAGAGAGAGAAAGAGAGAGAGAGAAAGAGAGAGAGAGGTCTTCCAACCATTAGTTCATTCCCCAGTTGGCCACAATGGCCAGAGCTGCACAGATCCGAAGGCAGGAGCCAGGGGCTTCTTCCAGGTCTCCCACTGGGGTGCAGGGGCCCAAGCATTTGGGCCATCTTCTACTGCTTTCCCAGGCCATAGCAGAGAGCTGGATTGGAAATAGAGCAACTGGGTCTCGAACCAGTGCCCATATAGGATGCGGGTGCTTCAGGCCAGGATGTTAACCCATTGTGCCACAGTGACAGCCCCAACACTTGTATTTTAAATGCCAACTATGTGCCAGGAATGGTTCCTGCCCTTGTTGGGTAAATATTATGGCGGATATATGCATATATCCTAGAGAACTAATTGATAGTACCACAAGCTCCCAGTGATTTTCCAATACCAGTTACTAATAATTTTATACACATTCTTAAATGTACTTCATTTACCTTCTGTTGCTGAAAAGCAGATAAAGAACAAAGACTTCAAGTAATAAATTTTTAACTCCTTTGAGGACTAAAATAAGCAAACAGTTCAAGATGTCAGTTTATATTTCTTGTAATTGAAGGCTAATACAGTCAGGGTGATTCCTCTGACAATACTGAGACTTAATCTTTTGATTAAAGGTGATCTGTTTTAGAGGCTACACCCAAGCAACCTGGTTTTACTCCTTGAGATAGAGACTTGTATTCCTGGAGCTAAGGATACTCTACTTGTTGTGTTCTTTCTGGAGTTACTGCAGATACTTGGAAATGCTTCAGGTGGCTGTGTTTCACTCCAGTCTCCCTTCAGGTTGTCTAAACCAGTGAGCCATTGTAATACTTCATTGAGTATCTGCGTTGTACAAGTCCAGGACAAAGTGGAGACCTGTATTCTCTGGAACTGATGTTCTTGGCCTTCGTAATTTAGTTTCACTGCCCAAATATCTACAAAGTATCTTGTTATTACCATAGTGAGTGCTAGGAACTATGCCTCTGTGTTTTCTGGCAGATATTTAATTTCAAACCTTATTTCTCATCTTTGAAGTTGGGGTGTCTGCCTTTATTTTTAAAATGAAGAAATGTATGTTCACAGAGAATGTGTGAATGTTCAAGATCACACAATAATGAGTGATAGTGCCTTGATTCTTCAGCTCTGAACTCTTCCAACCAGGAATCTAATGCTTTCCATGGAAGTCTCAGGGAACTGGGGGCCTCCTTTGTATTAGGATGCTGTCATGTATTGCATCATTTACTGGCAAAATTCCTGGCACTTTTTTTTTAAGATGTTATGATTTGAGGAGTAGAGTTACAGACAGACAGAGGGAGATACAGAGAGAGAGGTGTTCCACCCACTGGTTCACTCACCAAATGGCCACAATGGTTGAAGCTGGGCCAATCCAAAGCTAGGAGCTTCTTCCATGTCTCCCACTTGGGTGCAGGGGCCCAAGCACTTGGGCTGTCTTATACTGCTTTCCCAGGCCATAGCAGAGAGCTGGATCAGAAGAGGGGCAGCCAGGACCAGAACCAGTGCCCATATGGGTTGTTGGTGCTGTAGACAGAGGCATAGCCCACTACACCACAGCACCAGCCCCTCTTGGCACATTTTAAAACTGTGCCTTAACAGATGAGTTTACTGGGATTTCAATGATGTTTACTACTCAAAAGTCCTGCACTAGATAAAAAGGATAATAAGAATAAATGACTCTGGCATTTAAATCCTCATAGTAGCTTTACAGTTATGAAAGTTACACTATGACCATAATAGTGAAGGATGTTGCTCAAACTCTAAGGGAGGGTACTGTTTTTTAGAAAGTTTAGAATCCTGTGGGGCAGCTGTTTTGGCCACATCTCATATCACGGTACCTGGTTTGAATCCTGGCTGCTCTTTCTACTCCAACTTGCTGCTAATGTGTCTCAAGAGGCAGCAGAAGATGACTCAAGTGCTTGGGCCCCTGCCACCCATGTGGGAGACTGGCTTTGCCTTGACCCAGTCCTAGCTGTTACAGACACTTGGGGAATGAACCACTGAATGAAAAATCTCTCTCTTTCTCTATCTACCCCCACTCCCTCACTCTGTCTTTCATGTAGGTGAAAACAAATAGACATTTTAAATAAGTTTAGGATCCTAGTGTATTAAGAAGACTTTAAGCCGGCGCCGTGGCTCAATAGGCTAATCCTCCACCTTGCGACGCCGGCACACCGGGTTCTAGTCCCGGTTGGGGCGCCGGATTCTGTCCCGGTTGCCCCTCTTCCAGGCCAGCTCTCTGCTATGGCCAGGGAGTGCAGTGGAGGATGGCCCAGGTGCTTGGGCCCTGCACCCCATGGGAGACCAGGAAAAGCACCTGGATCCTGGCTCCTGCCATCGGATCAGCGCGGTGCGCCGGCTGCAGCGGCGGCCATTGGAGGGTGAACCAACGGCAAAGGAAGACCTTTCTCTCTCTGTCTCTCTCTCTCACTGTCCACTCTGCCTGTCAAAAATTAAAAAAAAAAAAAAAGAAGACTTTAATGTATAATGCTTCATTTTTGTTTGAAGATGTTTGTCATTATATATATTTATGTATATGTATATATATACATAAACCCATATGTATTTTCATAATACATCTGTACTGGGCAATAGACGAAGAAGAACAGATAATGGTGTGTTATTGTGCTCTGAGTGTTGGAGGCCTAGATGAACTTAACATTTTCTCTGATATATGTGTTATGCATTTGTAATGTAATAAATTAGATGTATTTTTAATAGAAGAGGTGATGATCGTTTCTTCAGGGAGGTTGTATAAGGTGCAGTGGAGGGGAGGAGATGTTTTCTGGGCCCGTGGCAGCATTTTTGGTGTCTGAGTCACAAATGAGTCAGTCTGATAACACAAAGAGAAAGCGAAGTTGGGCTGTCATTGGCAAGATGAGTCATAAAACCCAGGTTTTGACAATGAAAATGTTAAATAGGGAAAAGAACAAATTTTTTGCTTGTCCCTTTGATATGGTCTCTCTGCCCCACTTTATGGTAAAGGTCACCATAAAAGCCACAAGGAGTCAGGCGTGCATTATAGTCTCCAGAGACTGTGTGACTTGATGCATCCTGTGGGGTTTTGCATACTGTTCAAGATATTTAAAGATCCACTCATTCTTTGGGATCCTCAGGTTTGCAGCAGAGCAGTTTTCAGGATAGATGGGGATGATGTTTGCCACCACATGGCAAGGGGGCTTACAAGGAATGATACATTACTTTTAAACAAAAATTTTAGTCTTCCTTTTCATCTCAGCCATGGTTGACTGGCAAACAGTAAAGTCCTCTTTGATCACTTCCATTTAATCTTCAAAGAATATTGAAACTTCAGCTTTTGAGATAGACCTTTGGTTAATGCCCTCCATAATCACAATGCTTACAGTTGAGTTCTTCCCTACTAATATGCCTGAAAAAAGCAGTGGAAGATGGCCCAAGTCCTTGGGTCCCTGAACCCACATGGGAGACCCAGAAACTCCTAGCTGCAGATGGGCCCAGCTCCAGCCATTGCGGCCATTTGGGGAGTGAACCAGTGAATGGAAGATTTCTCTCTCTGTATCTCCCTCTCTGTCTGTAACTCTGCCTCTCAAATAAGTAAATAAATCTTTAAAAAAAAAAAAACGGAGTTCTTTCAAAAATGACAAATGACAGTACCTTGAACCGCATACTCTGAACTCTCTTAACTAGCAATCTGTAAGAGTCTCAGTGGATCAAGGACTATGACAAAACCAACTTTTGGGAGTGTCTGATCACCCCAGTGCCATTCAGAGTGTACTGTATTCATCTCAAGATTTGCAAAGAATGTCTGGAAAATTAATAAATTTAGGGAGTTGGTGAAAAAACATACAAAAATAGTCCTGGTGTCATTTGTGTTTTTCTACCCTAATCCTGTTGCTGGCTTCACATTTTAAAATGTTTTTATTTGATGTGGAAAGGCATCACTTGAGATTTTTATTGATAACACTCTTAACTGCAAGAAAAAGACATAAACCTGCAAAGCAGTAACTATCATGGTGGCCACAATCGGGAGGTCTGCAAAATGGTTTATTACCAGCAGGGAAAAGAAATGTTGGGAACCACAGTCATTTTAGGGGTCACCACCTCTGCTATGTGCATTTTATTTTTTTCCCCTTCCATTTTGAGAGCATGGATGATGGCAGTGCCAAACTATACACTTTCCCTTCCCCGAATATCTGTGGGCTTTGTTTGGATTCTCTTTATTAATGATGTGAAAATCGTAGAGTCACATAAAAATGAGGCAAGGTCAGACTTTGCAAGCCTCCAAATGCTAAAATGCTCCTGCATCTAGCTGGTGAGGGAATTGTCCAAGGTTCCGTGTTTGACTTCCTACACTTGTGAGCTCTTGTGCAGATTTTTACCTGTCAGGGTGAACTTTGCAAGGCAGCTTTGTGCTCTTGCTTTCTTAACCTTAACCTGAAAGACCCACGATGGAAGAATTAAAATGTGATGGGAGGCAGAATCATGGGTTTGGAGCAAAAGCTTTTCAATGGCTGTCCTGTGGCCCTTCTGAATTACTAAGGATGGTCCAGGTAGCTACAGACATCACTTTGTTCAGTAGGTCAAGAGTCTAATACCTTTGTAGGTGTTCAGGCTTTCAGAGAATGCCTTATTTAACACCTTGTTAGGATATGATTGCTTTTGCCTTCATAAACACAGGTGTTCAGTTTGAGTCCTAATGAACTGTGAAATAGGTAGATGTCTAAAAAGAAATTCTATAAATTGTGAGCACAGCTCTGTCAACACACTAAACGGATTAGGAAAATTCATCGTCTGCCCTGTCGCTGACCACCAATGTGATGCAAGTACGTGAATTAGTCCTGAAAAGCCAATAAAGCAGAGTAGGAAGGTAGAGCCTTGGAGAGGTTGATTGTGCGGGTTTCCCCCGCCACAAATGAGTGCCGGTGGAGAAGTGCTTGGGACTCAGATTGGCTACTCTGAGGAGGGCCAAGAAGGAACACATATGAGCAGACAACACAGAATTTATAGAGTAAAACCACAAACACCTTATTTTCCATTGTACTAAAATAATGATATTTTACAGTATTCTTTTTGTATGTAGTTCTGCTTTCAATTTTATATTGTTACTGCAACTCAAATCTCATTAGAAGTATTCCAACCAAAATCCTTTTTTAATCAAAAACTTTCCAAGCCTCAGCCCATTGTCAACATATTTTGAGAAACTTATTTTTCTAGGGGAACAAAAGAATTTAGGCCTTCTAGTTGAGCTCATCGGGATGTTATTTGACCTGTGTGGGCAAACCTATAATGAAGATAACTGAATCATTTTAATTTCTGTAGTAAATCCCTTTATAATCTGCAGCTATTGTTTGGGGATGCAGAGAGATGAAATCAGATCTCTTTATGTTTTTCTCTTTTCAAAGAGAAGAAATGGATCATGAGTATATTTCTTTGCTCTTACTTGTCCTTCTGATCGAAAAATGTATTGTCTATAATATATTCAGCTGTGACAGGAAGTGAGAATAATCAGTCAGTCAATCGTCAATGAGAAAACGCTTGTCTACCACTAAGTGTTACCAGTACGTGGCTTGCAGGCTACAAGGCAGGTATGTCTGGCTGGTCTGTGGGAAGTTGGCTTGCCACTCTAAACTGGAGATGACAGAATTTAGGAGGAGGGAAATCCAACAAAACTCTCACTGACCCCCAAGCTCATATTCTTTCCTTTTTAAAAATGATTTTTACGGAAAACAGAATTTATTAGGTACTTCCATTCAGTTTTGTTTTTCCTTTTGGGGCGTACCTTTTGGAAACAACGAGTTTACACAGTGATTATGTTCTCCTGACACTGGATCCACATGTGTAATGCTTGCCTCAGTCTCTCTGGAAAAAGGCTAAGGTTTGTGTCTTTGGGTTTCTCCAGGTAGATTTACACAGCAAACCAAAATGTAGAGAGGGAAGTTAAATAGTAGGGCTTCTTCAGGGATATTTTGCTTACTTTCATAAGAACTTTTTTCTTTTTAAATTAAATACAGATATTTGTTCCATATAGGCATATTCTTCCCTCTTCTTGTTTTATTAAAAAAAAAAAAAGGAGTGGGGTGGGGTGGGGGGAATACCATTTGAGGTAATAAGTTGTGTAGATGAGGGTCATTTTAACCCTCAGAGTTTAGTTTTATTGCAAACATTTCTATCTTGAAGCCTCTGAAATTTATTTTATTGCATTTGTTTTTTTTTAACATAGGCAATTTCTTAAATCCTTATGACTATAACAGAACAATGTTTGGCCCTTAACATACTGCTTAAGTTGCGTCCTGAAGATTGGGCCAAATATGAAGGAAAAGAGAGGATCCAACTCCTCATTTACTGAGTGTGACTCCTTAGCCTAGTGCCAGCAATGCTGGGTGTCAAAGGGTCAGTTCTCTCCACAGTAGTGGCCACCTTTCACGGCTCTTCTGAGAGTAGCACAGGAAGAAGGAAAAGGCGTAACCAGGACGGGATGCAGAACTGCTCAGAACTGCCCGAGACCTCACTGTCACTGAGGGAGTGGCCAGAGGATTTGTCAACTCTTCAACCTCGCTCACATCCAAAGTCAGAAAGCACACTTGGGTAAAGTCATGCATTCATTTTAAAGATTTAATTTGGAAAAAGTTAGGCATTTATTCTTTGCTCTGTGTGTATGTGTGTAGTATAAGAGAGACAGAGATGCAGCACTCAGACATGGATATTAGGTACGTAGCATCATTTTGGTAGCCTTTTTGTTGGATCTTCAGTAGGTTATTTATAAAATACCAACTGTGTTTTAAGTATGGTGATAGGTGCTGGGGATAGCAAACTAAAATTAGAGATAAATGGTGCCAACATTAACCCTTTTTATACTATTATTGAAATAAAGATTTAAGAGTTATTTGTGGTTCTTTTTTTCTTTGAGTCTCTACATGCTTGTTCACCGAGCATCCCATGTAGTGGACTATTGGTTGCGTCACAGAGCAAGCGTCACAAAGACCTCAGGCCTGTGACAGAGCCTTTGGGTAAGGCCATGAGAGTTACTAACAAGAAGAACATGTTTTAATTCTGGGAGTCCCTTTCTACTCATTAATCTTTGCATTTTCAGGGGAAGGGTCCAGGGTAGAGTCTCCAATATAGATTATATGTAGCACAAAAATATAATCTCATTCTTCAGGGACATTGTAATCCAGCATGTGCTACACTTGATTATTTATTTTAACCTTTTATTGAATTTCTTATACAGAAAGAGAACCTTATGCCATGTAAGCTTCATGAAGAAAATACATTTTGACATTTTTATACAAGCTCTGAGAGATACCTGGCAGGATATGGGAGCTCCAAAAATAACTGTGGATCCATTAATGACCTGTTGCTTTCTTCTATCACTAGAGATATGCTGTCTTAAGGCAATGCTTTCATTTTTTTTTTTTTCAAAAAAATATTTATTTTATTTATTTGAAAGGCACAGTAACTGATAGAGAGGGAGAGACAGAGAAAGATCTTTCATCTGCTGGTCTACTCCTCAAATGGCCACAACAGTCAGGGCTGGGCCAGGCCAAAGCCAGGAGCTTGGAACTCGATCCATGTCTCCCAAGTGGTTGTCAAGGGCGCAAGTTCCTGGGCCACCTTCTGCTGCTTTCTCAGGCAAATTAGCAGGGAACTGGATCACAAGTGGAGCAGCTGGGACCTGAACCTATTCTTTCATATGAAGAGCCAGCGTTTCAGGCAGTGGCCCAACCCACTGCACCACAGCGCCAGCCCCAGCAATGTTTTAATTTAGAATGAGGACAGAACATGGACCAGCTCCTCTGTGGGTTAGGTGTGGGAAAGACCTAAGAATGATTAAGTTTGATAAATTTGATAATGTATAATATTGATAAATTTGATGACATAAATTTTTGCTAGTAAAGGTTACCACACAGTAAAAGACAAATAACAGCTTGGGCAGTATGTGCTTCTTGTTGCCAGTGTGCTGCAGGTAAAGGGTTCATGGCTCTAAAAATTAAGTTACAAAAATACAGAACCAAGGAGCCAACAACCTTATAGAAAAACAGGCTTGACAGCAAAACAATACACAGAAAAGTTCAACGTAAATGGCACCTAATTTATGATGCTTGGCCTGACACACGGTACGAAAAATGCATATTAAAGATACAAAAAAGGGTTGGTGGTGGACATAGCAATTAAGCTGCCGGTTCATATACACGCATGGCATATTGGAATGCCTGAGTTCAAGTCCTAGCTCTGCTTCCAGTTCCAGCCTCCTGTTAATGCACACCTCACAGGCAGCAGGTGATGGCTCAAGTGCTTGAGTCTCTGCCACTTGCGTGGGAGACCTGGATTAAGTTCCAGGTTCTTGGCTTTGGCCTGGCAAGCACTGTCTGTTTTGGGCATTTGAGGAAGGGACCAGTAGATAGATTCCTCTCTCTCTCTCTCCTCTCTGTATCTTTCTCTTTGCTTAAAAACAAAAACAAAAACAAAAACAAAAACAAAAAAACAAAACAAAAAAACATTGTATTGTATAACAATTTTTCCCTTGTTAGATTGGCAAAAGTCCAGAAGTTTGAAACACCCTCTACTGGCAACACTGTCTGGGAAACCAGCCCTTTAATGATGCTGGAGTGCAGTGGAGGATGGTCCAAGTGCTTGGGCCCTGCACCCCATGGGAGACCAGGAGAAGCACCTGGCTCCTGCCATCGGATCAGCGTGGTGCGCCGGCCGCAGCGCGCCGGCTGTGGCGGCCATTGGAGGGTGAACCAATGGCAAAGGAAGACCTTTCTCTCTGTCTCTCTCTCTCACTGTCCACTCTGCCTGTAAGAAAAAAAAAAAAAAAAAAAAAAAAAAACAAAAAAAAAAACGCAAATTGGTACATTCCTTCTCAGAGGATAACTTGACAATATATAGCAAATTTGACATGTGCTTGCTTTTGACTCCACTGTAGTCCAAAAATGGACTGGCAAAAATACAATAATCCAAGATTATTCTTTGCAACACTGTTTATAATAGCAAGATTGGAAACAACCAAGGCATCTCCAGGATGGGACTGATTGAGAAAAATTATCATGCTTCATAAAATAGCATATTATGGTTACGATGCCACTTGGGATGCACATATCCCATATAGGAGTACCTGGGTTCAAGTCCTGATTCTTTTCCCAGTTCCAACTTCGTGCTAATGTTCACCCTGGGGAGCAATAGGGGATGGTTCAAGTAGTTCAGCCTTTGTCACCTGTGTGGGAGACTTGGACTGAATTCAACAATTTGAGCATCAGTATAATAAAATAACATCAGTAACGTAAAATAAGCTTAAAGCCATGTTTTCAGGGTGATAACTACATGCATTTTTAAAAAATTTCCTTATTGGATTCTAGGGAACGAACTTATTCTTTTGAATCTGACAAATAAAGGGAAAGTATTGAACATTCATCATAACTCTTTTGTGTAAACCATGCCTCAGTGTGATCAAAATGGTGATAAGGTAAAGATTATGGAAATGTTCCAGCTGATAAATGAAGAAGGCATGATAAGCTAATGCCATTTTATTACGTCTAATGTGTTAATAAATCTGGGGCATTGGGCTTCAATTGATGTCATGTTCGATATTATGTGCCTCCTGATAGAAGTACACATTAATGCCAAGGAAGCGCTCTTGCCAGTATAACAAACATGAATATTCCTGGGATAATGGCTGCTCCTCTTCCAATCCAGCTCTCTGTTTATGGCCTGTGAAGGCAATGGAGGATGGCCAAGTCCTTGGGCCCCTGCGCCCATGTGGGAGACCCAGAAGAATCTCCTGGATCCTGGCTTCAGATCTGCCCAGATCCAGAATTACAGCCATTTGGAGAATGAACCAGTGGAGGGAGGACCTCTCTGTCTCTCCCTCTTTGTCTGTAGCTCTGCCTTTCAAACCAATGGATAAAATCTGATTTTAAAAATATTTATTTATTTGAAAGGCAAAGTTACAGAGAGAAGAAAAGACAGAGAGAGAGGTCTTCTGTCTGCTAATTCACTCCTGAAATGGCCATAAAGGCCAAGCTGAGCCGATATGAAATCAGGAACTTCTTCCAGTCCTGTCACATGGGTGCAAGGGCCCGAGGACTTGGGCCATCCTCTACTGCTTTCCCAGGCAGATTAGCAGGGAGCTAGATAGGGAGTGGAGCAGTCAAGACTTAAGCAGGAGCCTATATGGGATTTGGGCACTGCAGGTCAGGGATTTAACCAGCTGTGCCACCGTGCCAGCCCCTGGATAAAATTTTTAAAAATAAATAAATAAATAAAGTTTGAGCTGATGATATTAAGGAATCATTTGGCAAATTTTCCTAAAGTATGATGATGGAGGATTTTTTGTTTTTGTTTTTATAATAATGAGTTCTTTTAAATAATTAGAGTTGGGGGAGAGAGAGAGAGAGAGAGAGAGAGAGAGAGAGAGAGAGAAATACTCCCATCTATTGGTTCACTCCTCAGAAGACCACACCAGTCAAGGTTAGAGAGGCTGAAGCTAGAAGTTGGGAACTCAGTCCAGGTCTCCCATATTCCTGGCAGAAACTGAACTTCTTGAACCATCACTGCTTCCCCCCATGGACTGCATTGGCAGGAAGCTGGAGTCAGAGCCAGTTATCTCCACCAGAGCCATGATTCCAATATGAGTTTCCAGTGTCGTAGTTCCTGCTTAACTGCTACATCAATGCCCAATCCAGGAGGTCTTATCTTTTAATTATATAAAAATATAATATAAAATAAATATCTATAGAAGAAATGATGTAATATCTAGGGTTGACTTATAAAAATCAGTGGAGGGGAAAGTACAGTCATAGATGAAACAGAAATAGCCATGAGTGGATCCTTGTTAAAGCTGGGAGATGGGTACATGAAGTTAATTACATTTTCTTTTTTACTTTTGTAGATGTTGATATTTATATAATAAGAATTATAAATGAGATAAAATAAAAATAAGTGACTCAATAGTTTGAAGGACTTTTTGACTTCCATTGCTGGTGACATAGATAAGCCACAAGAAGTGTCTCTCCTACCTTGGGACTTTATGTCCTCATTTATATAGTTGTAGTTGTTGCTAAATTATTCCAAAGATGATGGGTACCATAAAGATGATTTCAGACTTTTTATTGAATCAACTAAGTACACTTTCAGAAGAAAGATGTCTTATTTTAACTTTTTGGAGTTTTTCTAAGTCTTTGTTTTTATGAGAGAGTAATTTGGATGTAAAAGACTTAGAAGAAAGCAATGGGAAATCTGATAGGGAAGTTGAATCAGTTGGGCTTTTTCTGTTGAAGCTTTTGGAAATCTTTCCTCAATCTATTCAAGTCACTGTAAGAGTTTGCAGCTGGTTGATGTCAGGGACCTGCTGATGACTCATTCCATTAACTCAGGGTCAGTTCTCGATAACTTTCCTGGAAACAGCTTGAGCTGCAAAGCACAGATGATGGCCACACGATTTTTGCTTGACATCATTTCGTTTAAACCCACATTGGTGGGTATCAGTCATTGGAGGATCTAATTTCTATTTTAACTCTCAGTTCAGCAGTTTAGAAAATTTTATTCTGCTTCTTGGATTCTTGCACTAATCTTACAATCTAGGTGTTGCTTGATGAGTAAAACATAAGTCTGACTCAAGCATTCCTAAAATTTATCTCACATAGTTTAGAAAGAGGGAACGTATATAAAAGATGAAACATAGGTGGTAAGACCTTGTTGATTTTATTTTCTTTTCTTCATTCTGTGATTCTGCACATTTAATATGGACTTGTTAGAGTGTGCCAGCATGTGTTTTGTAAATTGAGTTTATCTAAATCCCAGTCTAGAAGAGGTAAGCCAGTTTTCTCTCTCTCTCTCTCTCTTTTTTTTTTTCTTCTCAAGAAAGTGGATTTCAAAGTAATACCATATGTTGGGGTAAATACAATAGAGCTAAGATCATTATCAGGATAACTTAATGCATCTTGGAGTAGATTTGCAAACATAAAAAAGGGGACATTCTTTAATTTATGTAAGATTTGTGAGATAATTAAGACGTGGGTAATTTTAAAATATTTTGTTCAGTTATAGAACTTGTATAGCTAAGTTACTAGCAAGTGAATTTCCTATTTTTCCTTTGTTTTGGGACATCTTTCTCATGGCCATTTCTCCACATGTTTTTACATGCAGACAGACATCTGTTGGTGCTTGTAATCCTGGGATGATGTGACCTCTATCACATTCTGTGTTTTCCCTAAGCACGGTACTTAACATGACTGTTTCTTGACGGTAGATCTTGTCTTATATTTCCTCCTCCCTCTGCAATTTATTATTTTGCTCAATTTTCTATCTTTGTTTTAAGTGTGGGTTTATATTAAAGTTTTTTAATATATATTTGAGAAGCAGAGAGAGATAGATAGGGAGAGAGAGAGAGAGAGAGAGAGAGAGAGAGAAGAGAAAGTGAGAGCAAGCATACACTCCTATCCAGTGGTTCACTTACCAGGTGCCTGGAAGCCAGGAACTCAATATAGGTTTCCCACATGGGTAACAGGGACCTAAATACTTAAGCCATCATCCGCTACATCTCAGAGTGTGCATTAGAAAGTAGCTGGAATCTGGAACAGAGCCAGGACTCAAACCCAGGGACTCCAATATGGCATGTGGGCATCCCAATTGCTTTGCCAAATGCTTATCCCTAGATCAAAGAATCTATATAAGGTTTGGGAATAATTTCAAGCCCAGGAAGATGTTGCATTCAATGACTTCCTTGGAAAAGTGAATGTGACTTTTCAATGTATTTTCATCCTTATAATACTTTGCTATAATGCTAGTCCTTTAGAGGTAATTTATTACATAAAGCCTGTATCCTGGGCATTGCACTACCTGCAAGCTGAAATGTGTAATTCAAGTTAGGAACTTTTCTAGAGTTCGTAGTTTTTATTTTTCCTGGCAAACTTATGCTTTATAGTGATGACTAACATAATTAAAGTGATTATAATTAGAAAAATCAGTAGAATGAGGTCACTAATGACATTAATGCAGTTTAACACATTTTGCTAACAGGAAGTCTTATATATCATTAAAACTAAAATAAAGGTAGCATATCATAGCTATTAAACACTTCCAGGTGCCAAACTCATTCATAGTGTCAAATAATCCTTAACACAATTCTCTGAGGTTGCTGGTACTTGACTCTGGTGGTTTTTTTTCATTTTGTAAAATGTTGTATGTACAGCATGGCCGAAGTTAGAATAGAAGTTAGCAATCATTGGTAAAACATCTTCCCTGAGAAACCCCAGGGTAAATTAGGCAATGTACACTTGTTAGGATCTCCCCATGTGTAGACCCAGGACCAAAAATAACACAGTAGAGTAAGTTCAATAACAAAGGCAGAGATAAAGAACTGTAACAACTCTGGGAGTTAATGTGCCTGTTGGGGAAGGAATCAAGACAAGCATTAACAGAGCAGGGTGTGTTCCAGGCAGACCTGAAGGAAGAGATGAAAAGTTCTCATAAGGATGAAAAACATCTATAAATAGAGGCATAGAAGGTGAATCTGTGCCCAGTCCAAGGAATAATGAGTGATATATTGTGCCTGGATCGTCCTGTCAGAGTGTTTTTGTGCATGTACCATGTGTGTGCACGCATGTAAGAAATATGAAGGGCTGGTGCTACAAGGCTGCACAGTGATTGAGTTGATAAGTTTGGGGATCAGAAACAAGCCTCGTTTGGAGTCCCAAATTTATATCTTCTCAACTCTGTGTTAACTGAAACTGTGTTCATTCATTCATTCAACAGATATTAATCGATGTGTTCTATGTAGCTGACATTATCCTAAGTATGGGGGGAGGAGGGGAATCTCTGTACTTATGGAGCTTACATCCTAGTGTGTTGTGCAGGGCACAAAAAATAAGATCATTTAATTGTAAATGTGATAGACTCCCAGGTGGAGTAACATATGTGTGCTTGTACCCTCATGCAGGAGTATGCTGGGTATGTCACACAAAAAAGAGAAAACCACCAAAGCCCAAGCAGGAGAATCAGAGGGGCATGGGAGAGGTTGGCAGAGGCCAGGCTGTGAAGGGCCTTCTCTGCTACAGCAGGAAAGTAGTACTGTGTCCGCAGTACACGGTAGGAAACCCCTGAGGTGGGGTGTGGTTCAACAAGTTGATGGATGGTCTGATCTGTGTTCCTCAAAGGGCACTCTGGCTGCTGGGTGAGGAATGTCGGTGTATGGGGCCAGAGTGGAGGCTTTGAAGCCATTGCAGACAACCTGGTGAGGAGTGATAGTGGCCTGGACACGGTGATGGTACAGAAGTGAAACAAGAAGGCTGATTTTGCCACCCATTTTATAGGGATCACAACATAGCAGTGTGTTCAGGCTGCTTTAATAAACACCAAAAACGAGTGGCCTGTAAACAGCAGAGATGTGTTTCTCACCTTTCTGGAAGCTGTGAAATCTACCATCAGGGTGCTAGCAGTTACCACGTCTGGTGAGGACCAACTTTCTGGCTTGGGGTCGGCTCCATTTTTCTGTGGAAGGGGCTCATGTGGGCGAAGAGGGTCTCTTCTAAGAGCACTAGTCCCAGTCATCAGGTCTGTACCCTCATGACCTAATCACTTCCCAATGACCCCGCCCCCTAACACTCTCACCTTACAGGTTAGTGCTTTAGCATATGAACTTGAAGAGACAGAGAGGTTCAGATCACAGGGACTGTTGTCAGGGTGTGTGGAGGAACTGGACTTAGGTGGGGTTGAAAAGAGGGGAATCAAGGACAGATTCTCAAGTTTTAGGTTGAAATACCTGCCTGGCAAGTCATTTATCTCATCGAATTTCAGAGAGCTGTTCCCAGCATTAAATGAAATACGAGACATGTCCTGAATGGTAGTTTAGCAAATATGCACTGTGTTTTCTTGGGGTGTTTGATCTCCAGATTGAAGACACAATGTCCACAGAGTGACAGAAGTCAAGAGGAGTGAAGGGAAGAAGCTATTGGCAGAAGCCATTAGGCAGCTGAATCCAAGAGCAGGCAGGAGCCCAGGCATGCTGAGCAAGGAGAGTGTTGCTTACAGCAACGCAGAGGTTGCCACTGATGAGACCCCTGGGCATTATGGCATTGTCTCTGAGCCACCTGATGTCCAGGGTGATCAGAAAGGGGCTCTTCATTCACCCCAAGACTTGGCTAAACTGTGGCCCACAGTTACCCGGGCCTCTTTGCCCTCCGCCTACATAAGCCTTTCACCATTCACCTGGTAAAACCTGAATTTGTTTCTAATCACTGCAACCTAAATGAGCCAAAAGAAAACACCAGACTTCTTTCTTTAGAGAGTGCATCTTTCAGATTACTAATGCACTTTATTTTTAAATCACAAAGCAATGCAAAAAGACATGTGCATTGTCAGCACAAATTTTAAAGTAGAATTAAAAATTTTTTAATGTACAGTAATCTTTCTAAACACTGGAAATTGTGTTCCCTCCCATAAGCCACCACCCTTATTATCTGGAAGTATATTTTTCCAGATCAGTTACAAACTTTGTGTGTGTGTGTGTGTGTTTACATTTGTATTGTGGGAATTTTCCCAACTTTGGATTTGAAATACAGTAAGTTGCTGTTTTCTCGTACTGTCTACAGGGCCTTCAATGTTGGTACACAGTGACCTACCTCAGTTGCTTATCACTCCCTATACTGCCCTGTAGTCAATCATTCCCTTGTAGATGAGGAGTTAGGATGTTTCCAATGTTTCTGCCATGACACATTTATTTGTAAGAATGAGACTGTGTTACTTTGTAACCTTTCCTGCATTTTGGCAAAACCAAAACAGTCTTCCTGAAGTTCTTTGTCCCTTGTTGCTGTGCCATGGTGTCTTGCACTGGTATAGGGCTGAGATGCAGTTGGAGTCCATGGGGGTGGTGAGTGTCACAAGTCGGGCACAAGTGGCAGCAATGTTTCTCATTTTTTATTGCTGTGGAGAAGAATTAAAAGTTCTGACCAGAGTGAGCCTCAAGCATTGCAGTATCCTTGAGAAAAACTCAAAATAACTCTCTCTGTTTGTATTAACACCTGGTTAAAAATATGTGTATGTAGTATATATTTATATTAGCTTTGCTAAAATAATATAAAGACACCGGTTTAATGAGAATTTAAGAGTTTCAATTAAATATACCAAAGATCAACAGTATCATCAAAGGTCAGCCTTAGAAGTGAGTAACTTCATCAGAAGGAAGAACACTGAACTACACAGAGTGCCTGGACTTCTGATCTTTGCATGTTTGTGTTTTTGAACACAAACCTGTAGTCCTTCAGTCATAAAGGATCTTCATAATGTACTGGCTTTCATAGGTTCAGGTACGGCAAACACATCTTTGAGGTTATACACCTTGGCTTTAGAGAAAGACATGGCACTTGCTGGAATCAGGAAGTATGCTAATTATTTGCATCACATTGTAACTATATGTTTTGCTAATATTTCCAAAAATAAGGGCCAGGAGACAATTAATTAACCTTTCTACACCTGTTTCTAGGGAAATGGGAGGCTAGGGGAGAGCAGCTCCTGTGTGCTGCGGGTTTTACAACCTTGGCTTAGTAACCGGAGAAGAGTCCTGCAACGCACATTATCCTACCTGCATTCTACAGGTGAGACACTTAGTCCCTGAGAAGTCAAGTGAATATTCCAAAGCCCCAGAGCTAAGAAGTAGTTGCGTAGGGTTTTAACCTAGGATTTGCCATACTTATCTGCTGGTTCAGCTGCATGATCAGAGGGTTGGTGTGTATTTGTTTCTTTTTTTGGTTTTATCAGCACCTTTCTGACCAGGAACTGAACCGACCTTGCCTCCTTCTGGTCTATCAAGTATCTTGATTGTTAAAATCACTGGGCCAGCCAACCTTGATTCTAATGAGGACCTGAAGCTCAGTTCTCAAAGGGCCTGGCAGGCAAAATGGTAGACACCTTCCAAGAAGGTAGTTTTCTGGTCCTTGCTCTTGATCTTGGCTGCCAGATTGGCAGCTGTGGATGGAATAGTTGCTGAGATGTTTGCAGCTGAATGACTCTCAGGTGTTCGGAAGCCCCTGCATCACATGATCCTCAGTGGGTTCATTCCAACAGGAGCCATTCTGTGGATGCTGGCTCCTTCAGCTCTGTGTGCACCAGGGACTGCTTTTCAGACCCTTGCTCTTTTTTTTCCCCTGCCTTTTTTTCTTCTGATGTTTATAAAATTGTAACCAAAGAGAAAACCTCCTCCTTCCTCATCATTTTCATTTCAGTTTCCCATTTCATCCTTACAGCCTGGCCTCCCTCCCTCTGTTCCTCCCTTTGTCTCATGAGATCTCTTCGGATGGAAATGAAATCCTCACTCTGTTCTGTCATTCTCCTCCTCTTGTAGCCTGCTTCCCTAAATCATCTCTCCTGAGTCTCCACATAACCCAGGGGTTCCCATATCAGTGTGGCAGGGCCCAGGCAGCTTTCATAAATCAGAGGTATTGTAGAGCAGAGGTCCAAACTCAAGCTGATTCTCACCAGACTTTCTGAAATTAAGAATATGAAATACGGCCGGCGCCGTGGCTCACTAGGCTAATCCTCTGCCTGCAGCACCGGTACCCCAGGTTCTAGTCCCGGTCAGGGTGCCAGATTCTGTCCCGGTTGCTCCTCTTCCAGTCCAGCTCTCTGCTGTGGCCTGGGAGGGCAGTGGAGGATGGCCCAAGTGCTTGGGCCCTGCACCTGCATGAGAGACCAGGAGGAAGCACCTGGCTCCTGGCTTCGGATTGGCGCAGCGCACCGGCTGTAGTGGCCATTTGGGGGGTGAACCAACGGAAGGAAGACCTTTCTCTCTGTCTCTCTCTCTCTCTCACTGTCTAACTCTGCCTGTCAAAAAAAATATGAAATATAGATTTGGGGATGGGATTTTTTTTTAGTACTGGCAACTAATTTTAAAAAATTATTTTTTGGGCCAGTGCTGTGACTTAGTGAGCTGAGCCACTGCTTGTGATGCCTTCGTCCTATATCAGAATGTGGGTTCAAGTCCAGGCTACTCTGCTTGCAATCCAGCTCCCTAATAATGCATCTGAGAAGGCAGTAGATAATGCCAAATGCTTGGGTCCCTGCCACCCTAATGGATGGATGGAGTGCCTGGCTCCGGGCTTTGGCCTGATCTAGCCTTGGTTTTTGTGGGCATTTGGGAAATGAACTAGTGGATAGAAGATATCTCTCTCTCTCCCTGCTTTTGTGTTACTCTGCCTTTTGAATAAATGAATCAATCTTTAAAATTTATTTTTCTGTAGTGTGCAGGTCAAATGAAAGACATCTGTTAGGCATCACTTGAAATCTCATAGTAAACTAGGAAAACTTAGGAGCTTTCTTATTTTTAAAGGTATTTGCTCAACTCTCTCAATACTTCTCTACTTTTTGGCTAAGTGGATCTTTCTCATGCTTTTATTTCCCACAAATGTTATTCTCAGATCCCTGGGAGGCAGTGGGGGTGTTCTGCTTAAGAACAAGACTTGAGCATTGTACAAAGCTGAGTTGAATTACTGCTCTATTACCTCTCTGTGACATATTAATTTTGCTACCTTCAATGATTGTTGCAGCACTATGAGCCACTAGTAAAGGTGACTGCTTATGTTCTCTCTTAATTGCCTTGTGGTACAGCAAATATTTAATGAGTGGCAACCACTTGTATATATTCCAGACACTTGGGTGGGTATTGAGAATGCTGCAGTGAACAAACCAGATGACTCTGCCATTCCTGGAGCTTACTGTATGGTGGAAGCGAAAGAAGTTAAATAATTCCAGTAGTGTCATTATAATGGGAAAAGTAGGGTGATGCTCTGTGGGATGAAAGGTTGTTCTAGACCCCAGCAGAAGGAACAGGCCATCAAGGAGAGAGACGCCTTTCTCTGAAGGGAGGAAGGAACCTCCACTGTGATACGGCCTTGACTAAACAAGTTCAGAGTCGGTGAACTCAAGGGGCTTCCATAGCCTAGACAGCTCATAGCAAGAGTCTCGGGTGATTGCTGACGTCATAAATAAGAGTGCCAATTGTTAATCAACAACGGGAATCACTGGGTACAGGCTCCCCACGTAGGATCTCTGTCCTTAATGTGTTTTACTATGAAACTTAAAAACAACACTACTAGTCGAACAATACCCTATACCTTGTGTGGTTGTGTGAGTGCAGCCTGTTGAAATCCTTGCTTAGTATATACTAAGTTGATCTTCAGTATATGAAGGTAATTGAAAATGAAACTCGATGAAGGGCAGGATGGGAGAGGGAGTGGGAGAGGGGAGGGCCATGGGAGGGAGGGAGGTTGCAGGGGGGAGCCACAACAATATACAAGTTGCACTTTGTAAATTCACATTTATTAAATTTAAAAAAACTATATAACAAACAAACAAAAAGAACTTAATACTTTACCCTTTTAGTATTTTTTATGTTCTACTTAAAACTATTGGTTGAACTCTGTAATTAATACACAATTACTCTTAGGTGTTTAATTAATGCTATAACTAGTACTCAAGTGGTATTTTACACTTTGTTTCTGTGTGGGTGTAAACTGTGGAAATCTTTACTTAATATATGCTAAATTGATCTTCTGTATATAAAGATAATAGAAAATTAATCTTGATGTGAATGGAAGGGGAGAGGGAGTGGGAGAGGGGAGTGTTGTGGGTGGAAGGGAAGTTATGGAGGGGGGAAGCTATTGTAATCCATAAGCTGTACTTTGGAAATTTATGTTCATTAAATAAAATAAAATATAAAGAAAAAAAAAAGAAAGGTTGTTCTAGGCTGGGCTTCCTGGAAGAAGAGAAGCATGATCTGAGGACTGAAAGATGAGTTGCAGTAAACCAGGTGTGAAGGTGGTGGAGTAGCATTTCTGGTCAAAGCTTCGGCATGTGCTGTCTTCTTAAGGCATTGAAATCATGCGGATGTGACTCAGCCATATTAGACAGTGAACCCATGTCAGTTTCTGAGGGTCCTATTTTAACAGTTGTCCTCATATAGAAACACAGAAGGGCCATTGCTTCCAATAACTCTTTAACAAGATTCTCCCAGCCAAGTGTGATAATTACATCAGAGATGGTGGTCTAGGTTATGCTGCACTGGCAATCTCAAAGCTCTCCATGATGTAAAGCAGAAGTCAACAAACTATCACCTGCATGCCAAATCTTGTTCTTACTTTTGTAAATAAAGTGTTATTGGAACAGGCGTGCCCATTCATCACATATTGTCTGTGAACACTTTCAAATCACCACAGCAGAGTTGCTTAATAGTAAAAGAGACTATAAAGACCACAATGCCAAGACTGTTCACTGCTTGGCCCTTTACCAGTTATATTTGCCGAATTCCATTTGTGAATATTGATGGGAGCATCCTCAGAAAACTGGAAATTTTATTACCTTTGTGAGGGACTTTGAAAGGGAACAAATCAGTGCTTGGAAAAGACCTAGCTTGGTGGCTGGCACAAAACATGTTCCTGCTACTTTTTATTATCATTCTTAGCATTATCTTATTTCTGTTTAGTCCCTGGTCTAATTGCAGAACTTTGAACATATTACATCGATATTATTACTATCACTACTAACAATAATACCTTACATTTATTGTTCACCTATGGTGATCCTGGTACTGTGCTGGGAGCTTTGTGTGCCCTGTTCTTGAATCCTTATAAAGTCCTATGAAGTAGAGTTATCCCCATATGTAATACCATATACTACCATTAACTGAGCATTTACTCCTTGCAGGATTGTGCTCATTTAAATAGTAGGTTCCTGAAGAACCATCTTATTTTACAGATGACGAAGCTGAGACCTACAGAGATACGTAACTTGCTCTTGGCTCCTTCCTCTAAAGTAGCCATGCTAGGAGTGCAACCTCAGCCCATCTAGCACTGAAGATCCTGAACATTTTCTCTATCACTATGCTGGCTCATGTGCCCTGGATCATGGGGGTGGAGCAGTTAAAAGGACTGCTTCCGTAACCCCTGTGGCCAGGCTGGCCTATTCACTCTCCATAGGATGTATCTCCATTGCATTGCCTCTGCTCAGAGCAGTTTTTGGACTGTCCACAGCCTGCTCATCTCTAAACCCCTGTGTCACAGAAAAGCCGCTGCTCATTGCCATGGTGCTGTCTTCTGCCTGCAGGCTGTCTTGAACCTCTGGAGGGCACCTTGAGTACTGAGCTGACAATAGGGCATAGGTCAGGAAGAGCTCCTTATGCAGAGAGGTGCTCACTGAGTGTCCTTTTCCCTGTGAATTTAGGGAGCTGTGGATATCATATTTCTACTCCTTCATTTTGAACAGTTTTCTGAGCACTCTACACGTGCCAGGCTTCATGCCACATATTCTACCTGCATTTTAGCTTGCCATTTTCAGAGCATCCCTATGAGGTGATCTCTTTCCAACCTGATAGACAGGTGTGAGGGCATTTGACTAAGGAGGGGTGAAGTGGGTGTGAAGAGCAGGGCCAGCCTCTGGGGCCAAGCTCTTTATTCCTGTGCCTTGTGATTGGGGAGGGCATCTTGTTATGGATGCAAATGCCTATTTGATCTGAAAATCTTTTTCTTAGCAGCTACTTCTATGGAATGGAGGCCAAAAGGTTGCCTTCTTAGTTTTATGTCAAATTTATGTTGGAATGCGGAATTGAGGCAGGTGCCCATTACTAGATAAGTAACAAAGCAGAATGAATGAACAATTGCCATTTATAGTTTTCAGAGAAAAATAGAATTATTTGCTCATTTTAACAGACATTAGGTACCACTATCCCCTGTTTGTGAACACTGAGTTATTTGCAAATGACTGAAGTAGTCTCAGACTCCCAGGTAGTATGCAGCCCAGGAAGGCACAGTACTATCTATTAAGGCCACAAGGTTTGTGTCAGAGGAACCCAGGCTCAAAAATAACCTCTGTGATTTGACCAGTGTCATCGCAGGCAATCTGCCTAACCTTTCAGAATGTTAGCTTTTTCAATTGTAAAACAAAGATGCTAAGAATGCCTATCTCAAATGGTTAGTGTAGGCATTTAGCGATACAATGCAGGTAGAACACTTGGCACAATTCCTGTCACACACTGAACTCTCAGTGAAGTCATAATTACTAATAGATGTTGTCTGCAGCAGAGATAAACATGGTCCCCCGAGAAGGACCAGAGAAAGAAACATGAAAGAGATGTCAGAGAGGAAGGAAAGAATCATAGAATCATCTCCTCTGACTATAAGAAGGCTAGGATTTGGAGGATAAGTGAGTCATGATGGACAAAAACGGCTAGGAATTGGGATGGCATCGTCGTCCAAGAACAGCATGAGCCATGTATGGAGGAGGGATAAGGAGAGGGTGAGTGGGATGATGTGGAGAGTCTGACTGTGTGAATATCAAGTAGAATATTTCTAGAGCACGTGAGTGCAGAGAATGTGCAGCAGAAACCTCTGTGGATATCGGCCATTTGGGATGCTGTGATCTGATCTGCATCTCCTGCAGGAACACAGGAAAGCAGGAAAGTTGACATAAATGCTTTGACTCCTCATTACCCGTAAGGTGTGTTTCACCCTACTAGGTTCAATACCAGGAGTGTATATGTCCTTATATCAATTCCATGGTAGAAAAGAGCCCCGGTCATAAATATTCCTGAAGCCATTCTTCTGGGCCATGCTTGCTTTTGCTAGTGTAAAATAGAGTGAATTATGGCTTTCTTACTGTTTTAAAATACAAATTTTATCTTTATTCAGGTGTGGTGGGGCCAGCAGATCAGGGACAAGCAGTGAAAAGTGGAAAGACACAGCATACCAGGTGGGGCTCCAGGCAGGGAAACACTTGTGGTGTGGGTCCACAGCTGGTCTTTTATCAGCATGAGAGAAGAATTCAAAGCAGAGGCATTAACAGTGAGGTAGGAGAACAGGATTTAAAGAGATTGAAGAGATAACGAATATTCAGAAGTGAATGTGGGCAGCTTCCCTCCATGAGGAAAGAGCGGCGTCTGTACCCTTACAAGTTCAGGGCACACTTTTATTGGGTAGGAGGTGGTGCCATAATTAAATTTATAAATGGGGTAGCATTTAGGCAGGGTTCAGTGTGCATGGTGATCTCTGGGAAGGCTTCATGGCTTCTCTAGTGGAGCTCGGCATATACAAGGCCATCATGGTGTCTTATATGTTATGGAAAAAGTGAATGAAGCTCAGTGCATCATGGGAAGTGGGTGTGTTGAGTGTTGAGCCTGCAGTGTGCTGGATTGTCATGGTAGGTTTCTAGGTGGTGCACAGCTGTGGCAAGGGGACACCTGGCCATTTTTCAGCTCCTTTGTTCACCAGCTAGCCCCCTGCCTTAGCCCATAGCTAAGGGGTCGGGAGGCAGAGGAATCTAGAGGAAAAGACCCTTCACTGTGTTTTCCCAGGGAAGTAAGGGAAATGCAGGTTAAGCAGAGTTAGGACCCACCAGTTTGGGTAATCTCAGGAGACTATGGGTGGGACTGAGGAGTTGAATCTACTTGTTAGACATCTGCCCCTAGGTGACTGGGGCAGAGTAAGGAAGACTGCCTGGGAGCCCCTGACAGGGAAGGGAGGAGGTGATAAGCCTGTGGGCTCTAGTTTATATTTAAAAGGCTTGCATAACAGGTGAGTCCTTTCCCCTCTCAGAACTGGCTTATCCTGGGAGGGGTAGTCTTATCTAGGTCAGCAAGACCCCAGATGTCAGGGCATCAGAAATACTGAAAATAAAAAGGTATCATTAGGGGTCTTAATAAACTCAGATATACATTTGTGACATTGTCGTAATAATAAGACATAGAGATGAGTATTTGGTTGTTGTCCTGATCCTTGGCACAGAGCTTCTAAAACTCTTGGCATTTCTGAGATACAATGGTAAGAAAAGTTTGTTTTGTTTCACACAATAACCCCTTTTCAATGGCACCCGAGTTCATGTTAATGCAGTGACTCTTGGAGGATAGGGGTTGGTCCGCAGGGGAGTCACCTGTGTGACTAGAGGGTTGGAATGCTCTGCTTTCACAACTATTTAACCTCTGGGGGTGGGGTGGGGGGCGGTGCTTAGAGGTTGAGTTGAATCACCAGTGATCATTGACCGAGTCGATCTTACCTACATCACCCGAACCTCTGTAAAATCCCCAACCAGTAGTGTTCAGGAAGCTTCCACGTTGTTCAGCGCCTTGAGGTGAGGGGAGGGTCTTCTGGAGTGGGCATGGAAGCTCCTTTAGCTGCATCTCTTCCAGTTGTCTGCTCCTAAGTTGTATCCTTGACAACAAGCTGTTAACGGGAAGTCAGGTGTTTCTCTGAGTTCTGTGAGCTCTTCCAGCAATCATTGCACCTGCGGAGTTCCAGAAAGACCAGTTCACAGCCAATGTGGGTGGACTGCAGTGTGGGAAGCCTGGAGACCAACCACTTGCAATTGGCATCTGTAGTGGGAGGCAATCTTGTCAGACTGAGCCCTTCACCTGTGGTGTCTGCACTAACTCCCAGTAGAGTCAGACTTGAGTTAAGCTGCAGGATACCAGTGGGTGTCCACGGAGAACTGGAGAACTGCTTTGGTGTGGGAAACCTACACATTTGATGTCAGGAGTGTTGTGAGTATAAAAACCTTTCTTCTACTAGCATGACATTCTGCATTTCTAGAGAACACACACACACCCCCGTTAAGTGTACAGTTGCAGTCCGATGGCGTTAAATCTCAGAGGGCTTCTGCAGGAAGGCGTTTTACCTTCTTGCTCAGTAGCCCGTAGGAGACATCGTTATGGTCAGAGGGGGCCCGTGCTTGTGCTGTTGTTGGCTCAGAAACATCATTTAAAAAAAAAAAAAAAAAGCCTGATTGATCTTTTCAGCACTGCTCAGCTGACTTTAAAACAGAGTGAAACTTTTCAGCCTCCTTCTTGTGTTGATGATGCTTTTTCCTTAATGCACGCCATTTCCCTGTATATTTAAGAAATTCAGAAAACTCGTGTTTGTGGAAAGCTCCAGTAGTATCTGATGACTCTTGCAAACTGGCGGTGGTCTGCTGGGACCTGTGAAGTCATGCAGTTCTCACTGTGGACATTAACATCCTCAACTGTTAGAGAACTACATTATCTGGAGTTCCTCCTTTACTTGTTGAGAGTCTTCTATCAGAGGCAGGCAAGCTTTTTCTGCAATTTTTCATATTGCCTTTTTGGGACCAAATAGTTTTGCTGTGTTTTTCCTGCCCAGGTAGCTGATACCACTGATGAGACACTACTCAGGACCTGTGGGTTACGTTTGCAGGCATCAGAGTGCAGGGTTGACCTGCTGGTGGAAATGGGAGACTTAGACCCTCTTCCCTCCCCTCCCCTGCCCCAGATCATCAACATGTATTTTCTTTATAATGGTAAAGTACTTTGTAACCATCCCCTACTGGTTTTCTCATAATGTATGAAGTTAGCTACATACATGACCTCTGCTTTCCAGTTTATCCCTGAATGTACATATTTTAAGTAGTGAATTTAAAAGTTCAGGATCATCTTTTAATAATGACAACCAGCCAGAACTAAATCGTTTCACATGAAACTCTCCTTAGAGACCCAAGAGTAATTGATAGCCTCTCGAACAGCGATTTTGTACCTTTAAAAAAGTATGTGTGTGTCTGTGTGTGATTGTCCCACTCCACGTTTGTCACTCTCTGCTAGTGTACCATTGCCCAGGATTACTTAATTAAACACGACTTAAAAGTTTGCATTATGCTTCAAACTAGTGACAGAAATTGCTTAACATGATTTCTTGGTTATATGCTGCCTTTGGAATGGCAAGAAAGCAGAGTCAAGAAAATACAGTCACTCTGTTAAATCTTTATTTATTTTCTAAGGAGTGAGAGAGCGTTTTTATCCAAGTGATGAGAACCTCCTGGAGTTGATTGACTTAAATTAGCTTGATTGCTTTTTATCAATCGCAGCTGCACTGTTTAGCATAAAAATGCAAAACATTTAAAAAGCATTTGCCTTGCAGCATACTAGAAAGATGTTTTTAGTTAGTTTTAAGATGTTTCAAATTTTTATTCTGCACAGATTCTCTGAGAATGTATCCAGAACATATCTAGTTACAGAGAATTAGTACAGATATTGTAAACTTTGAGAAAATGAATTAAAGAAAATATGCTGTTTTATGAATTACATATTTAGAATTTGGGCCTTTTAGCTTTTAAATGTCTCTTGTAAGTTAAACAGTTCAGCCATATTTGTTGCAGTGGCCCAGCCAAGCAACTGCTGCTAAACATTAAAAAACAGTCGTTGGAACTTTTCACATAATGAGCCATTTGGCCTTTCTTGTGGAGCCGTGACATGGTTCAGTGGAAACTGGCTGTTGTACAGTTAGGTAAAACCAGCTTTCTCCTGAAATCCTATGAATGAATTTCAGACGATCATCTTGGGTTTTCTCCCTGGCTGGGACTTTTTCATGATGAACATGACCCTTTTATCAAGTCGTTTTGTGTGTAGATGCAGCTGGGCGTGGTCTGCTTTGTAAGGTGCCCCAGTGCTCTTTATGAACCAGCTGCTTTTTATTCTGCTTTGTCTTCCCTTGGCAGCTTTTTGTCATTGGGTACTTTTGGATACTATCAATGCCAAAGTCATAAGAAGGTGCGCTCTTAGAAATGTTGAGAGGGAAGAGGGACCAGAGAGACTGGGTGCAAGTTGGTTGGTTGACTTGTTTTGGTCTAGGCATTGGTCTCCGTTGGTAGGAAGCAAATTTCTTGCAGACAGTGAGATGATAGCACAGGACTTGTGCTCAGGACAGAGGCTCAAAGATGCACCATGGGCTCATTCTGTCAGCACAGACTCTGGGCTGTGGTGTATGCCCAAAAACCAAATTCTCCCCACAAACCTATTTTTCAAGTGGAGAGGCTGCATGTCTTTGTTGCACACTTTACAAGTCATGTGTGTGAGAATGGCACGTGCCTACCTTTTCTCAGCTGATGATTCTCCTGCTTTAAAGGAGAATAAGGGTTCTGCTCCTGCATCTGTAGTGGAAATATAGAGGTCACGTACCCTTGCTTAGAGAGACTCAGAGCCCCTGAGCCATTGACAGGCTGTTGGCCCCTTGCATCTGTGTGAAGGCATCTGGAGTTTTGTGATCAGCTCAGCAATCAAAAGAAGCAGGGGTTTTCCACATGAACAGGTGGGAGCTCTAACAAGAGCTGATGTGTGTTCTGAACTCCAGAGATTGACCTTGGTAGGAAAAGAGATTAACAAGTTCAAAGCCTTTTTTCACTAGCTTTTCATTCTGGATAAGACTCTGAGTATCCACTCAAGTTTAGAAACTCAAATAAGCTAGTATTTGACACATCACATACTCCTGGGAAATTTTTGAAAAATACCTGCTTCAATACTGCCTACAGGCTACTTTCCAAAAATAATTCTTCCTCCCACTTAAACGTATTATTAATATGTTCTAATGATATTATTAGTGCTTAAGTCAATCACAGTTTTAACGTTGTGACAGAATTTAAAAAATTGTTTCCATATTTCCTTTTGATCTGTGTTATGTTGTATATACATTACTTATGACACAGTTGATTCCATAATATACCCACTATTCAGGATTTTGAGCTTTAAAATTTATCTTACTGTCCTTAAAAGCGTGTCCATACAGTTATAAGCCCCCTGATTTTTGTCCTTAATCACATTGTGCTCTAGGATTTTACTGGCAACATTCCTGCTTTTTGGTCATTGCTGTTTCTAAAGTTCTTCACTGATATTAATAATATTGACTACAATATTATTCAGATTGAAGTGTCTGTGCTTGAATTGCAGAATTAAAGGGTATAACCATTTTTATCGCATCTTACATACAATTCTAAATTGCTTTTTTAAAATATTCATGTACCCATAGTAGGGTACTTTTAAAAGTTCATGGAAAATTGAATGAAAAGATCAGTTTATTTTGATGCAAAAATTTTTGAAATCTATGTGTAGCTTTTTCATAAAACATCTTTTCCATGAACTATTTGAAGATCCTTCATGTAATGCCTGGGCAAAATACCAAATTCCCACAGACTAGCTAGCACTGCATCTTTCAAAGTTCAGCAGCACAGTATTATGTTTTCTTACAACTGAAATTATTATACAGGGTTAACTGTATTTCCATACTTGGTTTACTCTGTATACTTGCTGTGTGATCTACCTATTTTGATGGATACTTATTTAGTATAATCTTACATTACAGATATTATCTCTTTGTGTTGCTTGATGCAGATATTTACCACAGATTATTCTTTGCCCTTTAAATTTTTGTTTTGTGAGCTTTTATAAGTTTTTGGCTATCTATCTAGCTGAATGTGTCCATTATTTCTGTCATCACTTCTTTAGGCCTTCCAAAGATCAGAGAAACATTCTGTTCTAAATTTTGATTGTTCTCTGTGCCTTGGTATTTGTTGTTGTTAGTATTAAATGTTTGCTTCTGGTTTCAGTTCTTTGTGAAAGAAAAAGGCATAGACAAGGTCAACGCAGCTTAAACATTGCAGCTGGAAGCGTCCCATGCCCCTAGTTGTATACCTTACCATTCTTCACCAGCAAGAAGCCCATGAACTCCCTGCCCTCAAGAAAGCTGACACACTGGATGCTTTTCTCTATTGCATCATACTCCATTGTGTATCCTATTTATTGTTTATGTAACCAGGTCAGCTTTATTTGGAAAATAGGTCTTGCCCTTTAGCATCTATCCAGAATCTATTTTAGCCTATGTTGCAAGGTAGAGATCTAAGTTAATATCTTTTCGTTTTACTAATTCAACCTAGTGTGTTGAATGGTTTGTGTGCATTTTTGTTTATTCAGTCTTCATCTTCTTTCCTGTGGACAGGTCAGTTTGGGGGTTCTCTGTCCTGTCAGTTTATTAGTGCTATATTGTTGCAGTGGGCTCCCCGGCTTTATGGTTTGGGTAGGTGGGTTAGTGCTCCCCTCAATTCAAAGTTTCTTTTCAAAATATTTGGTATTCTGATCTGATTTCCTCCCCAGCTGACTTCCAGAGCAATTTTTGTTTATTTTTAAAAGGAGTCATCTATGGGAGAAGTTCAGTCCACAGATTAACCTGGGGAGAATTGATCAATTAAATTATTAAATAATATAAAGTGTCATATATTTACACCACTTACTATTTGTTCATTTTAGTCTGTTTCTGACCCTTTGTAAGCTTATTCATAGTACTTGATATTTTGTGATATTATTTTGAAATTTACTTATATAAGCAATATGTATATGGACATATATATCTATATAGGTATATATTTGATGCCTCAAAAAATTCTTGAGGATTGGAATTAAAAGATAAGTTTATTTTGGTGTAAAATGCTTTTAAAATCCATGCATGGATACTTTTGTGTCTATACTAAAAAAAAAAAAACCAAATTCATAAATACACATAACTAGATTGCTTGTTAACCTCTAAGGGTTTACTATTTCTTGGTAATGTAAATTAACATTTGTCTATGTTCCTCAGTAGTTTATTTCATATGGAAATTATTCCTTGAAAGTTTGAGAATATTTACCCTATTGCCATTTTAGAAGGAATAAGTTACTATCTGTTTAAGTTTTCTACCTTGGATGGGATCATGTTTCCAGTTTCTCCCTTACTTTCTTAGAATGAGAAGATTTGGACAATTGCTTTTTCAGTAAGTATTTAATTTTTCCCTGTTTCTAGTGTGGTGAAAAAAATCAGAGGGTGGTTTTGGTGATGGGGATAAGTAGTTTCTCAGGGCTTTTGCCCTTGGGGCTTCCTGTGTATGTTCAGGATAAAACCAGAGTGCCAAACACAGACAGCATCTTTGACATCCTTTAATTTTTTTCAGATGAAACAGAGAACAGATGAGTTATATGGCTTAATCAGAACACACAAGCACGGGTGCAGCCTGGGCGAAGTGGGGATTGGACCCACAATCCTTGGTCTTTATGTAGGGTTCTTTTTCTTGTGTCCTACTGTCTTTCATAAACCAAGAGGGTACAAAAGTGGACATAAGGGTTACCAAGATGTAGTGACTTTGAGGGAGAGTGAACCTAGAATTCCATGTTGACCTTGAGAGCTTAATCTGTGAGTCAGAGATGATTGTGTTAGGCTTGGGGATTTATAGTTCATTCTAAAGAAGGGTTGGAAAGTTCAGTGGAGTAAGGTTTATATTATTCACTGTTCTGCTAGGAAGAGACTGGAACTTATTTCAAATTTGTTTAAGCAAAACTTAGAGATTTAGTGATATATGTGACTGGGAATTTTAGGATGGTGTTGATTTCTGACATAGCTGGGTCCATGGACTCAAATATTGTCATCATTTTACTTCTTTGATTTTTCTTTTCAACTTCTTGCTCTGTTCCTTTTTTTTTTTTTTTTTAACTATATTTTGGTAGAAGTTGGAGCAATCAGCAGACCCAGAATTACATCTTCTCATCCTTGCAATTCAGCAGGATAAATGTGCTTCTCCACTGGGACTGTGATTGGTAGACTAAATCAGTTGGTCATCTCTGGATCTGATGGTTAGGTCACAGTAGGTAATATACCTCCAACAACCACAGTAGTTAAAAATCACTTTATCCTCTTTTTTCTTATTCTAAATGATTCCAGTGACTTGCTAGCATCTTTCTCTCAACATCAGCCCTTTCAGAGACAACCCCCAGAAGAAGATTCCTCCTCCCCACGCACTTCAATGCTGGGACAAATAGAGAAGTACAAGAATAAACACATGCCAGGGCCAGCGCTGTGGCACAGCGAGTTAATGCCCTGGCCTTTAGCACCAGCATCCCAAATGGGCACTGATTCAAGACCCAGCTGCTCCACTTCCTATCCAGCTCTCTGCTATGGCCTGGGAAAGCGGTGGAGGAGGGCCCAAGTCCTTGGGCCCCTGAACCCATGTGGGAGACCCGGAGGAAGCTCCTGGGTCCTGGCTTCAGATTGGCGCAGATCCGGCCACTGTGGCCAATTGGGGAGTGAACCATTGGATGGAAGACCTCTCTCTATCTTTCTCTCTGCCTCTCCTCTTGCTATGTAATTCTGACTTTCAAATAAATAAATAAATCTTAAAAAAAGAATAAACATGTGTTATATTTATTTTTTTTTTAAGATTTTTTTTTTCTTGACAGGCAGAGTGGACAGTGAGAGAGAGAGAGAGACAGAGAAAGGTCTTCCTTTGCTGTTGGTTCACCCTCCAATGGCCGCCGCGGCCGGCGTGCTGCGGCCAGCCGGCACACAGTGCTGATCCGAAGGCAGGAGCCAGGTGCATCTCCTGGTCTCCCATGGGGTGCAGGGCCCAAGCACTTGGGCCATCCTCCACTGCCTTCCCAGGCCACAGCAGAGAGCTGGCCTGGAAGAGGGGCAACCGGGAAAGAATCCGGCACCCCGACTGGGACTAGAACCCGGTATGCCGGCGCCGCTAGGTGGAGGATTAGCCTATTGAGCCGCGGTGCCGGCTTACCATGTTAGTAATTTAAGAAGTTTATTTATTTGAAATGAAGAGAGACAGACATAGAGAGAGCTCCCATTTGCCAGTTGATTCATCAGATTGCTGCAAAAGCCAGGGCAGGGCTGGGCCAAAGCTGGGATTTGGGAACTCTATCCAGGTCTTCCATGTGGGTGGCAGGAACCCAATCACTTCAGCTATCACTGCTATGTCTGAGGGTCTGCATTAGCAGTAAGTTGGGATCAGGAACTTGAACTGGGCTTCAAGCTTGAGTACTGTGATGTGGCATGTAGACATCTTCACTATCAATTACTAGGCCAAATGCCTATCCTTACTTCCTCACTTTTAAATTTTGCTATGTTTAGCAGACATTTTCCAAGAAAGGAACTTCAAGAGTGAATCAGTCCACAGAATATTCTGGACTCACACAGTACTGCGTATGTGTATGTTTCTTACAGTTGCCAGAAATGAAAAAATCATGATGGTTCACACAATTATGTGGATTTCTTGTGTCTCTGGAGCTCTGTGGCCCTCTGCAGCACTGCCTGAATTTCCTCTTGGCAACCTGCAGCCGGAGCTGAGGGGTGGCTGGCTGCCCCTCAGTGGGTGATGTGCACTCCCAGGCCACCCAGACCCCATCCAGTTGAAGTTACTCATTAGCCTCACTGGCCTGACCGCTGTTGGCATTTAATTGGCGACTGCAGTGTTCAGTCTGTGTCCTACATGAGGTAAGGGAGTTCCGGTTAGCCAGTAAGCATGTGAATAAAATATGAGTGTAAGAACATCCAGGTGACAAGGATCTGGTAACAACTGGGCTTGACTGTGCCCCCATTTTACTTCATTCAGTTTAGTTCTCAAATGAAGCCACATGAAATCCATTGTCCTGCTCTCGGCAGGAGCACCATTGGCAGGGGAGAGAGGGAAAATGTGGAGGTTTCCTGGCCTGGCAGGGGCGTGCATACCCTGCTTTCTACCTCGCAGCAGCTCTGAGTCCTTTATGCTCTCCTCTGAGGCTTGCAGCAACCTGGTTTCTTCTTGCTGGGTGGAGTGTTTCCAACCAAACTTTTTTTTTTTTTTTTTTTCTGCTAATGAATGACTTCCGCACCCTCTGTTCCTGGGACACTAAAACCATAATGGCTTCTCCTGCCTCTGATCTGGCAGGCAGAAGGCTGGGTTGCGGGAACACATTTGTCTGTCACGGAAGCGGTCCAGATGCTCCAGTTTCCAAGTTATTCTAATGGGCAGTTGAGGCTTGATTCTGCCTTTTAGTAGGTTTGGGGACCGAGGGGCCAAGTTCTTCAACTTCCTGAGACTCACTTGCCTTCTCTGGAAACAAGAGAGATGTGCTCTTTTCCACTTCACTCTTGGCAATGAGGTTGGCTGGGCTGAAGTACTTACAGCGGTCAATAAGTAGCAGGAAGCTTTGTTATTATTACAAATAATGTAACAACTGTTTTTGTTTTAAAGAGGGAGTGGCTTAAAGCAGCCCCCGCTCCCCACACACGCAAGAAGAAAATTCCCCTGACTGGTGAAGGCATTTGTGTGAATTCTATGAACTCACTAAAGAGAAAGTCATTCTCTTCCCTTTCTTGCAATGTTGCTTTATTGTTCAATTGGCAGACACTCATCTTCCTTAGTGACAGAAAGCAGCTCTGTGCTGTGTGTTTTATTGAGGTGAGATAGGGACCAGGAAGGTACAGGACCCCCACGTGCGTACAGCTCCCAGAGGGCAGGTCCTGTCTGATGGCATCTGAATGTGTGGGCGTGTCAGAGGAGGCACCATCCTATCCAGTGAGGTGACTCTTTTCAACAGTATTTAACAGGAATTAGAAAGAGCTGCATTTCATTCATCTTTGCTTGGAAAATAATGTTGCATTGAGAACTACACCATGAAGAGAAAAACAGAGAAAAAATGTTTTTCTCTCCTTAATTTCATTGTCCCCCAGATTTCTATGTTGAGGACAATTGTCCGAGATAAGAGAGTGAGTTTTTACTTCCCTTTCCTTTTAATTCCATCTTCCAAATAATTTTCATAGCATGTGTCATCATGAAATAACAGAGACTGTTTTTATAGCTTTTGCCATACCATGATACAAGTATACATATATTGCAGCCTAGTTATGTTAGTGAAAGTAACTAATGGCACCAAGGAAACAATAGGAAGAAATGACATGGAAATATATTCTTTTTTTTTTTTTTGACAGGTAGAGTTATAGACAGAGAGAGGGAGAGAGAGAGAAAGGTCTTCCTTCTGTTGGTTTGCCCCCCAAATGGCTGCTACCGCTGGCGCTGCGCCGGCCTGAAGCCAGGAGCCAGGTGCTTCTTCGTGGTCTACCATGCAGGAACCCAAGCACTGGGCCATCCTCCACTGCCCTCCTGGGCCACAGCAGAGAGCTGGAATGGAAGAGGAGCAACCAGGACTAGATCCCTGCACCCGTATGAGATGCCGGTGCTGCAGGCGGAGGATTAGCCAAGTGAGCCACGATGCAGGCCGAAATATATTCTAACCTGGATCTTTTGAGGGACAATATTTGAGAAATTTTTCAAGATCACAGAGATTCTTATAAAAAAAGTTGGCTTTGGAGAAAGGTGAATTTTATAGGTTATTCTGCCCTTTTACTTAAGCAGTACTTAGAATCACTGACAGTCAGAAGGAACCCTCTATTTCCCGGTGAGTTCCTCTAGCATGCTTTTAATATGGTGGCTGTGTTTTCAGAGGTAGAATCTTTGAGTGTGGGCGTGTCAGCTGACAGAAAAATGTCAGCTTCTAAGTGTTCTGTTCCCAGCACCCACTGTGGTGCCCTGGACTCTAGGGGTCTGTCCAGGCTTGCTCTGTGGTCACCAGAGGGCATGTGTTAAGCTCTGTGCTTTCTCATAAAGGTGTTAGGTATGGGGCAGGAGGGAAAAGGATGATGAGCTCAGTCAAGCACACGTACTGAGAGCCTGCAGATGAAAAACAACATCATTTCTCTGGCTTGTTCTCCAGGATATTAATAGGCGATATGGAAAGGAGAGCGTTGGTGTTAAGTGCGTTTGGGGAATACTGATGAACTGAAGTTAGACTGGACTGTTCAGAACATTTTGCAAATTCCTAAAAGAGCATTTGCTAAATTTATTTTACTGTGGAAAGGCCCCTCCCCTCTGTCTTCCTCCGTCCCCAGCACCCCAACCTCTGCCCTAGCGAGAGTGCTTGTAGAAGCGGTTTTCTCTGGAAAGCCTCGTGGGGATGCTGGGAGTGCTGTGATCACATACAGCAGAGCTTCTGGGGGGAGGAAATTTCAGGCAAACGTGGCTAGCAAGTTGGAATGGCAAGGTGTAGGATCAGGAAGGGAGTCTGTGTACATGGGGCTGAGTTTAGAACTTTGTGTTCTAAATGAAGTTTAGATGGAGGTGGGAAGAGAAGTCCTCGTATGTCTTTCACTTCCCCTGCAATGGTGTTTTTGCAGATTCCCCATCTTGCCTATGGGAAGAAATCTTGACTGAGCCCCGCGACGTAGTATATGTAATTTTTGGATCTGAAATCTCATTTTATGGCTCCATTCCCAGTAACTTCCTCGGTGCCCTGTTTGCTCACCCATGGACATCCTGGGCACCTCCCGCCTTCCCTCTCAGACCTCTCAGAGCCTCTCAGACCCCCATAAAACACTGTGTCTTCTGAGGATGCCTTCTGCACTTTTTCAGGAGAGTCCAGTGCTTCGTGTTCATGGTTTTTGATCTATTGCTACCTCTAGAACATGGGACACTGGAGGATCAGAATGCTATCTAATTTATCTCCAGACTTCCAGAAAAAAAATAGTAGATATTATTTATTGGCAGTGCATGTATTTTGTAGGGTCACCATAACAAATTTTCTCAAACTTGATGCCTGAAAACAACAGGCATTCATTGTCGGACCATTTTGGGAGCCTAGATCAAGGTGTTGGCAGGGCTGCGCTCCCAGCAGGGGTCCTGTGGGTGAACCCTCCCTTGGTTCTTCCAGCTTTGGTGGCTCCTGATGCTCCTTGACTTGGGCTGTATGACCCAGTGTCTTCCACCATCTTCAAGTGGTCTTCTCCTGCCTCTCTGGGTGTCTCTGTGTGTGTGTTTATGAGACTCTTGTTACTGGCGTTAGAGCCCACCTGCATAATCTATGATAAGTTCATCTTGAGATCTTTAACTTCATTACATTTGGAAGAACCCTTTATCCATATAAGGTCACCTTCATGATTCTGGGACATGGGCACATCTTTTGATGGAATGGCACTATTCAACCCACTAGTTACTAAGTAAATTTTTTCAAGATTGGAGAATACTTAGGAAAACCTTAGTCTAAGAATAGAGTTAGCTAAGCATGTAAAAGTGTGCAGATTCAGAGTTGAGGGTCCTCTATCCAGACTTGTGTGTGTAGAAGGCATCACTGCTTCATCCTGCCCATCTTCTTACCATGACTGCATGTGACCTCAGGATCCTTCTTAACATCAAACTCTCTGAAGTTGCTTCTAGTCAACTGCTGTCAGCCTGTGATGCAAGCAGTGTGAGATGATAAACTTTTTATGATGATACTTTTTGAGAGGCGTGGACTAGCAGTCTCATTGAAACATTTCCATAAGAGGCCGAAGAATTCCAGCATAATGTAAATGGGACCCAAATGTTTTATCTAGTGAAATGTGTCCCTCATGGGGAATGTTTTAGGGATGGGATGGAGGTGGTTGCTTACGTTTCTGGTCCTTTCTGTGCTACCAGGACCTGGTACTAAGAATCTCAGGAGGGAAGAAATGTCCTTCTCCGTATTTCACTTCTACACCTGTAGTAAACTTTGGACCACTTTAGTTAATAGTGACCGCTGCCTCAGGGACACAAATTCTGCTCTCTAGAGGGATCTGAATGAGTCTGACAGTGCTTTCCCTGACAACATCCTAACTCAGCTAGTCCGTGTAAAGTCACTTGCATTTGACGTGCAACAGAGTGGCAAGCTCAGCTTGGTGCATTTGGTTTTTCCATCATCAGAAGGTTGGAGTTTCTAGACATATTTTCCCCTTCTGTCTCAGACAGTACTTCCTTTAGATTACTGCTCTCATTTTTGGGTATTGCTTGTGTTTCAGCTAGATAGGATGCTGTCAGCACTTTTTCCTGCTCTCTGTAAAATTGGTAATTGTTAAAGGTAGGGCCATGATTTTTCACTTGTTTTCTGCTTGAGGCACTGAGTTTGCAGAGCTAAATGTAATGCAAAGTACTGTGTGTATCCCCCTTAGATTGCACTGAAAATGCTTACAGTTTAAGTGGGTAAATGCATACTGACCAGATTTGCTGATAGGCTATCAGGCTGCTTCTAAAGAAACAGTTCTTTAGTTTGTGGGTAGTTTAATGGGTCTCACCATGATAAAAATAGGAACAAAATGAAATCACAGAATTGCTGAATGTCAGAGTTGGAACTGGGTCAGTAAGTTCCACCTCCTCATTTTACAGATGTGAAAACGGCGGGAACTCTCCATGACCAATTGTAACTCTAAGTGCAGCTTAGCTGTGATGCCTTTCATGAATTTGTAGGACTATAGATAAACAAAGAAACTACAGCTGCAAGGGTAAGGCAGTAGAAAACTGTTGGCTGAATGCTCACATGGTAAATTGATTTACAGACACACACATACCCAAAATTACAGAATGAAACATTTTCCCTACCAAAATGTTCCCTGCCATAATAGTGCTGTAACCTGGTAAGTATTTTCCGGAACAGTGATGGTAAACTCAAAAAGGGATGACTGTTGGTTTCTGTTTAAGTCAGTTGTTAAATGGTTAAGTTGCCACTTGGGATACTTGTATCCAATATAGGAGAGCCTTGTTGAAGTCCTGGATGTCCTGCTTCTGATCTAGCTTCCTGCTGATGTGTGTCCTGGGAGGCAACAAGTGATGGAGTCCCTGCGGTCTGTGTGGGAGACCTTGACTGAATTCAAGGCTTGGCTCAGCCTTTGTTATTGTGGGTATTTGGGGAATGAATCAGTGGTTGGAAGATATCTGTCTGTCTCTGTCTCTCTTTGCCTCTGCCTTTCAAATAAAACAAATTTGAAAACATTACAAAAGGAAGAAGAAAGAGCAAAGAGTACACATTTCATGGCAGTTTTTGCTTCTGACTTAATTGGTTTTAAAGTGATTGTCTTTTTCCTTCACAAAGCACAGTTTTGTCTCAGTTCCCTCTTCCTTAGTAAGAAAGCTGGATGAGGCTGTAACAAATTCCAACAGAGAAACAGTCACTCATTCTAGCCAAGGTAAATTTGCACAGAGTTTGGTGTTACAGACTTCTGCAGAATCACTGATGCTCTTCCTGAAGGTCAAGGATATGAAGCTCCATCCTGGCCTTAAGGTGGAAGTGTGTTCCTGATTCAACACACACCATTAGTGGGGGTTATAATGAACCTCAGTAATGAACCTTCTGTTTCCTTAGCCTCTTTTGTGTATAAAAGATGTTTTTTTAATATCTGAGGGCAAAAGAGGTACTTTCACTATTTGGCAGAGAAAATATTTAAAAAGTATTTCAGTACTAAATATTTCACTGAAGTTCAACCATCATAGCACAAGGATGTGTAGAGGGACCATGTGAACCTGCAGATGGCCGTAGGCAGGATTTTCTAGAATGAATGAAGGGAAAAGGTATTCCTTATCCTGTCTGTCTTTTGGCCTATTTACTTGAGATGGATATTTACTAAAAATATGAAACATCTATCTAAATAAACATGTGTATTAATCACAGGTCTTCCCTGGAAACTCCTCAGAGCTTTGATGCTTTTACCAATAAATAATACTTATCTGGTGGATGTATCCATCTGTCTTTCTGTCTGGAAAGAAAAGATGCATATCATAATTTTAGCACCTTTACCTTTTTTCCTGTTTGATGTCACATTCCTCTCCAGTCTAATAGTTGTCATTTGCACTACCCAAATATTTCCTAATTTCCTCCGAGTGTGTTCAGAGCAGGTCCTTTGGAGATCAGCTGACATGTGGTTGATCTTGACTTTGTCACGTATATACTGTGTAGCTCTGAGCCTTGTAAAATGGAGAACAATAACTCCAACTGTCTCAAAATGCTGATGAAGCTCTTCATAGGTGTTGGCTAATGTTATCATTGTGATTCACTTTAATGGTATCTGCTAGAACATTAACATGTAATACTATAGTGACTAACTTTAATCATATCTGCCTGATGAGATAAAATCATAATTGGCCGGTGCTGTGGCTCACTAGGCTAATCCTCCGCCTGCAGCGCCGGCACCCCGGGTTCTAGTCCCGGTTGGTACGCCGGATTCTGTCCTGGTTGTTCTTTTCCAATCCAGCTCTCTGCTGTGGCCCGGGAGTGCAGTGGAGGATGGCCCAGGTCCTTGGGCCCTGCACCCGCATGGGAGACCAGGAGGAAGCACCTGGCTTCTGGCTTCAGATTGGTGCAGCGCGCTGGCCGCAACACGCTGGATGTAGCAGCCACTTAGGGGGTGAACCAACGGAAAAGGAAGACCTTTGTCTCTGTCTCTCTCTCTCACTGTTTAACTCTGCCTGTCAAAAAAAAAAAAAAAAAAGAGATAAAATCATAATCATTTATTGTTACTTGCTGTTAAACAGATGTTCTTTATTAAATATCACTACTTTATTTCTTAGTGTGTTGCAGTAAAACCCCTTGCAAGTTGTGTATCAGTTAGTCCTTGTGGTATTGTACTATTACTGTCTTCATTTCATGGCTGAAGAAACTACAGTTTTGAAAGACTATGTCTTTCTCTATCAGAAGGTTAAGATTTGAACTTGGGGGCTGGTGCTCTGGCGTAGTAGGTAAAGCTGCCACCTGAGATGCTGGCTTGCCATATGGATGCTGGTTCATGTCTGGACTGCTTCACTTCTGAACCAGCGTCCTGCTAATGGCCCAAATGTTTGGGTCCCTGCCACCCACATGAGAGACCAGTATGAAGCTCTTGGCCCCTGGCTTCAGCCCAGCTAGCCTTGGCTGTTGCAGCCATCTGGGTAGTGAACCAGCAGATGGAAGATCCCTCTCTATCTACCCCACCCCCCATAACTCTGACTTTGAAAAAATAAATAAATCTTTAAGATATGAACTTGATGAGTCTAGCTTAATAGTCCCTGCTTATAGCTGCTACTTCTTCCTGCCTTCTGACAGTGTGTTAATGTACTAGGTCAAGGGTTAGCAGGTTTGATATGGACAATCATGAATCAGTCTTCCTAGGCAGATTATGTCCTTGGACTTTCCTACATTTTTAGCCTTTCTTCCCTGGAGAGGGGTCTATTGGAAATGTGGTGACCAATTGATTTCCTGGAAACTCTGAGCCTAAACTGAATTTATCTCACTCTGAGTTCCATTAGCAGTTGGTGGGTTTCTTAGTTAACAAGTATAATTGACTAATATGTTTATTTAGTCCTTTCCTTGTTTTTATCACTCGTGTTACTGAGCATGAAGTAGTCATTCAATAGGCTCACATGCACCTAAGTGTCTTTCAAGAAATAGTCTCTGTACATTCTAGCAAATATCTCTGTTCCTTCTCTCTTATTCCAATTGGAAGCATGTTATAAATGCTGGAACACACATTGCATTTTGCATTTGACCTTTATGAAAGTTGTCTCCCATTTTTCTTTTCCCATGAAGATATTTAAAATTTATGTTTAATTTTATTATCTTATTTGTCTGTCTTTTCCTTTATAGTGTCTTGGCTTTTTTTTTTTTTTTTTTTTTTTTTTGCTTAGAAAGGATTCCTATACTAACAAAATAAAAAGAAGTACCCCATATTTTCTTCTAGTACTTCTATGGCTTAAATGTTTACATCTAGCACTTTGTTCTATGAGGAATTTATTTTTGTCATAGTCAGTAAGGTTTCATCTTATTTTTCTAAATATTCAGTTTGTAGCCATTAATAAATGGCATAACATATTTTCTCTGCTGAATGTAAGTTTCACCTGTTTTGTGTAATAAAGGGACCTCCTTTTTTTAATGGACTGTTTTTTTTTTTTTCCTAAATCACTGCCAAACTATTTGAATTACCAAAGCTTTAAAATAGGCTTTAGCATCTGGAACATTCACCTCCTGCGATCCTGAACGTTTATAATAGATAATGACTTTAGAGAGCATTAGGAACATTAGGAAAATTTAGAGAACATTAGGAAAATTTTGTTGGTTTATAGAGGAAGTAGGTAAGAAATAAACAACTTTCCCCAATGCCCCAACCCTAAGATGCCAGCAGAATCAGAAATGGACCTGGAATGAATTTTTTTTTTAAGAAAAGATTTGTTTCTGTATTTTGAAAGTCAGTGTTAGAGAGAGAGAGAGGTGCTCTATCTGCTAGTTCACTCCACAACGGCCACAATGGCGATCACTCTGCCAGGCTGAAACCAGGAGCCAAGAGCTTCATCTAGGTCTCTGTGGGGAGCAACTGGGAGCAACTCGGACTAGACTAAGTTACTGGAATTAAGACTTATTCTATGCATCTGCTCTCCCACAATATGGTGCTGGGAGAGGAGGAAACAGCTTCTACGCAGCTGCCTCTCGCCAACTTGAGTGATGACCTCCAGGAGCTGATCCTGCTCCTGATTGGAGGAGAGCAGCATACTCGGCGTGTGGGCAGCCGAGTTGGGATTGGCGGAAGAGGACTATAAAGGAGGAGAGAGACAACATGCACCGGGAACATCTAAGGGGAACATCTATCTGAAGGAACACCTGTGCAGCTCCCGAGAGAGCCGGCCGGCGGTGTGCCGCTCCCCCGTGGAAGTGGGGAAAGTGGCCAGGGGGAACCGCCCTTCCACGGAGGTGGAAGGGACAGTAGCCAACCTGGGAAGAACCAGCAGCAAACCCGGGGAGGGCCGAGCAGATGAAAGAACAGCGCAGGGTCCTGTGTCGTTCCTCCACGAAGAGGGGGAGAGACATAATGGTGCCGTGACTCGGATAGGAAACCTAGGAGGGAAGAAACGGGAAGAAGTGGGAAAATACCGGAGAGAGAGACTAGCAAAGAGCCTAGGGAAAAGCCGGACGAAAAAGGTGCCGGAAGAAGCTATTGAAAGCCTAGGCATAGACTCGGATACGGACTACGGGGGGAAGCTGGGAGAAATCTCTAAGGTTGAAAGTGAAAGTGAAAGCTAGAACAAACAGACTCGGATACGGACTGTGGGGAGAAGCCAGGAAAAATGAGGGAGGAATATTGTTGGAAGAAAACTTAGGGAAACATACCGGGTAGAGAAAAATGTTAGGGAAATTGAAGCTGCGGGGGCAGGCCGAGGCGGAAACGTAAGCCAGCTTGGAATTCTTTAAGTCAGCCCGGGGAGCAAAAGGCGAAAAGTTAAACCAGAGGCGGAAACGTGGGCCAGGTTGGAATCCGTTAGATTAGCCCGGGGAGCAAAAGACGGGAAGCCAAACCATAAGGCGGAGACACGTAAGCTAGGTTGAATTCACCAGGTTAGCCTGGGGAACTTAGATTGAATACCGGTGGTGGCAGAAACATAAGCTACACTGTGTGACTCGCGGAAGCCGCCGCGTGCAGAGAGAGCATGGGGCGTGAATAGATAGGGAACGTGGGGCTAGTGCGAGGCCGTGGTGCAGGCGTGAAGGGGCGCGGAGACCGCGGAGTGCGCGCGCGAAGCCGAGCCGCGCAGATGAGAGAAGCGCTGGCTGAAGTGGCTCAGAGCCGGGAAGCCGCCGAGAAGCAGCCTCGGGGCGGGCGCTGGGAAGCCGCAGGGATAAGAGAAACAGAAGTTTAGAAGTAAAATGAGAGAAATAGGAATGCTGGCAGATAGAAGTAAAATGGGAGAGATAGGAATGCCCGGAGATAGAGAAATAGAGAAAAATAAGGCCTCCCCTCAACATGGCAATGAGAGAGCTTGGATTCGGTCTGCCTGATTAGGGAGGTGGTGAGCACCTGCGGGCGGCTAGCAGCTTATGCGCCGCAGGTCACCGAAGACAGGCACAAATTAACATCAATAAGTCTCCCCACAATACCGCAATGAGAAGGCTTGGATTCAGTTTGCCTGATTGCTAGGGCTTGTAAGCACCTGCAGGCAGTTCTAGCAGAGCAGAGCATGCACTGCAGGGCACCGAACACAGGCACGCATCAGCGCCTAAAAACCTCCTCACAACATGGCGAAGAGAGGACCCGGATTCGGTTTGCCTGATTGGTAGGGCTTGTAAGCACCTGTGGGCAACTCCAGCAAGCAGAGCAGAGTGTGTGCTGCGGGGCACCGAAGACAGGCGCGTATCAACGCCAAAAAATAAAAAGAAAGGGGGATCTGTGGGGAGCAACTGGGAGCAACTCGGACTAGACTAAGTTACTGGAATTAAGACTTATTCTATGCATCTGTTCTCCCACAATATGGTGCTGGGAGAGGAGGAAACAGCTTCTACGCAGCTGCCTCTTGCCAACTTGAGTGATGACCTCCAGGAGCTGATCCTGCTCCTGATTGGAGGAGAGCAGCGTACTCGGCGTGTGGGCAGCCGAGTTGGGATTGGCGGAAGAGGACTATAAAGGAGGAGAGAGACAACATGCACCGGGAACATCTAAGGGGAACATCTATCTGAAGGAACACCTGTGCAGCTCCCGAGAGAGCCGGCCGGCGGTGTGCCGCTCCCCTGCGGAAGTGGGGAAAGTGGCCAGGGGGAACCGCCCTTCCACAGAGGTGGAAGGGACAGTAGCCAACCTGGGAAGAACCAGCAGCAAACCCGGGGAGGGCCGAGCAGACGAAAGAACAGCGCAGGGTCCTGTGTCGTTCCTCCACGAAGAGGGGGAGCAACAGGTCTCCCCTGTGGATGGCAAGAGCCTAAGCACTTGGGCCATCTTCTGCTGCTATTTTCCAGGCCATTAGCAGGAAGCTAGACTGGAAGTAGAGCAGCCAGGACTTGAACAGGCACTCCTAGGGCATGCCAGAATTACAGGCAGTGGCTTTACCTGCTACACCAGAGGGCTGGCCCTTAGAATCGATTCTGAACCAGAAGATAGGACATTAAATCACAGCCGTGCTGTGTTCACCCTGTAAGCCTCAGAGATTGAGGATTTCCACCTATAATCAGCATTTCCTCCAGTGTATCCCTGAGCACATCACCTAACAAAGTGCTAGCCTTAGATGTCTTAGAGGCACTTAGTTGACTCTGAGTAGAGACTTCCTTAATCCAGTCCAGTGAAGTGTCCCATTATACTAGACTCAAATGTATCTTGTCCATGAGTTCTCAAAATTCTTTAGAACAGTCTTTGCTAGTAATATTCTGAGGGATATTATTACATGCTTTTAGAAAAAAACAGATTCTGTAAAAAACTAAGGAAAATGTAAGTGAAATCAAGTGTCAGAAGATCTTTGCCATGGAACTGTCCAGAACCTTCAGTTCACTGATGTCTACCATAAATCATGAGAGCTCACCATATTTCCCACATCTGCTTGATCACCCTCACTCCCACGCCCCCAGTTAACTTTTTCACAACACCCAGGGGAATTTCAAAGAACAAATATTTTTACTTTATAGGAGTATTGCATATACTTGGAAAGAAATTTCTTTTAAAATGATAAAAAGAATATTGTAGATGCCCAGTCTTGCTTTCAGTAGTTATTATGTTAATTTTTTCTAAAGATTTATTTATTTGAAAGGCAGAGTTATAGAGAGGGAGAGAGAGAGAGAGAAAGAGAGAGGTTTTGCATCCACTGGTTCACTCCCCAGATGGCCACAACCACCAGAGCTGCACCATTCCAAAGCCAAGAGCCAGGAGCCTCTTCCGGGTCTCCCACGCAGGTGCAGGGGCCCAAGGACTTGGGCCCTCCTCCACTGCTTTCCCAGGCCATAGCAAAGAGCTAGATCAGAAGTGGAGCAGCCAAGACTCAAACTGACACTCCTATGACACTGTAAGCGGTGACTTTTCCTGCTAGGCCACAGTGCTGCCCCCAACATAGATTAATTTAATTGGGGCCAAAGATAAGACCAAATGCACTTTTAGATCTTAAAGAACTAAGAATCCAAATCAAAATCACATAGTGGATGAAACTACAATGTAAAAGTTAATAAAATTTAAATTAATATCATTAATTGAATGGGGAAAAGTATGGCGTTTGCTGAATGTAAATTTCTTCTTGATATACTGTGGGACTGACCACCATGGCTCAGGTGCTAGCTTAGGCCTGCAGAGTTGTATGCTTGGTGATGTCCCAGTTTCCTCATTGATTGCTGTTTTCATATGAGAGCTGATGGACCCATTGTTTATGTGGTCACCAGGAGGCACTGTGGCTGGGGCTTGGAGGGACTGTATCAGGGACGTAAGCGATGCCTTCGAAGCTTTCTCCATTTCACCATAAAGCAATCTTATGTGCAAACACAAAGGCACATACAAATGCTCCCTAAGTTACATGGGGTTACATCCCAGTAAACCCATGGTAAATCAAAAATGCTGTAAGTTGAAAATGTGTTTAATATCCCTGACCTACTGAGCATCACAACCTAGCAACACGGTACGTGATATAGTGTCAGTAGTTTCCTCTTGTGATTGATAGCCTATGGGGAGCAGTGGCTTGCTGCTGCTGCCCAGCATCCGGAGGGAAAATTGCGTGTCACTAGCCCAGGAAAAGTCAACCTTCATAGTATCCTGCTGAATGTGTATCACTTTTACATAGATTAAAGCACTGTAAGACAGTCTTATGTCAAGGACCATCTCTGTTGAAATCTCTTAGCATTCCTTGGTTATAATGAGTTATTTGCATGATCCAGAATCAATTCCTTTTACCTTTTGAAACCTTCACAGGAAGCATGACATAACAAGGAACAGAAAAGATAGTATTAGAAAACTTCTTATTCCAAACTCATGGATGTCGCTCCCCCTCTTCGTGGAGGAACGACACAGGACCCTGCGCTGTTCTTTCATCTGCTCGGCCCTCCCCGGGTTTGCTGCTGGTTCTTCCCGGGTTGGCTACTATCCCTTCCACCTCCGTGGAAGGGCAGTTCCCCCTGGCCACATTCCCCACTTCTGCAGGGGAGCGGCACACCGCCGGCCGGCTCTCTCGGGGGCTGCACAGGTGTTCCTTCAGATGTTCCCCTTAGATGTTCCCGGTGCATGTTGTCTCTCTCCTCCTTTATAGTCCTCTTCCACCAATCCCAACTCTGCTACCCACACGCCGAGTACGCTGCTCTCCTCCAATCAGGAGCAGGTCCCACAGTTTATTGGTTGAACTGGAGGCAGCTGTGTAGAAGCTGTTTCCCTTCTCAGCGCCATATTGTGGGAGAGCAGATGCATAGAATAAGTCTTAATTCCAGTAACTTAGTCTAGTCCGAGTTGCTCCCAGTTGCTCCCCACACATGGACCCATGAACATAGGTCCCCGTCTTCCAGAAATATTTGAGAGTCATGGCACTAAAACCTGGATTTAAATCAAACAGTTGCACTCTCCAACTTGTTCTTCATAACTACTTCCAAGATACCTGGCTTGAGCTTACTTATTTGGATTTATTGAAAAGCATTGACTTTGATATCACAAAATTATTGCTTAATCTTAGTACTAAATTATTAGTAATTTAAATTCTTTGGGCTTCAATGATAGTTTAGAACTTCCTTGAAACATCTAAGTAAGATCATTATTTTTAAATTTTATGTTAAAACACAATTTCATGTGCCTACTTAAAGGGAAAGTACAATATTAGGTGATACGTGGTATTTTCTTAAACTTGCTTTTTTTGGTAATAGTAAATATTTTGAAGATGGACTTCTCAAATGTTAGGAGGTATTGAGATTGATAGCTTTGCAAATTGGTTTTAAGTATTTTGAATTTATAACTATCATCATGTTGCAAAATAACATTGACTTTGGAATGGCTTACTTCCTTTTGTAGTAATTCAAAAATATTATGACAGCTATAGTTTTATAGTGAGCATAAAAACCAGTGAGGTAAGTTCAATGAGGTAAGGTTAGTGTTGGAAGTTTTATTAACAAAAACTTTAAGTATTAACACATGAGTTACAATTCCCATGTGTTTTCAGAAATTTGCTGGAACTGAACTGAACATTAAATTTTGAACTTTGGACTAGTCACTTAAAACCACCTAATTTTAGTGTAAGAAGTAGCCAAAAACTTAAGTATGAAAACAGGCTTTATAAAGTTGGCTGCATTATTAACCCACATATGATATGAATTCTTCCATGTAGGTGATACAAAGCACTCTTAAACCACCATTGTTTTCTTCAAGTAGGTGGCATATGGAACTTGGGTATAATTTTTTGACAGGTAGGTAAGATAAATGCATCTTTACAACCTGAAAATCAACTGTGTTATTAACAAGCTAGTGATTGTAACTTAGCTTTTATAAGCATAGCATGTGGTTCTACAATACTAAATATCCCTGAATTTTATTTTTCTGTGTTGAAGCTATATAAAAGAACAGACATAATCTAACAGGAAGGTATATTGTAAATTATGAAGAACTCTATAATATAGCCATTGTTGTTTCTCTTTGTGCTAGCTAAGTATTTTAAAATATAACGTGGGCTTTCCCACTCATCTTGTATAGAAGCCTTTGATTACTAGCTAGAAGCTAGCACACAGAAATAAGATCAAATAATCTTTGATTTCCACAATCAGTGTCACTCCATTGGCCACCATGGACAACAGGAGGACATGTACAGCATTGGCATTAACTAGCCACCTTGAAAGACCCAAGGGCTTACTGAAATGAACAGTTCTCTTGTTACTACTCATGCCTATGCGAGGGAGCAAGACCTTATCACAAGAGACTGAGACCCAGAGGCCATTTAGGAAAGGGATTTCTCTGTTTCCAACTGCTTGGTTGTCCTCTCCCTACACGTTTTTCCTGATTTGATCTCAAATGGCCACATCTAAATGTGCACAAGTTGTGCTTATTAGTCTTCTGGAGAAATGCTGATCAAATTACAGAGTTCTTCATCCACGCCTGGGTCAGACCATGGTCTAGGAGCTTCTGAATTGTATAGCCTTTTGCCTTATGGATGTTTCCCAGCCATCTCAAGTTACTACACATGTCCTATCCTTTACTATTGATTTTCTTTCCTCAAGTCTGAGTCTCCCCCATCTTTCTCAGAGCAGGCAGTAGTTTCATTATCTCCTGAGACATTCTAGCCAATCAACTAGGAATCATCTTGGATTTCTTCCTTCATTTCACAGATACATGTACAAATTCTTGGTTCTGCCAGCTGTCTCCCGATCCCATTTCAGAATGCATCTCTCACACTCCTCTATCCTAGTGTGGCAGCAATGCCTCCCTTCTGGTTCTCCACAGCAATTTCCTATCTGTCCCCCAGCCTCCATTCCTGTCCCCTGGTGTTTGTTTGCCATAGAATAGCCTAAGTGGTTTTTGAGAATAGGACATCAAACTTTCCCATCCCTGGCCAATCACAAGATTCCATTGGTCTTTAGTAATGTTCTTGCTTTCTGATTCAGCAAGGTATTTTGTACTCACTGTATACATTTGCCACCTCAAACTTATTTCTATGAAGAAATCAGTTTCTCTTAGGAAGGCCTGGTTTTCAGAGACCACACACTGGGTATATAGTGTGAATGCTCATCACTTGTGAAGTAGCTAATTTTTTTTTTTTTTTTGCTGTCCCCTACAAAGAGATTAATTCTCTCTGCTGCATGATGAATTTTCTTAACTTTTATTTAATAAATATAAATTTCCAAAGTATAGCTTTTGGATTACAGTGGCTTCCCTCCCCCCATAACTTCCCTCCCACAGGCAACCCTCTCATCTCCCACTCCTTCTCCCATTCCATTCACATCAAGATTCATTTTCAATTATCTTTATATACAGAAGATCAATTTAGCATATATTAAGTAAAGATTTCAACAGTTTGCACCCACACAGAAACACAAACTGTAAAGTACTGTTTGAGTACTAGTTATAGCATTAATTCATATTGTACAACACATGAAGACAGAGATCCTACATGGGGAGTAAGTGCACAGTTGTGACACCTGTTGTTGACTTCACAAATTGACACTCTTATTTATGGCATCAGTAATCACCCTAGACTCTTGTCATGAGTTGCCAAGGCTATAGGAGCCTTTTGAGTTCGCCAACTCCGATCTTATTTAGACAAGGTCATAGTCAAAGTGGAAGTTCTGTCCTCCCTTCAGAGAAAGGTACCTCCTTCTTTGAAGGCCCATTCTTTCCACTGGGATCTCACTCGTGGAGATCTTTCATTTAGTGTTTTTTGTTTTGTTTTGTTTTGGTTTGGTTTTTTTTGTTTGTTTTTTGCCAGAGTGTTTTGGCTTTCCATGACTGAAATACTCTCAAGGGCTCTTCAGCCAGATCCAAATACCTTAAGGGCTGATTCTGAGGCTGAGGGCTGTTAGGACATCTGCCGTTCTGTGAGTCTGCTGTGTATCCTGCTTCCCATGCTGGGTCATTCTCTCCTTTTTAATTCCATCAGTTAGTGTTAGCAGACACTAGTCTTGTTTATATGATCCCTTTGACTCTTACTCCTATCATTATGATCAATTGTGAACTGAAACTGATCACTTTGACTAGTGAGATGGCATTGGTACATGCCACCTTGATGGGATTGAATTGGAATCCTCTGGCACATTTCTAACTCTGCCGTTTGGGGCAAGTCCGATTGAGCATGTGCCAAACTGTACATCTCCTCCCTCTCTTATTCCCACTCTTATATTTAACAGGGATCACTAAGCTTTTTTAAGTGGACAAATCTAGAAAATATTTTTCAACTTAATATTTTGTGATTTTCTGAGATAGCATTTTAAGTTACATTATAGTCAAAGGTCTAGTAGTTCTTTTTTGACTCTTTTTTAAAAAAAATATTTATTTGAAAGGCAGAGTTACAGAGAGAGAGAGAGAGAGAGAGAGGGAGAAGCAGAAAGAGAAAGACAGAGATGGAGAACTTCCTTCTGCTGGTTCACTTTCCAAATGGCTGCAATGGCCAGGGCTGGGCCAGACAAGCCAGGAGCCCGGAACTGCCTCTGTGTATGCCATGTGGGTGCAGAGGACAGCTTCCACTGCTTCCCTAGGTACATTAGCAGAGACCTAGATCAGAAGTGGAACAGCTGAGACTTGCACCAATGCCCATATGGGGTACAGGTGTGGCAGATGGCAGCTTAACCCACTAGACCACAATACCAGCTTGGTTTAATGGTTCTATGAAATAGAGTTCAACAAATTTAAAAAAATCCAACAGGAAAATGGGCAAGGGTTATAAACAGCAATCAAGTGAAAACATTTTCATTCAATTTCACTTATAAATTTTAAAATCATCATAAAAACATTAAAACTGTAGTAGTATATAATTTTTGTTTGAAAAGGAATAATTTTTAAAACAAAAAATTGATCATTTTTATATTACTATTTCTAATTTGAAGTTTGTATTATAAAGCTTTTATGTCTTAGATTTTACATCTATGTTATTCCCTTCTTATCCTCAAACTCATGTTTATTAATGATAATGACATAAAACTGAGGTGCTCTGCTTCAACTCCCAATCCTCACACATATATGGTTAAGAAGTTAGAGGTTGACTGTTTTAATAGGCTGTATACCTAACATCTAGAACAATGCCCAGCACAAACTTGGTTCTTCCTGTTCGTTAAGTGGATGGATAAATGGTTCTAGTTATTGGCTATGTAAAGGAAACCTTACAGAGAAGAGACCTCTAAAATCAAACAAGCTGCAAAAGTGGAAGAGTAGAATGATGTAACCAGCCTAGAATCAGAGGCAGACACACCCTCATCATCAGTCTGACCATGCAGTCACTGAGGGACATTTTCTTCTGTAGGCAGCTTTTAATGTCATTAGAGATAGGTATAAAAATTTTTCAAAGCACTGAGTATTCTGAGATCTTCTTTCAACAAGACTTCTGATAGATTCATGCCGACTGAATCACCACACCAGTTAGGTCATAAATAGTTACTTGATTTTGTTTTTGTGGAGATTGGTAGCCTCTTATGGTTAGAGAGGAGAGGGCTATAGGACATCTGCTGCAATACCCCACCCCCAGGTGAGGGTGTACATCAGTCCTACAACACCTTTGTGTACTCCTTGAAGTTCTAGCTGTCTTCCTAGTGTGATGGTATTTCCTGTGGCAGGGAGCAGCCAATCTTGTGTTTGTTGCTGGGCCCAAATCCTCCTGAGGCATCTGTATGCAGGTGAGACCAACATTCCAAGTCTGGGACTCCATCGCAAGGGTTGAAACTTTGGAGTTTATTCTAATTGTAGACCTGTGCTGACAGTAATGGCAAGCCTAAGTCACATGTGACTATAGAAATGAAATGTGGCTAGTTTTGACTGAGATGTGCTGAAAGTGTAAAATAAATGCTGAGTATTGAAGACAATCTGAAAGAAATAAAAACATTGTCATTCATGTCAGTTATATGTTTATTCATACCATTCTGAATATGGTAATTTAAATTACATATTATTAAAATTAATTTCACCTTTTTATGCTTTGGCTAATAGGACATTTAAAATTACATATATATATTTGGATACAGCATCCTAAATCTTGTTCCTAGAAGAGTCATTGTGCCTATAAAACATTGTCTAATTGCTCCACACATCTCATCCACCACTCACTTCACTACGTCAGTTATGCTTACTGAACAATTTTCTGCTATTCATCCAATGTAGTGAATATCAAGGTGCATTTGGTAGCTGACTCTGGGGTGTCAGCTTTTACTTAAAGCCTTTCATAGGTTAATTAAGTGCGCCTGAAGAATTGATTCTCTCCTGGGACACCCAGGTACTTTCTTACCCAGACACCCCTCTGCATTGACGCACACATCATAGGTGCACACTAGCGTGTTTGAAATCCATGTCAGCTGGTGGCATTCTCTGGTGCTTGTTAGAGCACACAACATTATTTGCTAGTTCTCTACTCTTCCCCAGTGCTGTTGATCAGCGCCTTTTATTACATTCCTGCAGCATATAAATCAGTGGATTAGAGGTTGTGGAAAGCAGAATAATAAAGTATAATAACAATAGCAAGAATTTATGGAGTGTTTCTGGGTGCCAGGCACTGTGCTAAGAGCATTACCTGTTATTTAATCCTCAAAATAACGGGATGAAGGAGGAATGATTATGATCTCCACTTTACTTGTGACACCTTAGCTATGTTTCCCCACATTTGGAAGGCCTGTAGGTAAGTCCATGGCTGTTGCCTTAAATTGGTTGAACACATGATTGCAATGTGGAGGATATCAAGACAAAGTTAGCCCCTTGAGCCACTTCTCTAGCCAAACTTAAACTTAACCTCAGGTAGACGACTTCAAGGGATCCTTTCTCTTTCTTTCTCTCTCTGTCTCTCTGTCTCTCTTTCTCTCCCATCTCCCTAGAATCTTAATCTTTAATTCCCATGTCGGCTCTTGAGGATTCTGCTTCCTTTTTCTCTTACCTCTGTTCTCAGCTGTCTGTCATTTCCTCCCTTTTTAAATTTGGGGGGAAAGGAGAGGGCAAGTAGATTTTGAAATCTGAATGTAGGGAGAGTAAAGGGAGGCACAATGGCCTTGCTTCCTCTTAGGTTCATGGTAACTGATAAGATGAACCAATCTTTCTACTTTTAGAAGGTGCCTACTTCTTAGCAAAAGCAGAAGTTGTTGTAATAATCTTGGGAGTGGTTAAACGCATCATACTGTGAATCCAACTCATGTGAGGGACTGAAGATTGGTGTGTGCATGGTGGGGGCAGCCTGTTTCGCAGGGTCACTTGAGGACCTGGCCTCACCAAGAGTCTGCCATCTTGGAAGCTGGGAGCTGCCTGGGTCTCAGAGGCAGCTGCAGAGTTGGGAGGGGGGACTCAAAAGAAGTGATGTGCCTGTATCCTGCTCACATTTCCCTGATAAAGCGTGGCACCTCATCTTCCTGCAAGGAGGCTTGGGACCCAGAATCTTCCCTGAATTCCAAAAGAGAAAGCGAGTTGGATGGGAGTGAGGATGGGTGGTTACTACCACAAGCTTTAGGTTTGGGTTATTTTTAGTGTTTGTCTTTGGAGGTTGTGTGTATCATGCGTACTTCCAACTTTGAGACCGCCTCCCCATGTGAATGATTGCAACTTGAATCAAATTCAAATATTCTCTTATCCCACATCTTCTATTAGGGAATACAAACAGAAGAAATTTTGAATGTGAAAGAAAACTATACTGGAAGCTTTTGTGAGCATTCCAGTTTCAATATTCTTTTAAGGTTCTTTTTTCGTTTTCTTTTAAGGTTGTTCTTTGTGTTAGCATGCTTATTCAATTCCTGAAGTGTTGTCTAGGAAGTAGTATTTAATCTGTGAAAATTTTCACATGGTCCCTGTTTCTCCCTCAAATGCTTTGTGCTCAAGTGTGGCTGTAGTCATTTTAAAACTGAAATGAACCGTTTGATTTTTGAAAATTATTTATGGCATATCAAGTAGCACTTAGTGTTTTGTCACAACATTGAAACTGTTTCTGAAGGCCCACATAAAATATGGCAGAAAGGTCAGGAGCCTGTTGGGTAGAACTTCTAGAAACATACCTCACCCTTGGAACTGGCTATAATTCCTGGGTGCTGACATGAAGATTAATAATGCTTAACTCTGATTTTAGCAATTTTTGCCAATTTCATTGCCATGGTCCTTTGCTTTCAAGTTATTACCTGGAACTGAAGTGATAACAAATGTTTTATGTTTTATACTGCCAGATAAAAGGTTAACTTTTCATATGTTACACGCTCTTACACACACATACACAACCAGATCAAAAGGAAATGAGTCATTCTCCTAAAATGGAAGGATTGTCCTAGTTTTAACATTAGGTGGCTAGTTCCCATGTGGTCAAGTCGTATGTAAAGATGGGAAATTCTACTCTATGGGTCTTTGTGCACTGACTCTATCATACAGTTCTAATTTTCTTTTGTTTTTCTGGGAAATGATGGTGCTGTTTGCTTTGCCAAGTATTATTATTGAATCAACTGCCAGAATTTGAGAGAGAGTCAAGGGTCCTTAAAATTATTTGGTGTTGAGTGAAGAGGCAGAAAAAAGTATTCTGCATTCCCAAACATTTTAACTTTTGTGTTTCTACCTGATGTTGGAATATAATCTAGACTTCAAGGTTTTTCTGATTCATTTTAGAATGATGTACACTGTTGAGTGAAGTTGCAGTATTAGTGAGCAGAACTTTAATCACATTCATTGATACCCAGTTTAGAGCTACATATTCTAATTTTTAATAAAGTATTCTTTCTTGCTTGATCTTCCCCATGTTTAAACCACTGTGCATCAGGGGCCTGTGCGTCTGCTTGTGGTTTTGCACCATCTGGAAGTTCAAATTTGACTTTAGAAATGATGTCATACTTGCTTACTGCAAATCGGGCTAATGCTGGTTGAGGATTGGATGTGGTTCAGGTCAAAGTTTTATATTAAAAAAATAACAAAACAGGCCCTCAAGCTTCATTTCTCAATTCTCAGAGACTCCGCAAATATCTAAAGATAGAATGGAGGTGATTGAAGGGCATGATCCAAATTCCTTTGAAGTTAAGTGCGTGCTTTCCGGCACATGGAGAATAAACTCCCAAACAAGACCTCAGCTGGCAGCGACTCCTTCCTGCCATGTTGAGTTTGGGTGTTGTGAGTAGTGTGTTGATCACAACCATCCTTGCTCTCTATTTTATTCCTGCAGAAATATTCTCACGACTAGAGTTGCTTTTCATCTCTTCTGTGGTCAGGAAGGTGCAACAGAGCACTGATAGATCACACATGGCAAAAAGGTGCTGCAAATATTAAGTGTCCTCTTTGTCATTACACAGTTTCTTTTCCTATACTCTATCCAGCAGCACTCACTACCTCCTGTGTTGTAAGTTATTTATGTTCCGGTTTGGATGGTGGGCATTTCTTTTTAGTCCAGGTATAGCTATGTGGGGCTAATGGGACCGCAATCATGGATTGCTTCTCTGAATCCTATTGAGCCCTGGTAAGATTGTGTACAAATCTATATAACTGACTGTACCCTCTGTTAACCACTATTATGGGCTGGGATGCTCAGCATGTCCTGCCAGTTTGCAAGGAACTCACCAAATGTCCACACTTTGTGCATAAGAGGAAAGTCATTTTCACTAGATAGGGTGAAAACTCAAAGAAAAGTTGTGGTGTCATTCCAGATTGGTAGGTAAAGAGAACTTTATTTATTTATTTTTAAAGATTTTATTTATTTATTTGAGAGATAGTGTTACAGACAGTGAGAGGGAGAGACAGAGAGAAAGGTCTTTCTTCCATTGGTTCACTCCCCAGATGGCCGCAATGGCCAGAGCTGTGCCGATCTGAAGCCAGGAGCCAGGTGTTTCCTCCTGGTCTCCCACATGTGCAGGGGCCCAAGCACTTGGGCCATCTTTCACTGATTCCCAGGCCATAGCAGAGAGCTGGATTAGAAGAGGAGCAGCCCCTAAAGAGAACTTTAGCCAGAGGTAAGCCACCTGAGAATCTGCCGTGTTGACATCAGCTGGCATGAATTTTCTACCTTCCCTGCTCTTATCTCTGTACCATCCCACAAGAAGAGGTACAGCCAGCAGCTCTGTGATGAATCTGCACTTCTCAGCATCTCTAATCACAGAATCGCCACCTTTTCTCATAAGGCAGTCAGGCCGTGCTGGAACTCTAAGCTCATGCCTGTCATCACCCTTTCCCTTGCTGGGATATCCCAATCCCATCTTCCTTTTGCCATCAGAAACTGGAAAAACTCTGCTCACTCATCTTTATCACTTAAAAAAAAAAAAAGATTTACTTATTTGAAAGGCAGAGTTACAGAGAGGCAGAGGCAGAGGCAGAGAGAGACAGAGAGATCCTCCATCCACTGGTTCACTTCCTAGATGACCGCAGTGGCCAGACCTGCACCGATCTGAAGCCAGGAGCCAGGAGTTTCTTCCAGGTCTCCCACAGGGGTGCAGGGCCTAAGGACTTGGGCCATCTTCTACTGCTTTCCCAGGCCTTAGCAGAGAGCTGGATCGCAAGTGGAGCAGCAGGGACTTCAACTAGTGCCCAAAAAGGATGCCGGCACTGAAGGCGGTTGTTTTTACACACTGTGCCACAGCATCAGCCACTCCCTATCACCTTTGGCCTTTAGAAAGACAACATTGACACTTTTTTGTTGCCAAGGGTAAGAGAAGGAAATTTACTCCAATAACAATTCTTTATCTTTGATGTTATCATCCTTTCTTGGTATGTTCTACCAACAACTAACTCCTGCATTTGAAATTACAGACGCTTAGAGAGTATCTGTTGTCAACTTTTGGTTTCACAGTACTTTGGTTAGGCTGTTTGCTGGAAGGCTGGGAGGGGGGACAGGAGAGTTCCTCATCCTAATCCTCACAGAGAGCTGTAGAACTGGGCCTAAAAGCCGGGCTCTCTTTCCCTTGTTCCACGTTGCCGTTTGGCTCTGTGCCCTCATAGTATTTGCATATCTATCTATTTTACTTATGATAGTATTATTTCATTCTTTTTAGGGAAAAATTTATCTTTGTTTCCTTTTCATCCAAATTTTACTTGCCTGTTGTATGAAACAGTGAAAATGTTCAACAAAATTTGTTACGAGATACAGCAGCTCTATCTCATTTCTTTTTGCCCAAGGCAACCCCTTTTAACTCTTGTTGCCTGATTATTTAGATGTCTTTAAATAACATGCCTTCATCTCTGCTTCCTGGTTGTTGATGTAACTTTTGTCTGTTGATTTCCTGGTGTGGAGAGTGAGGATTAAACTCCTCCCTCACCTCAACAACCCATTCATTATCCGTGTGCACCCATCGGCCCCACCCCTGTCATTCTTCCACTGGGGTTATATGATAATTTGATTCCGAGGATGAGATGTTATGTTGTATTTTGTTCCCTTCCTTTCTTGAAAGAGAATCTGGTAAGAAATTTGTTAATCTTTATTGTACAGTCATGCATTTTTAACTTTATTGAAATATAAATTATAACTGTCCATTGGAGTATCAGTTATTAAACTGTGCAGTTCTGTGAGTCTTGACAAATCTGTATACTATGTAACTACTCTCATAATCAATTTAGAGGACATAACAATTCCCTCCTGGCCTATTGTAATCAGTCCTGTCTACCTCCTACCTCTGATAATCATCGCTGTCATTTCTGTAACCATAGATTTGTCTTACCTCCTTTAGAATTTCATAGAAATGAAAATGGAATCATCCAATCAGCCCTCTGGATTCTTTCCACTCAACATGTTTTTAAGATATACCTGGGTTTCTGTACATGTTTCTGGTTCATTCCTTTTTATGGCTAGATATTATCCCAAGGAAATTACAGTTTTATTCATTCACATTTGAGTTCAGTTCGGAATGATCTGTTATGAATAATGTTGTTATCAACATTTTTGTAAACATATTGAGAGTACATCTTTTAGACTCATTGTATGATCTTACGTAATTTTGATTTGTTAGTAAACATAGTATATTCCTTTCGCACATCAAGGGGACTGTGACTAATTTGAAATATTTCTCCCCAGAGCGACCAGGACATATTATAGAAGATGATCCTGGAACCCATGGATCCATCCAACCCGCACCTTTATGTGTTGATCACATATTTAGATATCTTTAACAATTCAGAAAGCATAAGTGCTTGTGGTCGACTTAGTCCATTCAAGGGACTATAACAGAATACTAGATTGAGTAGCTTATCACCACAAAAATACCAAAATACCCTGATTGAGTAGCTTATCAACAACAGAAATGTATTTCTTACAGTTCCAGAGGTTGGGAAGTCCAAGATTTGGTGTCTGGGGAGGGCTCCTGCTTCATAGATGGCTCCTCCTTGTTGTGGAAGAGATGAATAAATCCCCTGGGGTCTCTTTTATAAGGCAACTAATCCCATTCATGAGGACTCCACCCTGATGATATACTTGCCTCCTTAAAGCATACCTGTTAATGCCGTCATTTTGGGGATTTAATTTCAACGTAAGAATTTTGGAGTGACACAGAAATTCAGAAAATAGCTCTGGTATCTGCTAAGATGGCAGTACAATAGTTTTGGCAAAGTATCCAAATCTTTTTCATTTTCTTTTTTTTTTTTTTTTTTACAATCAATAAGAAAGGAAATGTCTTATTAGTAATATATTAAATGTCATTGTTCAGCTGAGAACAATTTTCTTGGAAATCTCATACTGTTATTGATAATCAACCTTCAAATAAAGTATTTGTCGCAGTGGCTTTTTAAGACTAAGTTAGTGTACATTTATAAACACAGATACAAATACGGTATAGATCAATTAAGTAGAATTTAAAAAGGCTATAAAGGATTAACTTTAAAATGATCTTTTGATTGTTTTCATATGCTTTGGATTGTCTCATTTTTCTGCCACCCCAGTGATTTTTTTCCCCTATGATTTAGTCTGTGTAGTCCAGAAATAGAACTTTCTTTACACATGGCCTTCAGCATGTTAAATTTAAAAAATAAAGATGATGTTTTCTCTTTCTATTAATAACATTTGAAAGGCAAGAATTGTAATTTTTAAAATTTTTGAGCTAAAATAGAGTTAGGGAGTTTGGGGTTTGCTTTGTCTTTTTTTTTTTTTTTTTAAGTATTTGGAAAGCAGTCTTTCATAAAGCCGGAGAATGGGTGTTTTGTTTCCACATCAGTTTCTTCCCCCGGCAGCCTTCACTTCCTCCTGGCAACATGTATTTTTCTAATTTAGGAGTGTTTCTCTACGTGTCAATCTTGTTCTTCCAGATGTTCGTTGTGTTCTCCATATTCTGGGAGGAGAGCCTGAGCAGCATCTCCCCTCCCTGGGCTCTCAGAGACGAGGAGTACCCCTGTGCTTTGTTTCCCATAAGCACGGACACAAACATGGAAATACACTGTCATATATGTCTTATTTTGTAGAAACCATATATGGTAAAAAGAAAAAAAGCGTTATTGCTCAGAAAGGCCCACAAAGCTTGCAAGTGGACATGGGCTGGCCAAGCACATGGCTCTGAGTGGTCCGGGACCTACCCCTACCCCCTCCTAGGACAGCACTAATGGTGCCCCATGAAGCCTTCTTTCTTTTTTCCTGGTTTCAGGTAGATGCACTGAGATTACGACTGGAAGAGAAAGAATCTTTTCTCAATAAGAAAACAAAACAGCTGCAAGACCTCACGGAGGAGAAGGGGACTCTGGCGGGAGAGATTCGTGACATGAAGGACATGTTAGAAGTGAAGGAAAGGAAAATCAACGTGCTTCAGAAGAAGGTGAGCAGCTGACCTAAGTCCTTGCGGTTGGGAGCTGATAACATCTGTGTTTTGTCCTTTTCATAACACTTGAGCATGTGGCCAATAAATTACCTTGTAAGAATTTTGATTAGAAAGTATAGGCTTTTTACTTACTGCTATCTACCTTACTGGTAGCTGCATTGTATCATTTGTAACATGGCTTCATGGATTTTCTATTTGATTAACTAAAATCTAAATACTGATAATTTAGTTTTCATTTGCCAGCTTAAACCTGGAGGTAATTGAACACATTTAAATGTAAAACAACTGAAAGTCTTCAAAGTTAATGTTTTTTCATTTTATTACTGAGATATGAGCAATGCATTTTGTGGGACTTAACTATATTTTAGCTATATTTTGCATTTACATCAACTTTACCGGGTCCCATTTTGCTACCTTGGTTTATTCCTGCTTCTATAACAAAATACTTGAGACAGGATAATTTGTAAAGAAAAGAAATTTATTTTCTCACAGTTCCAGAAGCTGGGATGTTGATCAAGGTGCTAGCAGGTTCTGTGTCTGATGAGGGCCCAATCTCTGCTTCCAAGACTGTGTCTGTTGTTGTGTTCTCTTAATTCTCTTAATTATCTCTTAAAGACCCGATATCTTAAGCCTGTCACCCTGGAGACAAAGTTTCAGCATATGCATTTTGGGTGTCCTATTCTGACTACATCACCTGCCAAATCCATGTGGATTTACTTAATTAGAATCAATGAAGAGGAAGTATAAGAAGTTCCATCTGCAGTGACCTAACACAGAAGATAGTCTGTAGTCCCTTCTTTCCTTTTTCCTTTCAGCAGCTTGTTAACATTCAAAGGGACCCTGATCTTCTGATGGCACCTGGATTCTTCTTTTGGAGAACTTCCATGTGCTATATCTGCACAGTCTTGCTGGGTCCACAGAGTGTCCTGCCTCCCTCTAGAAAAAAGGGGAGGCAAGAAGAGGAACCAATGGCTGCTGTCTTATAAAAAAGAAAATGTGTTGCAAATATATAGGGTTCTCAGATTCCCAGGCACCCACCTGAGAAACTGGGCAGAAGTCTGTGGAACTGGCTGAGCAGGACATGGCTCTGCATAGGTGTGATGCTGGCACCGTGCTGTAGCTGCAGGCCAGTGCAACCAATTGGGCCCTCCTCTTGGTGTCACTTGGCCGCCATCATCTCTCACCTGGCTTGTAACAACAGCATCCTGGCTGTTTTTCCTACTCCTAGCCTTATATTTGCTAGTAATCCTTTTAAAGCATAAAACAATTCATGTCACTCTGATCAAAACTCTCCAGTAACAACCAGGGGGATAATTGATTGGGCCTTGTGCAAATGAAAATGTACAGCCTCTTGTTCAAAAACTAGAAAATTTCAGGATTAAACCAGGCATGGGGTCAAATATAGGCTCACAGGCCATGGGCCCAGGAAGCTCCTCCCATCCTCAGTGGTTTCCATGTTTACTCAGAGTAACAGTGGAACCCTTACATGGGCCTGCCTTCCTCTACAGGACTACATCCCCTCTCACTGTGCTGACTTCCATTCTTGCTGCTCTCTCTTCTACTCCCATCACATGAGCCACTGTGGCCTTTTTTGCTCTTCAGTAAACACATTAGGCCTGCTGTCTCAGGGCTTTGACGTTTGTAGGAAGTTCCATGGGGACATTCTGTTCCTGGACCTATGCTGGTAGCCATGAGCCATATGTGGCTATTAAGCTCTTGAGTTGTGATGTACTGTAAATGTGAAATGCATATCTGATGCTGAATATCTATTACAAGGAAAAGAACGTAAGATCTCTCATTAATCATTTTTTCAATTGTATGTTGAAATGTAAATATTTTGGACATATCGGCTAAAATAAAACATCGTATTAAAATTAATTTCACCTGTTTTTTATTTTATTTTTGTAATGTGACTACTAGAAATTTTAGAATTACCTTTGTGGTTCCCATTATGTTTCTGTTGGACAGAACTATAAATATCCACACATTTCATTCCTTGGCTTTTTTCAAGTCTCTGCTCTAGTCAGTGGTACTTTGTTGTAGCCCTTCTTTGCCCCTCTGACATAAAATAGCACAACCACCCATGTTCCTACCCTCTGTATTCCTTCATCCAGTTTTATTTTTGTAAGTAGAACTTATCACCATCTGACAAATGTATATATTTTAAAATTTGTCCTTTTATATTACTAGAATGTAAATTCCAGGAGGACAGATTTTATTCTTTTTCCACTGTTTTATCTTTACCACCCAGAAGGTATACATGGTCATTAAATATTTGTCGAATCGATGAATGTGCTCCATAAACTCTTGGGAAGGAGCATTTATTTGATTGGCCAGAGTCAGGTCACATGCCTACCCCCCACTATGAGGAAGTTCTTTCTTGGGAATTTGACTGCAGAACAGAGGTATGCCAAGGTGTCCACAACAGATTGTGCCCCTTTATTTCTTAGGAGAGGCTGTGACAAAATGATCACAGAATTTCCAATATCCAGACCACACCTGCCCATGATTCTGCCTTTTCATCAGGGAGTTTTCTGGTCTTTCCTAAACTCTGAGAGCCAGCTGGTCTCTTCCTAGTGCATTCTTGTTCTGTTATAGTCAGAAAGAAACCCGAACAGGACATTAAATACAGAATAATGAGGCTCTCATTTAAAAAAAAATAAAACAAAGTTAGACTTAAACCATACCATAGAGACTTTACCAAAGAGTTAAAAGTAGGGACAGTGCATTTGCTTGGAACTCTCAGAGTACTGGTGCTTTGATAGATGTATTATTAATTCATACCATCAAGATCTTAATGTACAAGGTCCTAGTTGTTGGACCTCTCTTGCCTCACCAGCTAATTAATATAGGTAAGTAGAAGAGACCTGTGCAGAGATGGTTAAGGACTGTTGAATCTCAGGACTATTTAGGGCAGGTTGGAATAACGGAGAGACAATTATGGCAGCAAATCTTGGAACATTTCTAAGGAGTCACTGGAAGATGCTTCATTTAAAATCTCCAGCAGCGCAGGCTAGCAAACACTGATATTTATTAAACTTATTTATACTGGATATGGTATGCTGGATACTCCACTGTGCTTGTCACCTGCACAATGACTCTTGACCATAAGGTGAGACAGGTGGAATGAATAATATAAGGAACTGAGGAATATGAAAGCTGTGTTAAGCTTGCCCAAGGTCACACAATCTAGATATAAGGGTTTTTTTTTTTTTTGCCTTTGGGAAAATATAAATTGGTTAATACAAAGCAAGAGAATAAGGTTCATTCTCCTTTGGACTTTAGTTTTTATGAATACAACACTGCTTATGAGATTGTCACAGTTGTTTGTTTTCCTAGGAGGTGGGCCTGAGCCTTCTCATTTATTTTTTTTTTAAGATTTACTTATTTATTTGAAAGGCAAAGTTACCAAGAAATAGGGAGAGACAGAGACAGAGATCTTCCATCTGCTGGTTCCCTCCCCAAATGGCCACAATGGCTGGTACTAGGCCAAGCCAAAGCCAGGAGCCTGGAACTCCATCCAAGTGTCCCATGTAGGTGTAGGGGCTCATGGACTTGAGCTATTTCTGCTGCTTTTCTAGGAACATAAGCAGAAAGCTGGGTGGGTAGTGGAGCAGCTGGGACTAGAACTGGTGTGGGCATTGCAGATGGTGAGTTAATCCACTGCACCACAGCACCACCCTAGCACTCTGATTCTTGAGTAAATGACAACTGTTTTCTGAGTAAAAATTGTAGGATGGCACTTTCAGTGTGTAAGTGACAAATGAGCACTTTCAGCAATGTGAATATTTTATGAGATTTCAAACTATGCCCTCACCGCCAGACTCAAAGATTTGGGAAGCAATCTGGAAGCTCTTGAATGAAGCCAGTTGTAAGTGATGGCTCCTTTTGGCACCAGGATCACCATATCCACGTGTTTAATCCATATAGATCCTGGATTTGGAATGCTTCAAGTATGTTTGGAGAGGTGGCTCAGCGAGTGTTTACTGATGTATTTGGGAAGGAAATGAAACCATTGGCAGCATAATGATGGGGTGGGAGCTCTGTCGTAGTTGCCATATGAAAGAGGAATAATCCCCAAAGAAGTGATGCACACAATTTGGAAACTGCCTCAAAATGTAGAAATAATACAGAAGCTAATGGGTCAATGAAGCAGTTGTCTTTGGAAGTAGACTCCTTGGAGTTTCAACCACGATGAGTATAATTGGCTTTTTTAGGGTAAGGTTGGATGGGAACAGCATAAGCTTTGGATTAGGGTGTGTTGGCATGAAAGAATAATAAACTCATGTCAAAGTCAGAGGTGCAGTATTACTTCATATTTCTTTCTCATAGACTTGCTGGCAACTCGTACTGTGTTTTGATGCCAGTAGAACCGAGTGTCTTTCCCAGCCACGTTTAACCTGGCCAGGCGAAGCTTGCACCTCTGTCAGCTTTGCCTTCAGAGCTCTGGGTATCAGAACTCTCCACTCCTATGTAGACCCGGCATGGACACAGGCTGTTAGATCACATGAAGGAGGAACTCACGCTGAATAAGCAGGAACCCCAGGTGGCAGACCATCTCTCATCAGGCTTTTGTAAGAAGACTGAGTTCATCCTGGCCCTACTGCCATATTTGTGACTCTGCTGCCTGGTTCTAAAATGTGATGTTCTTTTAGCAGGGGACAAACATATGCATGTGTGGAAAGTGTTTAGAGGGCTATTCCCTTGTGGCAGTGATGCTGGAGTCAGAAGAGCAGTGTGGTTTTCATGCTGCAGCTGTGGCATTATGCTCTCATACGGGACTTGAAACTTCAACTGATGAAGTGCGACCTGACTATTGAGTTTTTGTAGGAAATGTCATAAAACCTTGATGACATTGTACATTTGGAAAGTGTATAATGGCCAGGATTTGAGGACATGGTAGTACTATTTGAACAAGATCAAATTTGGACTGTTAGGAGCTTACAGATTTCTTGCAGCACAAACATGCTACCCAAGAAAAATTTTAAAAAGTCGTTATAATTGGACCAAAATTCTATCTCCACTTCCATACTGGATCTGCATCCCATGAGCAATGTGAATTTACAGAGCATAGGTACTTTATTTATTAGGGGTAGAAAAACAGATGGTGATCTCTGTGGAAGCCAAGTTCACTGGCTGCCTACTAACTGCGTGGATTGCCCTGTGAGTGGGAGAAGGCAGGGAGGAATGAGTGGAGTGGGCTCCTGGGAGCGGTGTATGTGGACCTTCCCACATTAGCAGTTTTTTGCTACCTTTTTGTAAGCCTGGTGGTGAAAATTTTGAATGATGATAAGCTGGGGTCATGATGCTATGGAATTGTGGCTATTAGCATATGAGTTTCTTCATAAGATTTATAAGGACAAGTGGTACCTTGACAGATGGGTACAGAATATGGAGATTTCCACCTTAGTGTAAAATTGAAGTAAGATGGGGCCGACTTTTTGACTCATACAAGCTCTTTCTCAGTGTTTAAACATCTAGTTGAATTTTATCCTCATTATTGGCAAACCTCCTGATTTATTGGCCACATGCAAAATCATGTTCATTTACTGAGTGCTTTCTGTGTGTCATTCAGTCACTATTCTGGGTCCTGGAGGTTCAAAGAGAAATAAGGCATTCTGCAGTCTTCAAGAAGCTGACAGTCTGGCAGGGAGTGATAGACACATGTAATAGTGAATACCGGACAGTGGAAAGCAACACACAGTATGGGTGCCTCTGGCTACCCTAAGCAAGAGGGAATATCTAGAGCCCCAGAGTCTAGTCTGTTGAGCCAAATCAGAGATGCTGCAGAACCAGGACAGTTGTAGGAGACTGAGAGAAGGCACATCTCACTGTGGTCTTGCGATGAGGAATGTCAGTCTGTTCAGGTAAATTCTCTGCTGGTGGCTACCCCCCGCCCGCCCTCACATCATGCTGTCAGTCAAGATTCACCATTCTGGGACTGAGTTTCAGATTTCACACAAGTGCCTCTGATCGGCAGGGTCTACCCAGGCCCTCTCTTCAAAGGTGGCTCCAGGCTTTACACTTGAAGTTTCCACTCAGTCCTGTGCTACTCACTCGGGGAAGTCTTTGTTGATCCTTCAGTTGGAGAGAGGTTTTACACTCTTAGAGATGAATTCTTGGCTCAATTTGGAATTATGCACTCATTTGGTGAGTGTTGGCTTCCCTCACAGGGCTCACGGGGCCACTGAGTGCCCCCGTCATGATCCCCAAGATACTTCAGCTCCTTGCAAAATTCTTGGCATGTAATGGCCCTCCATCAAAATAAGCTCAGCCAATTCTTAAAGGAATGAGAACTTGCTTTGAGATCTGCTTCTGGTCCAAGAATATCGTGAGCTCTGAGGAGAGTCGTTTGCCCTCGTGAAATGTCAACCCCCCTCGCTGTTCTCAGTACAGCATGTTCTGTGTAGGCTGCAAGATGGAACCATCCCATGAATAATACAACACAGAGGAGGCAATGACTGTTGCTCTACCCACACCTACCACCTCCGGCTTTCGTTCCCTTTACTGTGGAAGGTAAAAAGGAATGAAGGCTTGAGTAAGGGAGCTGAACCTGTGGTTCTTCTACAAAGTACATGCTTCCTTTACTGGTTCTCACTTCTGACCTAGGATTGTGAGAGATGTCATTGCTGATTATGCATGGCCCTATCTGATTATAATAACGCAAATGATGATTTTTATACTAAAATGATTATTTGCTGTCAGCTGTACCCCTCCTGTCTACCATACATGACACTAGTGGTTTTGCATCTGCAGGTTGTGAGTCCTCCAATAAACCTCGTTGGCCTACAGGCACTATTCTAATCACCAATTTTGAATGGAGAGCCAGTGGTTGAGTAATGTGCCCAGAGTAACAGGACAGGACAGTGCTGGGATATTCTTCACCCCCACATTCTTCTAGTAGTTTGGTTTTTTTGCCTATCTCACAAGACAATGAGGATCAGTACTCTGAGAGATTTGCTCAACTACAATTTAAGCAACTTAGCTGAGATTGATCTATAAAGGGGTCTGTTTTTAATATAGAGACAGCAGAGATGTAGCCACTACGTGGTGTGATAAAAATAGCTAACCAATTAAATTAATAAAACACAACACCAGGTCTGAATTTTTTCAAAATATACAATATGTTGCATGAAGGAAAAAGAAAGGCTGCAGTGATCTTTGATTCTGGTTACCTTTTCCTTCCTTTATGGCCAGCTTCATGCACCACCACCTGATCTTCTTTCTCTGCTTGTCGTTTTGCATCCTTCTGGTTGTTGTCTCAAGGAAGTGATACCTCTAAAGATAACTTGAGACCTCTAAACAGCTCCCTGAGCCAGTCATGGATGAAGTCATGAATTGAGAGAGTCTTCCTGAGTCCTAGGTGGAGCATGGTCAGGTGAAGCCACTCTCTCTGCAGAGCGCTCACCCTCTAAGGGATAAGGGTCTAGGCACCTTTCTCTGCATTTGAAGCCAGGAGCTAGGCTGGCATCCCAAAGTCAAATCTACAGCCAGGTTGACTGTGGTTCTAAGGCACTGTGCTCAATGACATGCCAGTGACTACCCCCTGGATACATTTGCCACCATCTAGGGACATTTTTGGTTGTCCTAGCTGGAGAATTGTTGTAAGCATAGGGTGGATAGAGTCCAGTCTATGCTGCTAAACATCTACTATTTACTTCCTAATTACAGATTTCTTTCCTTCTTCTGTATGGATCACCTTACTCATCTTGGTTATCTAGAGATACTATTTAAATGTTTTTGACTTAATGTAACAGACATTTCTGTCCCCTTTGAGCAGTACCTTAGTTGATAGGATAAATGCTTTACCTGCCCTTATATTGTGGCATCATTTTGGGCAGCTTAGAGAAGTGGCCATCCTGGCATTGTGTGTGCATAGGTTTACACGTGGTGTGTGGACTGTTGCTGTTTCTTTATACCTGTAATTTTCATATCTGATGTTCCAAACATGAGAATGCAATAAGCGCATATGGCATTCTGGAGCTATTAAATTTTTTAAGCTTCTTTTAATTGATATGATCACCATGATCATGATAAGAGTCAATTTGGAGCAAGCTGCTGATCAGGTATAGTTTAGGGATGCAAACCACGAATAAACTGTTAAGAACAGATATTACAGTTGATCTTAGCCAAAAGGCCAAGAAGTGATAATACCAAAAATAAAACATCTAATTTAGGCAGAACAGAGATGTATCACCACTTAAACAAACCTGCCACCATTTTGAAAACAGGGACCTTTGAAACTAATGTTATTCTTCTCCAAAAAAAAAAAGATTTCATTTGATCAGCCCATTGGTATGAAAATATGATTTCTATATTCCCATTAAATATATTTTTGTGGCATAAGGCAAAATTATGTGTTCAGTGCAAGCAGAATGTAGACCTAATATACTGGTTAAACATTACTAATTAACAGAAAGTTTTATGTAGATTAGTGCATGTGGTTTGATGGTTCATTTGAATAGTATCTTCCTGGATACAGAAAATCTAAGAAAAAGCTAATGATATAGACCAGTATTACATAAATTCTCTGTAAGTCTTCTGTGTTTTTAGAGTATCATTGTGTCACTGGACCGAAGTTGAAAAATTTTTGCCTGTGCATTGTTTGATATTGTGCCTTCGTTATGGCAAATAGGTTATGCCTTGGGTTCTAGTTGAAATTTATGCTACAGGACAAACAATCACCAACAGTACATGGCCACCAGTATTGGCTGGAATTCTTTGCTCCTTGGTGAAGTCCTGGGGGAAAGACAGCTTGGTGATTTTCCCAGAAGCCCATTTTGCCCCACTGAAGTGGTGTGTCAGAAGTCCCTTTGTCTGTGTGATGTGTCTCTTGAATAGAGATTGTGGCTGCCTTGGTAAATGTAAGCTTCTCTGGGAGCAGTGAACTCCCCAGCTTCCTCCTTCATGGAGATTGCTTTTCCTATAGCAGGGCTGGGAAGGCCCTTGAAATCGTTTGACCTGGCTCTGCCAAGGCAACTGCAGGTGGGACTCAAAATTCATTAAATCTATAGCAGGCTAAGTTTTAGCTTGATCATTCTGTATGACCCATGGTGATGTTGTTAATAAATAAATGGTTCTTGGCAGAAAAAGGGTTCCCTACCCTGTAGGGATTTGAAGTTGTCCTTCTCTTAGAGACAACTTTGATAAAATTACATTTTATTATCAAAGGAACCAAAGTTCGACAGATCTGCTTTCCGAGGCAGCAGTTAAAGAGATTTAGGGAAGCCTGCTCACACACTGATGCATTCATTCAGCATCTCTGGGCCTTGTCTTCCTTAGCCACGTCTTTCTCCCCTTGGGCTCTGTGGAGCACAGTCCAATATTATTTCACCTCAACAGACATATGAATATGGGTATGCTGATGAAACCTGAGCAGTCCTAAAGCTGGAAATATCAGAGCCAAGAGTAAAAATCACAGAGACTTACTGGGTCCTCCTGGCCAGCCTCTGCATGTTCTTACATAGGAGATGAAGTGACTCGTTCAGGTCACAGGGTTCATGAAAGACAGAGCCTGGGCTACACCCAGGTATATGAATCTGATGACACTTTTCACGTCTAAGCGTCTGTTGCAAATGAAGCCATGGCCACCATGCCATACCCTAGCCAGCTTACCTGCCTTCCTACCATCTAGCCCCCCGACAATGTATGTTCTGCATCTCCGGGGAGCTCAAAATCCATCCTACTGAAGAAGTATAATTTCTGCCCTATGATTGCCTACACTCATGGAGGAAATCACTAAACAGGAAATCACAGTAGAATATACAATGCATGTTATGTTAGCCAGGTATACAGGCAGGATGGAGGGGTACCTCTACAAGCACAAGGGGACTTCCTGGAGAAGCTGATTAAGTGGAGAGCTTAGGGGCTTAGGAGTTGTCCAGTCAAAGCAACACGGGGCCAGCGCCGTGGCTCACTTGGTTAATCCTTCACCTGCAGTGCCAGCATCCCATATGGGTGCCAGGTTCTAGTCCCAGTTGCTCCTCTTCCAGTCTAGCTCTCTGCTGTGGCCCAGGAGGGCAGTGGAAGATAGCCCAAGTGCTTAGGCCTCTGCACCCGCATGGGAGAACAGAAGGAAGCACCTGGCTCCTGGCTTCGGATCGGTGTAGCTCCGGCCGTAGCAGCCATTTGGAGGGTGAACCAACGGAAGGAAGACCTTTCTCTCTGTCTCTCACTCTCTCACTGTCTAGCTCTATCTGTCCAAAAAAAAAAAACCAGGAACAGCATTTGCATGGGTTTGGCAGGAAGAGGTAACACAGTGCCTTTGGTGGACTTAGGAATAATTGTGTATAACTGGGCCACACTTCCTGCTCCATTTAGGAAACAAATTTTGCACTTAGAAGCTTTTGTGTTGTCTGTATCTTCTGGTAGTTAAGTACATCACTAAAGTTTGGGAGTCATCCTCCCTTCAATATCGTGAAAGTTCTAGCTGGTCTCTTGTGGCTTACAAGTGGGAACAAGGATGATCTGTGGGATTTCAAAATGCAGTTCAGGGCCAGAGCACGCTGAGAACTGGTGCTTGTTCAATGAGAGAGCTGACCCCAAGCCAGGGAAGCCAAGTTCTCCTTGAAATAAATATTTGCTTCTGAGTTAAGACCTTTTATTCTGTACTCAATTTCACCAGGATGTTATTTTTTTTCTCCTCTAAAGGCTTGTTTATAATTATGTGCAAAGTCCCTTGAAGAGTTAGAATACAAATGCCCAAAGTGCCCTGACCCTGGTTGCTCCTCTGGTGGGTACTGCCTTCTTGGCACATCCGTCTATCTCGGCTGCCAGCTGGTGCTTCCAGTTTTGTGATTCGGGATTAGAGGTGGTCGTGTCTTTACATAGCTCAGTCTGGAGATGATTCCGTTTTTCTTCCCACATACTCCCCAGGCCATTTAATTTAAATCAGCCTTATTTATGTGGGAAGGGGAATTTTCTGTCTTTTTTTTTTAACTTATCCTGTGTTTGGCAATGGATTCCGCTTTGCTGTGAAGAGTTCATGCATATCTTTATTAGCATTTATCATGTTGGATTGTAAGGGGAGGCCATAATTCAAAAGTTTTATAATACATGTCTAAGGTTTCCCATAAGAATAAATGTAATGTAGGGGTAATGTGTTCCTAGGGCATAGAACCTCACAGCACAGTGGGTAATGGGTGTCTTTCAACTGTTCTGATACTGTAGTCTCATTGGCAATATTTTTTCCTTTTATATTTACCTGGTTATGATATCACTCCTGCAAACTACAAGCTTTAACTGCTTTAGATAGACTTTTTATATTTGAAGAAGCTGAATTTGAAATTAATGGACTGTATTGTGATTTGGGGCCTGGCATTCTATCACACCTCTTTATAGATTTATGATTTTGATTTTTGGCCAATATAATTACAGTTTATAAAAGTAATTTACAGTTCTAACAACAGTGGTGTGATGAATAGAATTCTGTGATGGGTCCCAAGATTACCCCGACTCCCTGGTGAACATGCCCTGAATAACGTCTGGGACTGTGAATGCGGTGGATTTTGTTCCTGTCATCGGTTATGTCTAAGAAACGGAGCGCGTTTGAGGGGGCCCATTAAATCTAGGTTTTGAGGTCGGAGATTCAAACTGTGAGGGTGATTCAAAGCATGAGAAGTTCTCTACCATGACATAAAGGTGGAGGGGGTTCTCACGACAAGGACTCTGGGCAGCGCCTAGGGCTCGGTGTGGATCCTGGCTGATTCTCCCAGGGAAGCAAGGACCACAATCTTATTATGACAGGAAACTGAATTTTGCCAACCGTAATAATAAGTGTGGAAGTGAATTTTCCCCTGGAGCCTCCCAACACCTATCCTGACAGCTTGATTTCAGATCTTGAGCAGAGATCCCAGCCATGCTGTTCTGAATTGTTGGCCTACACAACTGCAAATTGATAAACGGATGTTGCTTTAGGCCACTAAGTTGGTGGCATTTTTTTTTTTTTAACACAGCAATAGAAAAAAAAAAAAAAAAAGCTGGTACAGCAACAGATTAAAATAACTGCTCACTAGTGCCCAAACATCTCCTGTAAGTTCAGAGGCAAGTAACCTGCAGCAGAGTTAATAGGATCCTGAGAAAGAATGTTGGTCCACTACCAGGTGGCACCACTTGTACCTGGAGCAAAAGTAGTTTCCAGTGCTCTGGCTGCTGAGCTTAGAAGTCATGGGAATGTTGATGAAGTTTTATCATTTTAGGAGGATTTTCATTACTTCAAAATGTTTGCATAGGAATGAGCCTTATTACTTTTTTTTTTTTCAGATTGTATTATTCAAGATCAGATAACTAAGAGGTACTAAAATGTGACATTGCATGTTTGGGTCTCTTTTCCCATTAAACCCTGAGTTCAATAAAGGAAGTAACTAGATCTTCCTTACCTTTTTATGCTTAGTGTGTTACAGGTGGTTAATAAATATTACATGAAAAATTGAAATATGATAAAGTGAATAAACAGATCCATCCAAAGTTCTGATTACATTCAGAATGAGTACACAAATAGGGATGATTGTGTTCTAAGAAAACTTTATTTGCAGAAACAATCAGTGAGCCAGATTGGCCCATGGGCTTGTAGTTTGCTGGACTCTGGTATTAGATCACAAGTAGTTAGTAGCCTATAGGGAGTGCTGACATATAGCAACTTCAACAGTAAGTTTAAGGATTTTTAAAAACAAACTGTACCATTTAATAGAGTTGGACAAGGTATACTTCTTTTCCAGCTTGTGTTTACTGTTTACCTGAGACCTTCCTGGTGCAATGGGATGTCTTACATAGGTTGCTTTCTGTAGCTTTTTTTGTAAGTGAAGTCTGCACGAAGCACGTCTAAGCAAACAGCATGTATTCAAATGAATACCATCTAGTGACACGGGTTGGAGATATCCCTTTAGTCTTAAAATACGAAGTTAAACTCTTTAGGTCACATATGATACTCTGACATTTAAAAGCTTATGAAGGGTGGCATACACACACTGCTACTCTCTCCACGTTCTGAGCATTTGTGACTTTGAGAAGAGCTGGAAGCACAGAGTGGCCAGGTGGGAAGGTGAGAACTGAAGCAATGACCCTACAGGGAGTCTATTTTCAGCGACCCCTTCCGTGAAACACGCAGGGGAGCACTCTTTGGGACAGGTAGATGACAGGTGTAAAGCATCAGGAAGCCCAGGCAAAAGAAAGGCGAGGCAGTTGTTCAAAGCTCCTTAATCCACTTAGGGAAAGTCTTCACCCAGGAATTCATTCTAAGAAAGACATTAAGAATGTAGGCACTGATTTAGCTACAGGCTTGTAGCTTAGCATGATTCTTTGAGAAAAGCACTTCTTTTTTTCTTTTGGCTGATCAGTGAAAGTGTTCAAAGTGATGGAGTAGCTAGATAACTGCAAGTGTGTTCCTTTGTGGATGCTCAGCCGGTAGAAATGATGTTACAGGAGATTTAAGGACAGAAGAAGATACTATGTTATTTTGTTAATTGAAATAAAGTGTTTACAGTGCATGTGTACAGAAAGACACTTGAGAATGCCTGTGGTTTCCCTATACCCTCACCACCGCTTCACTTTATGAGCTTATTTTTGTTTTAAGAAGTTTATACACACACATATACAAGTATGCATGCATGCATCAGTATAATTCATTTGTTAAGAGCATGGACTGTGACAGGCCTGGCTTTGAATCTCAGCGCCATCACTTAGAAGCTTTTTAACCTTACACGAGTTACTGACATATCCTTGGCCTGAGTTTCCCTATCTTTACAATGAGCAGAAGCTCACATCTCACTTTCAGTCTCAATTTTTCTCAACATAGCAGGCTCCAAAGAGGTATTTGTAGAATGAACAAAATGCCTATCACTGCTGGTATATAGCAAATTATTATTTTATACTAAAATAATTCAACTGATAAATGCATCAAATCAGAGTTCAGAAAGTAGAACTACTTTCTAAAGATCATTTTAAATTGATTTTTAAATTCACATACAATAAAATTCATTCCTGGTGCTGGGCAGTTCTATGGGTTTTAACAAACACATGAATTGAGTCCTTCCTGGTTCATGATGCAGAATAGCTCTGTAACCTCCAAAACCTCCCTTGTGCTGCTCCCTTTATGGCCAGCCTCTCCCTCCAGCCTCCAGTCCCTGGCAATCATTAATTTGTCCCCAATCCCTGTAGTTTTACCTTTTCCAGAATCTTATAGAGATGGGATCATCCAGGACATGTGTACAGGCTTTTGTATCTGGCTTCTTTCACTTAGCACAATGCATTTGAAAGTCATCCAGGTTGTGGCCTTTATCAATAGTTCATTTTAAAGGTAATAGTCCTAAAGATAACTCTGAGAGTAACCCTGTGATTTATGAAAATGTCCATATCAGAACTACGTGGTCTTTTATACCCGAAGTTGTCCTGAAGCCAGAGTTGTGAAAGGGTAGAACGTTAACACTAAAGATCAGGCTCACACTGCCGCTTGAAAAATTGAAGGGTTTGAGAGCCAGAAATGAAATATAAAACCCAGACGAGCTCAACTCAGAGTGACACCACTGTCCAGAGCTCTTGATGCTCACTTTGCAAAGCTACATTGAAAATTAGGTGGAGTTGATAATTCTGATGGGGAACCAATGAAAAACTTTTCAGAAGGTCAGAGAGGGGCATGCTTGTGTGTGCCTGTGTGGGTGTGCATGTGTGTGTGCCCATGTGTGTGTTGTGTTGAAATGAAAACATTGAAATATTTTTAGAAGTAAAAGAAACCAGCACTTTTTTGTATATAGAGTTAGAAAAAATAATTTTATATCACAATTTTTCTCCCAAAAGGGGTAAGTTTGTGTCAATCCATCTTCCCTCCTTTTCTAGATCTCATAATACATAGGGAATAGTTTGGGGAGTGACCAGAGGTATCATTGAAGCTATGCTTGGAGCCAGCGCTGTGACATAGCAGGTAAAGCCGCCTCCTGCAGTGCCGGCACCCTGTATGGATGCCAGTTCGAGTCCTGGCTGCTCCACTTCCATTCTGGCTCTCTACTATGGCCTGGGAAAGCAATAGAAGATGGGCCAAGTCCTTGGGCCCCTGCACCCATGTGGGAGTCTGGGAAGAAGCTCCTGGCTCATGGCTTCAGATCAGCACAGCTCTAGCCATTGTGGCCATCTGGGCAGTGAACCAGCAGATGGAAGACTCTCTCTCTCTCTCTCTGCCACTCTGCCACTCTGTAACTCTGCCTTTCAAATGAATTAATAATTTTTTTAAAAAAAAGCTATGCTCACCCTTGGAGCAACTATACAGTTTTGGCCAAGCCTTTTATTATTTTTTAATAAGATTTATTTTATATATTTGAAAGGCAGAGAGATAGAGAGAGAGAGACAGATCTACCATCTGCTTGTTCATTCCCCAAAGATTTGGCTATAACAGTGAGGTCTGGGCCAGGGCAAAACCAGGAGCCAAGAACTCCATCCAGGCCTCCCACTTGGGGATAGGCACCCAAGTACTTGAGCCATCTTCTGCTGCCTTCCCAGGTGCTTTAGCAGGGAGCTTCATTGGAAGTGTAGCTTCCAGGACTTGAACCCTCTGGTACAGCATGCCACCTTGCAAGCAGTGGCTTAATGCCCTGGACCACTGCCCCTAGCCATGCCTTTTAAATTCGCTAAGTGTGGCCTACTGAGCACCACATCCTGGAGAAGGTACAGAGGTGTGCAGTGTTGCCCTGAAGCCTGAACCAGAAGTAGTCATTTTACTGATTACTCATCCCGTTTACCTTTTACTTCAAAAGAAATAATACAATTTTATTTTTAAATAGTTAGCTTATATCTTTGGGCCATATCATGCCTCTTTTTAAAAAAGAAACAACAATATAGCTTTTTCATTCTTAAAAATCAAATTAGGTTTTTGAAAATGGAATCTCTAATTTACATGGACTGTTTAGCTATTTTCTTGGTTTAAAGCAATGAACGAAGTAAATATTTAACCTTGATAACAAAAATTCATATGTATGATTTATAATCTGAAATGTGGAAAGGAGAGAAGGAAATTCCGAAAAGAGCATGAAACATTTTCTGATTTAAATTGGTTACAGTAATGTATGCTGATACACATTTGTATATATCAGCTAATTTTCCTCTGCATTATTTTAAGCCTCCATTTGAAAATATTTATTTAAACATACTGTAATAGCGGTTAACTGTTAGAGATACAGAATTGAGTTTGGTTGCTTAGTTACTGAATGTTAAGGATCCAGAACTCAGCTCCTGAGTGGGATAGATACAGAACTTACTTAAGCATCCCAGGTAATTTAGGTATTTGCTTCAAGTTAAATCTCTGGTAGACATGGGAATTGTCATAAGGAGGTATATGTTATTTGCCATGTTCAAATCTAAACTCTTGGAAACTGTACTTGAAGAATTGTGTCTTTGGTATTTCATTTGCGTTCAAAGTTCAAACATTTGTTGTATATTTTTGTGTGGTTTATGTATTTTTTTTTCACAGCAGTGCCACAAGAGCTTTATTTGGAAATCTCAGCTAAATATTTTTTTCTTTGACTAATTCATCCTCTAAAGTCCCTTTCCTCCTTTTGTGGAGTCTCAGCGATCAAAGATTTGAGAAATCAGCAGAGGCTGTGCTAAATGTTATGGTAGTTGACAAACTAGTTTGGTTAGGTAAGTGTCCCAATTGGAGTGTCAGTGCTGATTAGTCTGGCCCACAGAGAGAAGAAAAAGGTAGAAAATAATGCCCAAAATGCTTACAAAATCAATGCTCTATGATAGGAAAAGAGCCCGAGACACCATCCCTGTGCAGAATTGAAGGAAAATCAAGCACGTCTATTTTAGCTATGGAAATTGCCTTAGAGCGTGCGGGAGGTGCTAATTTGCTCAGACATCTTTTGGCAAACTTGCGTTGTAGACTCTGCTCAATGCTGTTGTTATTTATGTGCAGTAGTGCCTGTAGCCAGAGAGCTATCTTTCTGAACTTGCCCCTTTCTAACTGAGAATAAAGGTTTGAGGAATATAGGAGATGTCAGTAGCAACAAGCAACTTGAATTCCCCAAGATAAAGACCATGGCTGGGAAGAATTGAGCAGGCAAGTGAAGGTTACTGACTCTGCATTAATAATAAATTTACGAGAGTGCAGAACAGATCATGCCAGGCCATCTTTATCGTTTTCTAGGTGGACGTGCAAGATTAAAGAAAGGAATTCAATAGCGGTAATATCTGGAATTGAGTAAATCATCTAATTCAGTGTCTCCACAAATCTTTGGGGGCAGTGGGGGTGGGGGCAGTGGAGGGGGAGAACCTCAATGAGAATTGGCTCTGAGCACTGTCATGTGGATTCAATTTGGCTGTTGTAATAAATTACAATGGAACAAGGTCCATTGGGACGATGTTGGGATCAATAGAAGGTCAGGCTGTAACATCTCCAGCAGTGGTCTGGAAGAATGGATAACATACTTTATTAAGTTTGGCAGGCCAGGAGGGTTTGGAACTGTTGTGGTCACCACCATTGTCATTAGCCTTTATGAAGCACCTGTTGGGTATGGGGCACTCTGGGGGCTCTTAGATGAAAGCTAAAATGCATACAATGGTCCAAATGGTCAAACTCTTTAGGAAAGCGGAGAATAAATACAGGTTTTTTTTTTTTTTTTTTTGAAGGTTTACAAGGATGTCTGGTGTAGTACTAAGTCTTTTTTATGAATTCTTTTTTTTAAATTATAATGACACCCTTTGAAAGAAATTTTTTCTTCCCATTTTACAGGTGGAAAAAGTGAGGGATAGAGAGTTACAATAGATATTGCAACTGGTAAATAGCAAAAAATAGGTTGTGAACTGAGGTAGTCTGGATTTTACCCTTAACCACTACTCTATGTGTATAAATATGCATAAATATTTCTATATGCTTATGGACAAAGACTGTGTTTCTTTTTTGTTTATGTATTCATTTGTTCATTCATTCAGCAAATATTTTAAATGAACTTTAGATGGTCCCAGTGTAGTAGAGGAGACAGAACCTATTCAAAGATAATTGGAAAAAAAAAAATGGTAAAAGCATGACTCTGATACAGTTATAAAATGAACACATGTTAAAGATTTTACTTAACTCATTAATCAATGGGGGAAAAGGCAGATGTTAGAACAGGATAGAGAATCTGGAGAACAGATACATTTATAGGTCAGGAATATTGAAATGAATGTGCAGACAGATGCAAAGCTCTGTTTTCCCCAAGTGCACAGGGGAAGTCAGTGAAACCTGTACTGGACAGATCAGAATCTGCATATTTGACTTTATTTATTTATAGAAAGATTTGTTTATTTGAAAGGCAGAGTGACAGAAAGAGTGGGAAGAGAGAGAGAGAATGAACATCTAAACATCCAAGTGCTCTTTTGTTCTGGCTCCCTTCCCAGATGCAACAGTCTGGGCTGGGCCATCCGGAAACAAAGAGCCAGGTGTCCACCTGGATTTCCTACAAGGGGGGCATGAGCCCAAGTTCTTGGGCCATTATCTGTTGCCTCTCAGGCACATTAACAGGAAGTTGGATTGGAAGTGGAATAGCCTGGATTCAAATGAGACACTCTGATATGGGATGTGGCTATCTTAAGCAGTAGCTTAAACTGCTATGCCACAACACCCACCTCCAGAATCTACATGTTTGTGGACAATAATTATTTTCATTGCTGTAAGTTTTTTACAGTTTTCCAAGTTGTATGAAAGCCCAGTGATGAGGATAAACTAGATTCAGCTAACCTGAAAGGGTATCAGCTGAACAATAGTTTTCTTTTGAAGTGTGGTCTTCCTACAATGCTACAGAAGTTAATTGTGATGCAATACAAGAGGGTATGATTTGGGACAAAAAAGTTAAATATACAGAATATGCCCCACTCACCTAAATTGTTCAGAGAGGGCTTCTGGGCAAAGATAGAAATTAAAATAAGAATATTTGAGTCTGAAGGCATTTGAGCTTTCAGATGAGGAGAACTGAGTCCCTGAGTTTTGCCTAAGGTCAGTTCCCTCCTGAGTCCAAAAAACCTTGTAATGTCTCAGCCTTTCATGATCTCCTCTCTTCCCCTTGGCCACAGGAGGGTAGAAAAGTCCCATACCAAAGTGTCTGCAGAGGACAAGAAAAAAATAAGCCAAATCAGTCAGGGTTCTCCGGAGAAACAAAACCAATGGGATGTACTTTTATAGAAAGAAATAGACTCGTGATTTGGTGGAGTCCCAAACGTGCTGAGGAAGGCCAGCAGGTACAAGGCCGTCTGTTTGTGAGCTGGGAAGAGCTGATGTTGCAGATGAAGTTTGATGGCATCTACTGGAGAATTCCTTCTTGGTTGGAGTGGGGCTCAGCCATTTGTTCTTTCCAGGCCTTCAGCTGGTTAGACAAGGTCCACCTCCTTGCTTTACTCAGAGACCATTGACTTAAATGGTGATCTCATCTAAACACACCCTCTTGGAAGTATCCATGCTTATGTGTGATGAAATATCTTGAAGTGGTGATATGGTCAATTTGACACATATGATTATCCAGCATGCCACATCAGGGGCCCAGGGAACTTCGCCTCACCAGAGAGGTGAATTAAGGTGGGAACAGAGGTGGGAAGGAGACCCAGAATCCCTCCTGGGGGTTAATAAGGTGAGCAGTAGGAAGACTGAGAGTCTGAAGGCAGAATTGTTCCAACTTCAGAGCTTTTCCAAGAGCCAGCTTCTTCTGGAGTAGGCCCATGGGTCACAACAGTCGTAGGTGTGCCTAGTCTCACGTGTGTGCATCTGCCTGGTTAGGGTAGGTATCCACCTAACTGAAGAATAGGAGTGAGTTCAGGAGGGGTTTCCAGATGAGGAGAGCTGGTTGTCTAGTCTAGGATATCTTTTTTAAAATTACTTATTTATTTGAAAGCAGAAGGACGAGCAAAGAGATCGGCCATCAGCTGGTTCACTCCCCAAAAGTCTGCAACAGCTGGGTCTGGGCTAGGCCCAAGCCAGGAGCTGAGAATTCAGTCCAGCCTTCCAGTTGGATGACAGGAAGTCAACTACTCGAGCCATCACTTACTGCCTCCCAGAGTGTGTGTTTGCAGGAATCTGAGAGTGAGAAGAACAGAACCAGGACTTGAACCCAAGCACTCCAATGTGGAATACAGGCATCTCAAGCAATGTTTTTTTTAAATTATTATTATTATTTTATTTAACAGGTAGAGTTATAGACAGTGAGAGAGAGATAGACAGAGAGAGAGGTCTTCCTTCCGTTGGTTCACTCCCCAAATGGCCACTGTGGCCGGCACTGTGCCGATCCGAAGCCAGGAGCCAGGTGCTTCCTCCTGGTCTCCCATGTGGGTACAGGGCCCAAGCACTTGGGCTGTTTTCCACTGCCCTCTTGGGCCACAGCAGAGAGTTGGACTGCAAGAGGAGCAACCAGGACTAGAACCTGGTGCCCATATGGGATGCCGGCACCGCAGGCAGAGGATTAACCAAGTGAGCCGCGGCGCCAGCCCCTTGAGCAGCGTTTTAACCACTAGGTCAAGTGTGTACTCACTCTCCTCCCTGTCCCCGCTCCAAAGCACTTCTCTGAAAATCACATTGATTATGTCACTGTGAAGATACCTGAAAACCAGAAATGAATTATTTGGAGAATTAGCATAGGACATGATGCAAAGTACTATATTCTTTTAAAAAAGGTGTTACATTCTTTAAAACAAATCCCTAATGTGAATATTTATACTGAACAGGGCAGTTCATTCTTTTTTGGCAGACTTGTGACTATTTTCAGTTAATTTTCCATTGCTTTTATGCAGCATGCCCACCCTGGTACCTAGATCCATGCACTCAGGCACACTCAGTCTCACGCTCCTGCCTGCCCTGTGTTGGCCCCTGATGGGGATGCTTATCTTCCCTAGCATCCCTCTAGAGAAGGGTCACTTAGTGGTACAGGTCAGTATCCCAGTGTGTTCATCAGTGCCTCTCCAGATGCACAAAGTTCCAGAAATGGTCCTTGGTGTTTCACCTCAATGCTCACATTCAAAATCTGTTTGCAAAACAGACCCTGTTGGTGTTTTCCACCCACATCTGCTCTTTGCTCAGAAGAGCACTTTGCCATGGTAGGCACACCAGTCGGTGTTTGTTGGATGGGTCAGTATGTGTTCAGTTCTGTAGATCTGTATTCAGACTGTCAGTGTAATTACTGTTTTATCTGCTAACAGCAGCTAACATTTGTTGAGTAGTTCCTCTGTACCAGGTATTATGTTAGGCCTTTACGTGCTCTGTGAGTAACTTCCTTAAGTTCTCCATGTCCTTCCTCTCCTGCCGCCTTCTCAATGAAGCTCACCCTGGCCATTTTAGCCGTAGTGGAGACTGCTTGTTCCTGCTCTAGCAGTCCTCATTGTTTGTACCTTGCTCTACCTGTTCTTTTCCCCATATTTTCATCTTTCAATACACTCTGTTACCTATTATTTTTATTTATTGACTTTCATCCCTCTCCCTCTACCAGCATCTAATTTCTGCCAGGTCAAGGATCACTTTCTGTTTTATTTGTTAATGTACCCCAAGTGTCCTGATGAGCATCTCTGATGTAGCAGGGACTCAGTAACATAGGGGGAACGTAGTGAATGGGTATGTCTTAGTTGTCATAACATCCGCGCATCACTGAGGTAGGTACTCGCCTTATCCTATTTAACAGAAGAAGACAGGGTGCTCAGAAATCTCTTCGGTGCTGAATTTTAGGTGTACCTCAGAGATGCAGAAAACTATGCAGTTAAGTTAGAACCCTGCCTAGCCACTCAGCTGGGATTCTGCCAGAGACTTTGCAAGTGAAAAGAATCTAGCAGTTCTGAAGACTCCACAGGCTCAGAGCAAGACCCAGAAATAGTGAAGCAATGTGGGACTTAATGCTGATAAGTTAAAAGAAAGAAAATGTCAAACACTAGTAATATGAGGAATGATTATTTAGTAGGTACAAAAGTTGTTGTCTTAGAAGATTAAAACAGTTTCTGTGCTTGGATGGTGGTGATGACTACTCAACAATGTGAAGGTACTTAATGCCACTGAACTGGACACTTGAAATGATTTAGATGGTAAATTTTTTTAAAGACTTTTTTATTTATTTGACATGTAGATTTACAGACAGAGGGAGAGGCAGAGAGAAAGGTCTTCCATATGCTGGTTCACTCCACAAATGGTCACAATGGCCGGAACTGAGCTGATCTAAAGCCAGGAGCTTCTTCCCGGTCTCCCACATGGGTCCATGGGCCAAGCACTTGCACCATCTTCTACTGCTTTCCCAACAAGGACTAGAACCAGCGCCCATATGGGATGCCAGCGCTGCAGGCAGAGGCTTAGCCCACTACTCCACAGCGCTGTCCCCTAGATGGTAAATTTTGTGTTAGGTGTATTTTACCACAATTAAAATGCAAAATTGAATTTTTTAAAGTGTTATAATTTAACACTCATTGTTTATGATGTATGTGTGTGGAGGAAGGAGAAAGTGAGAAATAAAAGATTTTATTATAGCAGTGGAGGGAGAAAATGCCTGGGGTTGTTGGCAAAGTTTTAAAAGGACCTGTTCCTGAACATGTGGTCCTCTCTTTCTCTTGTCTCCTGATCTCTCTATCTCTCGATCTCTCTCTTACACTCTCCTCTCTTTTTCCTTTTTCACGCCTTCGCACCGGTCTGTCAGGTTTCCCCAATAAACTCTTTCCCTTAAAAAAAAAAAAATGCCTGGAGTTAGATTGTGGTTTTTCTCTTTTGCTTTAGACCAGGTCTTTAACCTCTGTGAGCCTCAGTTTCCCCTGTCTCTGTTATGGACATGATTATAGTACCCACCTTGCAGAGAAGCCATGAGGATTCATGGAGAAGGAAAGAAAAGGGCCTACCACAAAGCCTGGCTCCCAAAGAGTTCTTCTTGTAGGAACATTTCGAATCAAATGATAGGGAAAGATACCTTTGTTCTTGTTGACCCTTTGCTGTATTGATTGGCTCTTTGTTAAGGCAGAGTGCAAGTCTGAAAGCTCCACAAGAACAGATCAAGGGAGAGCACACATGCCACACAATACCTTCCATTATCCACTCACTCCTATCAGTCTTAAGTATATGACCAGTTATTACAAGCACTGAGCACGCATTGGAAGTGGAGCAGCTGGGACTCGAACCTGTGCTCATATGGGATGCCAGTGCTGCAGGCAGTGGCTTAACCACTCTACCACTATGCCAGCTCCAAGTTCTCAGTTCTTGAAGCTTATTACCCTTTTGTATGATTTTCCTTCCCTTGTTCAGGTAGTGCTAGGAGAACCCAACCCCCTTCCAAGGCCTAGACTAGAAACAGATTTATTTCAGGTGAGCTTCAAGGACTTGACCCAGCCAGTGTTGTTAATCTACGTCTTTATTTCTTTTCTATTGAGATGTTTGATGGTGGGGCTGCTGGGTTCTGACTCTTCCTTTCTTATTTGGAACATCAAGAAGTTTCCCAGTAGAGACATCACAAAGTCATAGCCTGCAAACCTTCTTGTGATGTTTCAACCACTCCAAAGACCCAACGGCACCTATCCTCACGGGAACCAATGTGAGTTATCTCTTGGGAAACAAACAGGCCAAAACATGTATCCTCTGGGGACAGATACTCAGAAGCATTTGTGTCCAGATAAAGCAGAGTCAGAGATTAAGCTCGATGCCTGGCAAGGCAGAATGGTCTGAGGGTCTTGTGGGCATTGTTCATCATTCATTTTTGCATTTCAGAGATGAATTTACTGGGAAGCTGACCATGCTGAAACTGTGCCCCCTCCCTTGCATAGGTCTCTTCTAGAGCCCTGAACGAGTATTTTCATGTTTACGTATTTTTGAAAATTCTGCTAAAGTATGATATTTCTCTAATTCTTTAAATAGTCGACTTAGCCACTAGTACAGGTCTACCCAATCTGGATCTACCCATGCTATTATGGTTGTTGAGATGTGAGCAGACAGATCAAATCACAGCATGGCCCTCATCAACACAAGGGGGTGCAAGTGAAGGCAGGAAGAAGATAGACTCTGAGAGACATGGGGCAAGCAGAAGAGTTGGAATGCGTTTGCTGAAACTGAGAAGTCTCTGTGCAGCTGGGTTGTGCTAACAAAGGGGCCTCTGGGCCTCTGGAGAGTGGCAGATCTGGAAGCCAGCCTTGCTTACCACTGCAGTTTATCTGTCTCGCCTGTTATGCAGGACAGTCTAGTAGGAAAAGTACTGTTTGAGTTCTACAGGGCAGACTTGATGACTAACGTCTTTTAAGTCAAATTTCCTCCGAACAATAGAAGCTCAGGTTGTAGATCAGAACCAGACATAAATATATTTGGCCATGGATTACAATAAAATTTACTGGTGCTAAAGATAATCAAGCCATTTCATTTTCCATGCATTTTATGGCCTGAAGAAAGTGATATCACTCCTTGGAAGGGAGGAGAATGACTTGCTTCATTTGCTGTTCTGTTGGGAGAGAGAAACTGAAATGTGAAGGCAACCAATGACTGCCTTTTCTCCCCAGCCCTGCCCTCTCTCTCAGGGAACACTGCCATCCCACGGAGAAGGCACCAGCTTGGGGTGTTCCTACGGGCCTCCCCAGGCTTTGCAGCCCGAAGGATGTATCACATTCCCTTTGCTGGCTGGTGCAGTGAGGCAGACTGTTGAGCAGATGTTGATTAATGGGGCCCAGGTTGCTGTGTTTGGCATTGCAGTTTAAGTTTAGCGGGGCTCTGATAGTCTGTACACAGAGGGTCTGTGTCTTGCCCCAGGGAAGGCGTGCTACAACCCAACAGGAGCATTGTCTTTCAGAGCCTCTGTGTTGCAGTATCCAGTTACGTGGCATGGCCATGAGAGTTCAGAGCCCCAGCATTTGGCCTATATCACATCTTAATTGCTTTTTGGTATAAATGTGCATGGACAGAGCGTGAGAGCAACTCTGAATGACAATGAAAATGGAAACATCTTGAAAATAACATTTTGGTTGTTACTGTAGCAGTTTTTTTCTAACTTCCTCACATGGATGTTGCTAGAGCCACTTGATTTTAACTGCTGCTCTAAAAGCGCTCGCCCGTGTTTTATCAATGGGGTGGTGTCTGCACTGGGGACTTGCTAGCAGTGGGTGGGTGGCGGGGGGGGACTCAGAGTTGTTTCAGCTCCTTTAGACTCAGTTTCCTTTTGGATAAAATAAGAACACAGAGTATCTTGTCCATGGGAGTGAAATGACTTGATGGATATTAAATGTATCTATCAGGGGGCAATAGTAGCCAGCAGAGAACAGGAAACAATGAGCATTTAGTCTGTAATAGCTGATCTACTTAAATTCAGCACCACATATACAAATGGCATGATTCAGTGATGTCATTTAGTGCCTACTGTGTTTTCCACCTAGACTTCATTTATTTATTTTCTCAAAATAGAATCGGAAGCAATGGTTTGAATTGGGGTGTCTCTGGAATTGTCATCTGAAGAATCTTGGGCTTCTTTAGTGATGTTTCTTTCCCTTATTCCAACTCAAATCCTGGTCATCTGGGCCCTGTGTGGGCACAGACCTGCTGTTTCTCTTTCAGGACAGCCTGATGTTCCCTATAGGGAAAATGTGGGATGCAGGTACTATACCTGATTTTATTAAAAGCATGACTTTTTTGTTGTTCTCATCCGTTTTCCCAAAGAATCTAGCTTTAATCCTCAAAACCAAATGCATTTTGTGATTGCCACAGAATTGGGAACTGTTAGCAAAGTTTACGGATGATTTGAAGGCACACGTGGGAGTAAATGGTCCTCACCCATCAGAGAGGACAGTGAGCTGCCATTGGCCTGTTAGTCTCTCTGTATCTCCTACTGGAATCTTCAGGAAGTTACTGGTTTTATTGTCTGGAGTTAAGAGGTGGGAGAGATGTAAACTACTTCAAGATCTTTAACACTTTTAAGGGGTTAGGCTGCTTGATGTTTTAAGGAATTAGCTTTATCTTACTAAAGTCTGTTTTCCCACATGCTGAGGAAGCTGAGGCCCAGAAGTATTTAAATGGCTTGAGATTATGAGATGGAAAAAAATGAGAATTGAGTTTTTTGGCTTCAGGTAGATAATAAGAATAATGGCAAGGAAAGAGATAAAATAAGGAAAATATTTCCTGTGCTAGCTCTTGTATTATGTTCTTGGTGCTGCCTGATGTCACCCTGATCTTTGTGATGTAAACACGGCTTGCTTCCCTACCTGATTCCCATAAGAGGCCTATCCCTCTCCAGGATCCATCTTCAGAGCCTCCTCTAACTCTCTTTAAAAAAAACAAACAAACAAACAAACAAAAAAACACACAAAAAAACCCACAAGATTTATTTATTTATTTGAAAGGCAGAGTTATAGAGAGAAAGGCAGAAAGATAGAGGGAGAGAGGTCTTCCATCGGCTGCTTCACTCCCAGACGGCTGCAACAGCTCGAGCTGCACTAATCCAGAGCCAGGAGCCAGGAGCCTCTTCCGGGTCTCCCACACAGGTGCAGGGGCCCAAGGACTTGGATCATCTTCCACTGCTTTCCCAGGCCATAGCAGAGAGTTGGATCGGAAGTGGAGTAGCCGGGACTCGAACCGGCGCCCATATGGCACTGCAGATGGCGGACTTACCTGCTATGCCACAGTGCCTCTTACCCCTTTTTTCTGAGATTTATTGATTTATTTGAGAGGCCAAGTTAGAGGGAGGGGGAGAGAGAGAATCCTCATCTGCTGGTTCACTCCCCAAATGGCTGCAATGGCTAGGGCTGGATCAAGCCAAAGCCAAGAGCCAAGAGCTTCATCCGTGTCTCCCCTGTGGATGCTGGGGCTCAAACACTTGGGTCATCTTCTGCTGCTTTCCCAGGTGCATTACCAGGGAACTGGATTGGAAGTGAAACAACAAAGACTCAAACCAATGTTCATATGGGATGCTGGCATCACAGGCAGTGGCTCAACCTGCTCTGCCATCTTCTTAGGATGCCCTTCATGTGTGAGTTTCCATCCCTTGTCACAGTTGAACTGGTACCTCCCTCCCACAAGGGGTCTGCTTGTTTTATTTATTCAGTCACGGAACACCACCTCCTCCCTTTAATTCCCCTGCTTGCCACTCAACACAAGGCATGTGGGACTGAATGAGTGGCTTTTATAAAACACTGTGGTGAAGTTTCTGGGCTTCTATAATCACAGGGCAGTCTTGAGAAAATGAACTGTCAGGTTTCCCTGATTCCGTCAAAGCTTGTGAGCCACAGGCCGCCTCGCTGCGTGGTTTCCCGTCCCCCCTTTTAGCTCGGCAGCTTGCCAAGCTATCTCTGACTCCTTCCTCTCCTATTTTCCCTGACCCACCTGAGAATAGTGGAGTTCCTCTGCCTTCCTACAGACCACACCTGCCTCTAACTGCTCATCTTTCTCCCATAAAAATGATGGTGTAATTGATGGTTTATGTTTTCCTAAGTAGGGCAACGGTGCTCCCCAAATAAAATTCTGGCTTTGTCTCCTAAAAGTCCAACTGCCAACTCCAGTTTTCTAAAGATGTGTTCATTCCCGTAGCTGCCATACTACCCTAGGGGATGGGTGTTACTGCAATCCCATTTTACAGTCAATGGACCTGAGGCATGAAGAGATTTGTTAACTTGCTGAAAGCCCCACAGAGACCTCATCGGCTCATATCCATGGCATAGGGGTCAGCAAACATTTTCTTAAAAGGCCAGATGGCCTTTATGGCAGATACTGAAGTCTGCCATTTGTAGCACAAATGCAGGTATAGACATTATGTCCACAAGCGGATATGGCCCAGATTCAATAGGTTTTGTTTACAAAAACAGGTGGTAGGCTGGAAATAACCTGCAGACCAGAGGCTGCCGGCCCTGACTTTGCCATATTGCTGCCTTCTCCCATAATGCTGACTCTCTCTTTAATATCTCGAAGTTAAACCCAAAGTGGCTTGAAAACAGAATCCAGAATCCATCTGGACACATCACTTTAAGCCCCTTGGCTTTCACGGGCTGAAAGCAGTCGGTAGCTTTGCTCAGAATGAACAAGTCTATAGTGATTGTTTAACTATCCATCTGGCAGCCATGACGGTGCTGCTCTGAACTTGGTTGGAGACATGCTGGGATTTTACAGTATATCGCTAGTACTTTCTTTTAAGCAAAATAGTGTGAGTACACTGACACATTTCTCAGAGTCTGATTTTCTCTCTGGAGCCATGCAGGACCTGAGAGAGCATAATTTATGCTCCATTTATTGTGTCTAAAGAACAGCAGGAGTTGCTGTTTCTTACATCTTGGGACACTAACTCTGACAAATATATGTGACCAGGTTAAATTTGTGTTTTTTTTTTTTTTAAATTGCTGCCCAGTGTGTTCTGTTGAGGCAAGTCAATATCCTATTTTGCCTGAGTCAACTTATCCATGGTGAGCTCTGTTTATCCAGTGGTCTCATCTCTGTTCTCTGATTCTCACAATTAATGTTGAAAATAATGATATTTTATCTCTGCTAAAAGAATCCAAAGGAACACTGAAAACTACACTTCAGGTTTTCATTTTTGGCAATTCAGAAAGTTGTAAGTGGCCAAAGGTTGGCTCTTTTTCTATGTCTCTATATCTCTAATTGTCTCTGATTAGCTCTCTCTGTCTCATAAACACTTATGAAGATAATCATCATTTGACAACTTTCAGTTTAGAATTGTTTTATTGCTGATTTATCACATAAGCCCCTGAAAATAAGGGTTTCTAATGAAAATATTGAAACTAACCTTAATCTCTTGGTAAACGTTTTCACTCTAGTTCACATCTGAATTCCAAGAGGGCCTTGAAACATACAAATCCTAAGTTGCATTTCTTCAGAACATGCAGAGCAAAGTTCAGTGAACCCAGAGCCCCTGAAAGTGCATCATCCTGAGCTGTGTCCCCCTTGGGCTAGAGAATCCCTCTCAAATCCTTACAAGTGGGGCAGGAGCTTACTTTTCTCTGTAAAGACCTTATAAGAGCTTCTTACCTGCTTTCCCTGAGAACTACTACTTTAGAAAAGTCAAGATGTTCCAGAACATCTTCTGCAGACTAATACTTCTTGTGTTTTTTTATGTCTATTTTCCTATTAATTCTGTATTTTAAAAAGATTTATTTATTTGAAAGTCAGAGTTAAACAGATGGAGAAGGAGAGGCAGAGAGACAGAGGTCTTCCATCCACTGGTTCACTCCCCAGTTGGCCGCAATGGCCAGAGCTGTGCCAATCCGAAGCCAGGAGCCAGGAGCTTCTTCTGGGTCTCCCACATGAGTGCAGGGGCCCAAGCAGTTGGGCCATCTTCTACTGCTTTCCAAGGCCATAGCAGAGAGCTGGATGGTGAGTGGAGCAGCCGGGACTCGAACCGGCACCCATATGAGATGCTGGTACTGCAGGCAGCGGCTTTACCTGCTATGCTATAGCTGGCCCCAAGACTAGTAATTCAGATTCATTTGGCACCTATGTATTGAAGGCATACTATGTGCTGGGTGTTAGGAATATGACCAGGACAACAGGAATGGAACCAAAGCTCCGTGGAGCTCGTGCTCAGTGGAAAATGGCTGGCAAAGCATAAAAGTCAAGCAAACATTCATTAGTAAATAACCCAAGCAAGGTTGCAGGGAGTGTCAGAGCTGTGTGGGTGCTGAGAACGTATTGGGGAAGCCCTTCCTTTACAGAGACAAGAAGGTCTTTCTGAAGAGTTGGTGTTTCAAGGGAAGGGAAAAAAGATAAACTGTTTGCCAAGCCAGAGAGCTGGAGTTGGGGAAGCCTAGCAGTTCAGGTACTTTGTTTTGGCTAAGGTTAGCTTGGGGCAAGATTGCCAGGAGACTGGGCCAGGGGTCAGCCTCCTGGAACAGGCACAGGTTTCACACTTGATCCCAGCACTTGCCCACCTGTTATTGTGAAGCTGAGACAAGGAAGCCTCAACAGCCCATCAGCTGGCTTCTTCCTCAGTCATTTGCAGCTCTCAGATGCAACTGTAGGGGGTCCCAGACAGAACGAGTTGTGCAGAAATATGCGGCTTCTACAGGCCATAGCTCTGCCTCTCTGTTGAGTCTTAGTGGTACTATCTTTTGACATTTCATCACTTTTTATTAGGCTGGTCATACAAAAAGTCGAGATATGATTTATGTACAGTAAAATGTCACCCTTTTTAGTATATAACCTATATATTTTTGAAAAAATATTTATTTATTTGAAAGAGAGAGAGAGTTAATTTTTCATCCACTGGTTGACTCCCTAAATAGCCATAATGGCTGAGGCTGGTCCAGGCCAAAGCCAGGAGCCTAGAACTCCATCCAGGTCTCCCACATGGCTTTCACGGATCCAAGTACTTGAGCCGTCTTCTGTTGCTTTCTCGGGTGCACCAGTGGAGAGCTGTATTGGAATGAAACATCAGGGACTTGAACCAGTGCTCATATGGGATGCTGGTTTCACAGGCAGTGGCTCAAGCTGCTGTGCCACAACACCAGCCCCTAACGTATACATTTTAAACAGGGCATACAGGTGTGTATCCATGACTACGGTCAATACACACAGTGGTTTCATCATCTTCTAAAGTCCCTCATGCTGCTTGTATGCATTCATCCCAGCCCCTAGGCAGTCACTGAACCATAGATCAGCTTTGTCCCTATAGTTTTGTCTTTGGCAGAATGTCATCTGAGAGGAACCAACAGAGAGAGCCTTTGAGGTCTAACTTTTCTCATTTGGCAGAATGCATCTGAGGTTCATCTGTGTGTTGTATCATAGGTCCACTGAGTGGTATTCCATTGTATGGTGGAACTGTGGTTGTCCAGTCACCTGTTGAAACTGTCTAGTCAGCACCACATTGGACACCCCTACACAGCGGCCTTGTCTGCATGGCCGTGGGGGCTTCCTACTGGCTATTCCTGCTTTTGCTGTGTCCTTCTTGTAGATTCACTCACAGTAGCCAGCTTCATCTTTACCCAACACAAAGTCTGTGCTATTCCCCTGCATTCTTCATTCTATCCCCACAACACCCAAGATCCCACTGCCCCCAGGAGAAAGGCTCTGCACACTCTCACAGCCCCCTGTGTGATCTGGGCTGCGCCTGCCTCCAGGGCGCCCTCATCCCTCTTTCCTCTGATCACTTGGAGTTATCTCCAGATCTCAGACAACTCCCTGCTCTCTTTTGTCTCTGACCCTTTGCACGCTTGCATCCCTCAGCCTGGGGCCTTTTCTTTCACCTGATTTTGAAGCCTCTTGGTTCCTCTCAGCTGAGTGTGAACCTGGCTACCTCCTAGTAGTCTCTTGTGTGGTTAGTGTTTTTTTTTAAAAGGTGTATTTTATTTATTTGAAAGGCATGGCGGGGTGGGGGGGGGGTGGGCTCTGATCTTCTATCTAATGATTCATTCCCCCAAATGGCTGCAATGGTTGAGGCTGGCCAGGCCAAAGCCAGGAGCCAGAAAGTCCATTCATGTGTGGATATGTGTGGCAGGGGCCCAAATATCCCAGGCACATTAGCAGGGAGCTGGATTGGAAGCATAGCAGCCAGAATTCCAACTGGTGCCGCTTTGAAGATGGGCAGGGAAGAATTATTACCAGTATTACCATTCCAGTCACTCAGGTTATGACATTGAGGCCCAGAATGTTATGTGAGTTGCCTTATGCTGTGTGGCTGTTGGCTTCTCTTGGTCCTCCATACTTTGTAATGCAACCTATGTCTCCAGAGTGCAAGGAAGCTCCCCAGTTTTCTACATCACAAAATATCCTATGACTGTAGATAGTTTCCTCCCCTGTTTTTTTTTTTTTTTTTTTTTCCCAGCTTGAGTGAAACCACATAGACCTCCTGGAAATTGAGTATGAGCTTCTCTGAAGTTCGAGGATACATTTGTTCCTCATCCCTTCCAGAGTGGTTGACCTGGAGGGTTGGTTGGTCAGCCCAATACTGAGTTCATCTCGGCAGTCATCCGGACTGGGGGAAGATCCACCTTGGGTCTCAAGTCATTAGGTTTGGCTTCCCCTCCTTCTCTTTGGTGTCTTGTCGGTTATGTTGTTGTGAATTGGCTTTGGGTTAGGAGTCCCACAGGGCCAGAAACATCTCTCTGTACATCATTTAACTAGGTAGCAGTCATGGAGGAGACTCTCAGCAGTTATCTGTAAGTAAGTAAACAAGGACAGAATGTGTGAATGCCTCAGCTCTGCAGGATTCCAGTCCCCCTGGTGACCAGGTGATAGGATGCTCCCTGTTGGCCTGTGTTTATGAAATTTCCTTACTGTTCCTGAACTCCACTTCAGAGCCTTTACAGTGCAGCTCTCCCTCTCCGCAGCTGCTTCTTCATATCCACCTGCTCGGATGTCACTTCCTCCAAGAAGTCTCCCTGAGCACTCACATCATGTAACTCAGTTCCAAACTCCATCACTCTGTATTCCCTGATCCGGTTTGTTTTTTTTTTTTTTTTTTCATTGTACTTTGCACTTAACTCTGTGTGAAGTTAGTATGTAGTTTATGTATTGTCTTGTTTATTGACCGTATCCCTCCATTGTGCATTAGCTTCACAGTGGGGCAAGAACTCTGTCTAACACCAGGTCTGCAAAGATGCCTGGCATAGAGTAAGGATTAAAAAGTAACTTACTACTGGGTATGGTACATTTACATAATATGTAATAAGGTGTATTGAGAAAGAGGACAATTTAGTTTTGTTTGTGTGTGTAAAGATTTATTTATTTGAAAGACAGTGTTACAGAGAGAGAGGGAGAGACAGAGAAAGAGATTTTCCAACTACTTGTTCATTGCTCAAATGGCTGTAATGGCTGGGGCTAAGTAAGCCAGGCCTAAGTCTGGAGACTCGAACTCTACCTGGGTCTCCCACGTGTGTGGGAGAGGCTCAAGTTCTTGGGCCCTCTTCTGCTGCTTTCCCACGCACATTAGCAGGGAGCTGGATCAGAAATGGAGCAACTGAGACTGAAACAGGTGCCCATTTGGGATACTTGTATCATAGGCTGCTGCGCCGCAATACATTTTCTTATCAGTGAGAAGAGCTGTCCTTAAGAATGCTGTGGCCACTTTGACTATGACCTTCTCTAAATACGATCAGAGTCGGCAAACTCAAAAGGCTTCCATAGCCTTGGCAACTCATGACAAGAGCCTAGGGTAATCATTGACGCCATAAACAAGAGTGTCAGTTTGTTAAGTCAACAACAGGAGTCACTGTGCACTTACTCCTCATATAGGATCTCTGTCCTAAATGTGCTATACATTGTGATTTAATGCTATAACTAGTACTCAAACAGTATTTTACACTTTGTGTTTCTGTGTGGGTGCAAACTGTTGAAAGCTTTACTTAATATCTGCTAAATTGATCTTATGTGTATAAAGAGAATTGAAAATGAATCTTGATGCGAATGGAAGGGGAGAGGGAGCGGGAGAGGGGAGGGTTGCAGGTGGGAGGGAAGTTATGGGGGGGCATTGTAATCCATAAGTTATACTTTGGAAATTTATATTCATTAAATAAAAGTTAAAAAAAAAGAATGCTGTGGCCAATCCACAGTAGATACTGAGAAATGATTATGAAAGTAATGACTAGTTAACTATGTTTTGTTTTTATAAATTGAAGCATTTCTTAGGATCAGACAGACTCTTGTTCAAGTCCTCCTTTTCTATGTGGTGGCATTTTACAGACCCGTTTCCTGGTCTGTAAAATAGGGATAAAGATCCTTGTCACCAAATCTTAGGATTGTCATTGAGATTCAGTCAGCAAATACAGTGTCTGGCATTGGGAGGCCTTTCTTTGGGCAACTAGTCACTCCCTCTCCCCAATCCCAAATTAAAGAAAAAAAAAAAACTGGAGCAGAGTTATGTAAAATATTAAAATAACTTAAATACATAGATCAAGATTAAGCATGAAAAACAGATTTCCCTTGCTCATCTGAGTATCCTTAATTCTTTATTTTTTGGCAGTTTTTATTGAATGTTTTAAAGGAAATCACCACAGCCAGCCGTTTGGGTACTAAACAGGGACGCAGCCCTCGGATTCCAGTGCTGTTGCACTGCTCTCAGACTTGCACTGCGCGGAGGGCCCTGTGGCAGAGATGCTGCTGCCTTTTTGTGGGTACAATTCTACATCTGCAACTGATCGAGTCTGCAGATGGGCTCCTACAGAAATAATTAGCCACTTGCCCCTTATTTTGAGGGTGCAAGTGGCCCCACTTGCCAGCAATTACTAAACCACGGGAAAGAGAAAAGCTAGGGCAGAGCTGGTGGAAATTTAAGCCCGAGAGCCAATTACTTTTATTTATTTTTTAAGTTACAGCTATCTTTTTCTTTTCTTTCTTTCTTCTTCTATTTTTTTTTTTTTTTTTAAGTACTGTCCTTGAAAGTGTGTAAGCTGCCTTGGGAGAGACCTACCAAGAGTTCCACATACCTTTCCTGGGGTGTTCTTACTTCAGCTATTTCCCATCATTTTCCCGAAGGGCTTATTTAAATATGCTGTGTACTTTCAGCACTGCGTTTGGTTTCACGGTTGGCTCATGGCTACACATTAGCTAATTATTGGTAAATTATCTGGCTTAGGAGCTCTGATCCATTTTCCTCTGCAGGGATCCTTGTCTGCTTTTCACAGGGCCCCTTGCACTTTACTCTCCTTTTAGGGCATGTTTGCATTGACCTGCGCTGTGGCGTCTTTGCATACATCTGTGTTAGGATCACTTACTGCAAGCGTGTCCTGTGATGGAGAGTGTCCAGTGGCATTAGGAGACCAGAAGAGTTTGTCACCAAACCACAGAGATTGTTGATGGCCAGCCTGAAACATCCATCCTTGAGATTCAGAAAGGACACATGGGGAAGCTGCCTGGGACAATGAAAAGAACAAAACACATTCTGAATCTTAATAGGAAACAAAAGTCCATAACAAAAGCAGACTGCTTCTTGAAATATCAGATTTCAGAACCAGGAAGTGTCCCAGGAAAGTTTAAGGAGCCCTGAAGTTAATTGGGACAAGAAGCCGAATTCACATTTTCTTCTCTGTAAGGCCAGCAGAGCAGATTGTGTTTTTGACACTTAGCACAAGACGGACTCTGTTCCATTAGCCAAGTGAAGCTGGGACCTGCCCACCGTCATTGTTTTACTTTGTAAATTCTGCCTGCCTGAGCTATAATCAGACATCTCACATGCAGATGGTTACTGCTGAAGAAATGAAGGACATTCAGCCTAGAAAGGAAGAGAATGAGAGGCGCTCTTAACCATTGCAGCTCAGCTACCCAGCCCCAGGGTTACACCTCAGCTCTGCAGGCTGATGTTTCATAATCGTTTGGTGCTGCTTTTCTTTAAGATCTCATGAAGTTTTTTTTTTTTTTTCCCACTAAGAATTTGAGAGGCAGAGAATATAAAGAATCTGTCTTATTTATGCTGAAGATTTGTCTTTTCGGATTTACCAGGTCCTACTAGTAGGTATTTGTCACATCCTCAGTTCTAAATGAAGATAGACTATGAAAGGGATTGTCCCCAGTTACTGGTGACTTATCATTGAAGAAGCTGTTCATGGAGATAGGATCTTTGCAGGCGCTTTGCTTTCTTAGAGAAAATGCACTTATCACAGGCAAACACCAGGGCGTCCATGCCATTTTCAAGAAGCAATGTACTGGGAAAGAGGAATCCCTTCCTCTCCTTTGCCACCATCAGCCTCCCCAGCCTGGATCTGTGTCCTGGAGCTATCTCCGAAATGTTAATGAGTAATGTTTTCTGAGTTCTCAGATCTTCGAAAAGTAAGTTCAGTTCCTAGAGACCAAAGGAGACTATTGCCATTTTTTTTTTTCTTGAAGATCATGTTTATGGAAGAACAGGTAGTCACTTCTGTTTTCTGACATCAGTGTGATCTTAAAATGGTTGATCCCAGTGTGTCTACAACTCCGGTCCACGTACTGCTAGATCACAGTTATGTGGAGCCATGGTTGTGTGGATTACCATGTTTTTCCTGGAGCTACTGATCAGCTCCTCTGGTTTGGGAACCCAGGAATCTGCCTTATCAGGTGTTCCCAAGGATTCTTGTATGCACTCACATTGGAAGCCACACTATTTTGGAGGCTTTTTGTATTTTAGTAATAGAGTATATTTTTAATGGATGTGTGATTCACCACGGTGAATCAGCACGGTGCGCGCTAGGAATGGATGATCCCTGTGGGCCCCCTGTCTAGATTTAGTTGTGGAAGTCCTTTGGCTTGTGGGAGTACATTCCTGAGGGCTTTTTGTTCACCCAGCCCTTTGGTCCAATGAAGAACATAACTCCTGGTGGGACAGAAGAAATTCCCCAGATGACCTTGACCTCAGGCCAGATCTTCATTTCCAGTGATCATTTCGTGGTTCGTCTCCAAAAAAAAATTTTTTTTGACAGGTAGAGTTATAGACAGTGAGAGAGAAAGGTCTTCCTTCCGTTGGTTCACTTCCCCAAATGGCTGCTACAGCCAGCATTGTGCTTATCCGAAGCCAGGAGCCAGGTGCTTCTTCCTCGTCTCCCATGGTGGTGCAGGAGCCCAAGCACCTGGGCCATCCTCCAGTGCCCTCCAGGGCCACAGCAGAGAGCTGGACTGGAAGAGGAACAATCAGCACTAGAACCCGGCGCCCATGTGAGATGCAGGCGCCGCAGGTAAAGATTAACCAAGTGAGCCATGGTGCCAGCCCCAGTCTCCAAAATTTTTGAGATAGACCTTAAAGATGCTCACAGTTACTGTATGGCATTTGTGAAACTGTAACACAAGACCCCAGCCCTGAGTTACAAGGACAGGTAAGGCTGTGCACCGCTACAGAAAGCTGTCTGAAATGAAGCAGGATGGGGGCACAGGTAAGAACACCTCTCTCATAGCCACTCACAGCTGGATTCTGGGAAGTTGAAACTGGAATGGGTCTTGCAAAGTGTAGGTAAAGCACATTTTTTTAAAGAATCAAATATGCAAAGCAAGGAAAAATTACTAAGACAGGAATCTCCAGCAGGTCATGTTTACTTACCTGAAAAAATGTTCCTATTCTTTGACACTTTTATCTGTTTCTAAGGTGAAAATAAAAGGGGAATTTGCAAATACTATATTTAATTCTTGTGTGTTTACTGAGCCCCCTTTTAGGTTTAGCCTGGTGATGGTGAAATGTGCCTTGCATTCCAACTGAAAAAGAATTCCAATAAATTTTACAGATTATATTGATAGTGGAATTCATATGTACCATACTTCAGTAATAATGTGCACTTTTTCTAATCTTCTACAAAATACATTCTGTAGGCACTAGAACTGTTGCTTTGGAGGTTCCTATTTCCAGCATATGTTACTGTGTTTTTGAAATGGAACATTTGCTGTAGGGGACAGAACATTTAGCATGAAGGATACCAACCAATAACAAAATAAATTGTCTGCAAATAATGATGGAGGGGACTTTGACATAATGTTTCTATTTTTCAGTCTAGTGGTTCATCTCTCTGTCCTTCCTCTGAGTTTGTATTTGATTTGGGGGAAGAGAGAGTCAGAATTTGTTTATTTAAGAAGTAGATGCAAGAGTCTAAAAATGAACCACGTGCTAATCCTGCCCCCAGTGAGTCTTACAACAACATGTTAGGGGGACTTTGTGAAATGCTATCTGTCTTTGGGAGGAAATTTTCTGCAATGTGGGTATTTTATCCTATTAAGTATTTCTCAAATTAAATTAAAGAGCATAGAGTGTTTTAAGTTGGAAAATCATTTCCTGAGTACTGAAGTGCTGTCCTTTTTTTTCCAAATGCATATATATTTTTAATCTCAAATTCAGTTTCTCCTGTTATTTCATTGTTGAACTCAAAGGAAATAAATCTCTTATTTTTCTTCCCTCTGTGGGTTTTAAAATGTTTAGCTCATAAAATTATATAATCTCTTAAGAAAGCAAAAGATCATTGCCAAATTTAGAATTCAAAACAAGGAGTATAAATAAAATAATTCTTTTTTAAAAAACAAAACTTCTTAAAACCCCAAGAACACTGTCAAAATTGTAAAAAGACATCAACTTGAAGTAATTCAAATAACACAGTTTTATAGCTGTCTTAGAATGACCTTGAGAAAATATTTCTCCAAACGAATTCTCCCTCAAATAATTCTTTTAGACAGGATCTTGAAGAACAAACTCTCTTGAATTGTTTTCTTTGATGCTGCTATTTTCCTGCAAATTCCACAGGACAGAATATTTGGTTTTAACTTAAGATAATGAAAGTAATTTTCCTTTGAAAATTACATTTTTGGCGTAATTGTCAAGCCTGTCTGCAGGTGAGATTTAATTTAATCCTTTGAGTACTTAAGAAGCATTCCTGAGACAGTGGCCAAAAAAGTGACAAGATTAGCACTTTATTTATTGACAGTGTGTGGACAAGAAAAGACTTTTATCCTGATGAGTATAATGATTTTTTTTCTTTAGTGATCTTAATGACAATTTTTAATTACTAACATATTCATTATTTAAATAGCCAAAAATTATAGGATGCACTTCAATTTTAAAGTTAATTGCAATTGAAATGTAGTCTAGGAATTAAATAGCAATAAAGCAAGCATGAAAGGCAGGTAGTAGCTTGTCAACTAAGTCTCACATTTGGAGTACAGTGGAAAGTGGGTAATTATAATTATAAATCTATAATTATTAAAAGAAAATACATCAGCAGAAATCTTCAGGTCAGTTGTATCTTTCAGAATTACCCTTTAGAATTTTCTAAAGAGTCTATATTTCTCTATTTGTCCCATAATTTCCTTTTTAATTCCTCTTTTTCTTCTGAATGTCGTAAGTCTTCCAATAAGCAGACCAATTTTCCTGATGTCAGATACTATTTGAATAAATAAAGAAGTCCGCAAGAAGGAAAGATGTATGGATGGATGAAACTTGATCCCAAAGTTATATAACATATATAGCTATAACTTGCAGATAAAATTAGTGTCATAAAAAACTTAATCATTTCCTGTTCAGTATGTGTGCAAATGTACTTTTGCTTCATACAATAATCCTCTTGTGTATACCCTGCTTTTTCTTTCAGTGTGGGGGGAGGTATCCATGAAAAAAAAAATGGGATTTTTGCATAATAAACTTGATGTCATTTCAGGTTATTCTTTTTAATGGAAAACAAAAGTAAATTCTGATTATCCTGCCTTCCAGTAGAAACGATTTTATGTGGTATTAGGAGTTTTTTTCTTTGCAGATGCTCTAGATCTCTTAACCACCTTGCTGTTCTCTTGGTGAGGTTAGCCGTGGTTAGCAAACAATGAAGATCTGGTCTGTGGCGCTCATTTACTAATATTTTCACATCACAGATAGTTCTAGAGGCTCCCTGGGACTTTGCCTGTTATGTTATCACTGGACTTTCTCATGGTGTTCTGTTTTAGAACAATTTGGGGGATGTTTTAAATTTGCTGCCTATTCATTTTGTGACTAAAGGAAAAATTACAGAAAATTCCATACTATTTGAGAACATGTTGTCTTGGTTAAGGCTTTGGATCACATTTTAAAATTAGCTTTAAAGAGAAAGGAAATCATATAAATGCTCTGGAATTCGGATAAGCACCCGGCATGGGAAGCAGGCACTTACATTGTACAGTACCTTCTCAATTGGGGTAGGGCTGAGAAAGGGTGAGAAAGGAGCATTCTAGACCTTTACACTTTGCTGTTTTTCCTGCTGTGCCCCTACCTCATTGAATGTGGGCTGTGGAAGCGCTGGTATACTGCAGTATCTTGGATATTCCACAGGGTGTCATGGTGGGGTTGCTTGTTCTTCGGTGCCCTGTCTGGCAGGAGGTGGTCTGAGCCGAGTCCCCTCTTAGTGTTCACGGTGGCAGGTTTCCGTCAAGGAACAGGTATTTTCTGAAGGCCTACTACGTGCCTGCCTCAGGCCCGAAAATGCGGTTCCTAGCAGAATCACGTGGATCCTCTTAATCACTTTGTGTTTGATGTTTTTGGCCAGCACCCTGTTAACCAACGCTATGCATTTGCTTCAGTTTGACTTTCCCTTGGAGCTTCATGCCATAGGAGAGGGACTCACAAATGGAAGATCAGATTCTGCAAACTACTTGGTTCCTTTCCCTCCACCCTCTGGTAGGAATGGATCCTTATGTGTGTTAATGCAGGAAGGGCACGAGAATTCCTCTCTGAACTGTTCTGGGGTAGCCACGGAGAGGCTAAAGCAAGAACTGGGGCTTCTGGAGGCAGTCTGAGGGTACTACCTTGCTTTGCCCCTGATTTTCTGGATCACTTGAACGAGTTACTTCACTTGTTTTCATTTTACATCCTTAATGAACTATTTAAGAATAAATGAACCAATGCGTTTGATAAAAGCTTTTAGTGGCTCCAGTTCTGGAATGAAATGACATAAACTCAGTTTTACTTGCTGCTTGCCTGTAAGTGCAATTAAATACCTGGAAGTAATTGCACACACCATCACAAAAGGATGCTGAGTAGTAGGAAAGAAGAAGGAAGATTTCCTGAGGCCTTGGGACTTTCTGACACCACCACAGCAAGTTCTCTGGCTTTCCATCTAGCCCCCATAGAGGAGGACAGGGCACTGGAGGGCCCTGTTACTCTCTCAACTACCAACAGGAATGGGTGAGGGAAGGAAAGAAGGAAGGAAAAAAGGGAGAGAGAGAAGGGAATGCCTCTTTGGCCCAAGGAGTCAGAAGTGGAGGACACCCTACTGAGATTTAGCCATGGCCCAGTCTGTCTAAAAAATATTGCTGGCAAAGGCCTAGCAAGCCAGCGCATCTCCTGCCTCAACCTGCCACAAGGGGTGGGCCCACGCTGTCCACAGCAGCTTTACCAGCAGAGCCAGGGTGGGCCGCCAAGCCTGTGGTAGCAGAGACCCTCCCTGCATCCAGCAGTGATGTCAGCATCTCAGGGAGGTCAGAGAGAACCCACATGCTAAACTCAATTTGGTGACTGCCAGTTTACATAGAAGGTATCAACAGGGGGGAAAGCACCTCTTAATATAGATTCGAAATTTCTAGCATACCATGGAAAATCTTTTCTCGTACCAAGAAAAATCACTCATTATCAAATCTCTCTCATGAATGAGAAAGGACAACTAATGGCAGACCTAAAATGAATCAGATACTGAAATTAATCTAAACATTTTTAAAGTAGTTATGCAATTAATTAACCACAAGTTTTCTTGCAAATAATGGAGAAGCTCCCTGGAAGGACTGATCGTTAGGGTGAAGACAGAATCAGTGAGCTGGAGGACAGAGCAATAGAACGTCCTGAATCTGAATGACAGAGAGAAAACAGAACTCAGATGTGGAGAACTCATGAACCCATGTGGCAGTAACCAAAGATGTCACCTGCAGATTATCCAGACTCAAGTGGTAGAGGACAAAGAACATGTGACTGAAGAAGTAATGGCTGAAAACGCCCCAAACTTGACAAGAGAGAAGAATCCACGCATTTGAAGAGATGAGTAAACCACAAATAGGATAAACCCTAAGAAATATGTCTAAGATATGTTGTAATTAAACCTCTGAAATCTAAAGCTAAGTCTTGAAGCAACCAGAAGTGACTCAGTACTTACAGGGAACACCATTCAAGGGACGGTGGACTTCTCGTCTGAAACCAGGGAATCCGGAAGAAATTGGCCCCGTGTTTGAAAGTGCAGAACAAACAAGCGCATGTCAGCCACAAATTCTTCCTGGTGAAGCTGTCCTTCAGGAATGAAGGGAAAATTAGGGATTCTCAGTTAGGGGCCAATGTTGTGGTGTAGCAGGTAAAGCCACCGCTTGTGACCATGGTATCCCACATGGGTGCCAGTTTGTGACCCAGCTGCTCCATTTCCCATAATGTGCCTGGGAAAGCAGTAGAGAATGGCCCCTACAGTAGAGTGCTGGGCCCCTACACCCACGTCAGAGACCTGGATGAAGCTCCTGGCTCCTGCTTCAGCCTGACCCACCCCTGGCTGTTGTGGCCATTTGGAGAGTGAGCCAGTGAATGGACGGCCTCTCCCTCTCCCCCTCTCCCCCTCTCCCCCTCTCCCCCACTCCCCCACTCCCCCTCTTCCCCTCTCCCCCTCTCCCTCTGCCTCTCCTCCTCCCCCTCTCCCTCTCCCTCTCCCTTCCTCTCTCTCTCCCTTCCTCTCTCTCTCCCTTCCTCCCTCCCTCCTTCTTCTCCCTTCCTCCTTCTTCTCCCTTCCTCCTTCCCCTTCCCTCCCTCTCTCTCTCTCTCTCCTCTCTCTCTCTCTCTTCCTCTTTTTCTCCCTCCCTCCCTCCTTCTTCTCCCTTCCTCCTTCCCTCCTTCCTCCTCCCTCCCTCTCTCTCTCTCTCTCTTCCTCTTTTTCTCCCTCCCTCCCTCCTTCTTCTCCCTCCTTCCTTCCTTCCTTCCTTCCTTCCTTCCTTCCTTCCTTCCTTCTCTCTCTCTCTCTCTCTCTCTCTCTCTCTCTCTCTCTCTCCTTCAGCCTTTCAAATAAATGAAGGGCCAGCATTGTGGTGTAGCAGGAAAAGCTGCCACATGTGACCTTGGCATCCCATATGGGTACCAGTTTGTGTCCTGGCTGCTCCTTTCATATCCAGATCCCTGCTGATGGCCTGGAACAAGCACTGAATGTTGGCCCAAGTGTTTGAGCCCCTGCCAGCCTTAAGAGAGACCTGGATGAAGGTCCTGGCTTCTGCCTGGCTCAGAGCTGGCTATTGTATCCATCTAGGGGATGAAACATTGGATGGAAGATCTTTCTCTGTCTCCCACTCTTTCTCTGTAACTCTGATTTTCAAATAAATACATCTTAAAATGTTTTTTTTCCAGTAAGGGGACACTCCAAATATTTGTCACTAGTACGTAAGTATATGCATATGTATGTATGTTTATTTTTCAAGAATGACGGGAAAAAAAATTAGGATGGCAGGCATATTGTGTGGTAGTTAAGAGGACACGTGGGTTGCCTGCATCCCATATTGGTGTACCTGGGATCATGTCCACCTCCATTCCCGATTCCAGCTTCCTGCTCTTGTACATCTGGGGAGTTAGATAATAGATCAAGTACTTGGGTCCCTGCTGCTCATGTGGGAGATTTTCTGACTCCTGGCTTCCACCTGGCAGCCCTGGCTGCTGTGAGTGTTCAGAGTGAATCAGCAGATAGAAGATATCTATCTATGTGTCCCTTTGCCTTTCAAATAAATGAAATAAATAATGAAGGGAAGTTCTACTTAAAAAATGACTAAATAAAGGAAGTCCTCCAAGCAGAAAGGAAGTGATGTAGAAGAAAATTGGAATTTCACAGAGATGGAATGAAAAAAAATGATACATATAATGGCACATAAACTATACATAAATTAGATCATAATACACAGTATAGAAATTACACATAAAATTGATTTCTCCTCCTGTGAATTTCTTAAATTTTATCTTGTTTTTAAAATCGTATTTGGGGGTTGAAGCAACAATTGTAACACTGTTGTCTTTCTTAATGTCTGTTTCCTTTGTTGTGCAAAAGCTTTTTGGTTTGATACAATGCCGTTTGTCTATTTTTACTTCCCACGCTTTTGGGGTTTTTTTAAGCAATCACTGCTCACATCAGTGTTAAACTTTTCCTGTGTTTTCCTATTGTGATATTACAGTTTCAGATCTTTAAGTCTTCAGTCCATTTTGTGCTGATTTTTTATTTGTGATATTTCATTCTTCCACATGGAGATACCCAGGTTTCCCAGCACTCATTGTATATTCTTGGCATTTTTGCAAAAATCAATGGATTATAAATGCATTAATTTATTTCTGGAATTTCTCTTCTGTTCTTAATGATTGATCTGCCAATGTCATACTGTTTTGATTTCTATAACATTATTTTAAATTTTGAAATCAGGTAATATGATGGTTCTAACCTTACTTTTTGCACAATTGCTTTGACTACTCAAGATCTCTTGTGGCTTCGTATTAGTTTTAGGGTTTTTTCCCTATTTCTGTGGAAAATGCCATTGGAATTTTTATAGGGATTGTATTGAATCTTTAGAATATGGATAGTAGAGATATTTTAACAATATTTTTTCATCCATGGACATGAGCTATCTTTTCATTGATTTGTGTCTTCATTTTCTTTCATAAATATTTTATAGTTTTAACTGTGTAAATCTTACATCTCTTTGTTAAGTTTGTTCCTGTATATTTGTTTTGTAGCTATTGAAAATGAAATTGCTCTCTTGCTTGTTTTTCAATTAGTTTGTTGTTAGTATATAGAAAAGCTACTAGTTTTTGCATACTGATTTTTGTCCTGCAATAATTACTGTATTTATTAGTTCTAACAGATTTTTTGTGGAGTCATTAAGGTTTTCTCTATATAAGACCATGCCATATGACTAGACTAGAACCCGGCGCCCATATGGGTTGCTGGCGCCGCAGCAGAGGATTAATCAAGTGAGCCATGGTGCTGGCCCCAGAATGTTGAATTTTCTCAAATGCATTTACTGCATCAATTAAGGTTATTTTTATCTTTCATCATATTAACATAATGTATTACGCTCTCTGATTTGCATATTTGGTACAACCTTTCATCCCTGTACTCTTAGATCCTAGTGTCTGAGGCATTTGAGTTCTGTTTGCTTTTATTTTATTGAAGATATTTTGCACCTATATTCAATAAGGATATTAGTCTGTAATTGTCTATTCTTTTTAGTGTCTGGCTGGCTGTGATGGGGTAATGAGGGCCTTGTTATAAGGGGTTTAGAAAAAAATTCATGGAAAATGCATATTATGAAAAACACTATAGATTTCAATTTTTTTTATATCAGTATAAACTTATCTTCAGTAAACCAGATATGGAAGAATAAAACAAGCCCAAAACAAGTAGAAGGATGGAAATAATATAAATAGAGCAGAAGTCAGTAAAACTGAACAGGTAGAAACAGAAAAATCAATAAAATTTAAAGCTCCTTCTTAGAAAAGAATCCATAAAATTGATAAAAGCTCCAGCAACACTGACAAAGATAAAACAATGAAGGTAAAAGTAAATGATATCAGAAATGAAATAGGAGGTATTGTTGCAGTTATAATTACTACAAACTCATTATGGGTGATTATTTGGCCTGGTGGTTCAAATATCTGTCTCATTTTAGAGTACTTGGGTTCAATCCCTGGCCCTGGCTCCTGACTCCATCTTACTTGCTGATGCACACCCTGTCAGGCAGCAGTGGTGGTTCAAATAATTGGGTTCCTGCCACCACATGGGAGACCTGGATTGAGTTTCCGGCTCCTTGATCCTGGCCCAGCCTCTGCCATTGCAGACATTTGGGAAGTGAACCAGCAGATGGGTTTTCTCTCTTTCTCACTGCCTCTCAAAAAACTCATTAGAGGAATACTATAGACAACATTATGCTTATAACTTTGACAGCTTAGTAGAAATGGACCAATTCCTCAGCAAGTATTGTTTGTAGCCCTTTTCTATTCTCCTGTAGAACAGTGGTCTTTTTATGTTTTACTTGTTGAACTCTTTCTTGCTTTCTTTTTTTTTTTTTTAAAGATTTATTTATTCATTTGAAAGAGTTACAGAGAGAGAGAAGGAGAGGCAGAGAGAGAGAGGTCTTGCATCTGCTAGTTTACTCCCCAGTTGACTGTAACGGCCAGAGCCAGGAGCCAGGAGCTTCTTCCCGGTTCCCACGTGGGTACAGGGGCCCAAAGACTTGGGTCATCTTCTACTGCTTTCCCAGGCCATAGCAGAGAGCTGGATGGGGAGTGGAGCATCCGGGACTCAAACCAGCACCCATATGGGATGCCAGTACTGCAGGCAGCGGCTTTACCCACTATGCCACAGTGCCTGCCCCAAACTCTTTGTTTAGTGGAGAGTTAAACCCATGATTATAAAGTAAATTTAACATATGTTACTGCATTAAAAGAAAAAAAAAGGAAGGAGGAGAGAGGGAGGCAGGGAAGTATCCTGTTCTTAGAATTGTATCTATGAACTACGTGAAATCTGTTTTCTTTATATTAATAAAAATGAATATAAAATAAAAAACACAAGCTATCAAAAACTTGATCAAGATGAAAAAGGTAGCTGACCAACCTTGTAGCTAATAAACAAATTGAATTTGCAATTTAAACTTCTGAAATCATTGTAATCTCTAAGTCTTGGTGGCTTCATGGGAGAATTTTATCAATTTGCTAAAGAATTAATTTAATTTTACTCAATTTATCTAGAAAATAGAAAGACACTTTTATTATTAATTTGTGAGACCAGTGGTTTCTTGATACTAAACCTGAAATAGTACCAGAAAAAAAGAAACTCCCAAACATTCCACAAAACATCACAATCATTGTCTATTGTGAAGCTCTCTTTTTAAAGTTTATCTATTTTCATTTCTTTGCAAGGCAGGGAGACTAGACAGGTAAACAGAGAAAGGTCTTCCATCCACTGGTTCATTCCCCAATAGCCCACAACAGCAAGGCTAGGCCAGGTGCAAGCTAGGAGCTGGAAAGTCTCCTTTCTGGTGGCAAGGACCTATCTCCAAGGGTGCACGTTATGAGGAAACTGGAATCAGAAGCAGAGCTGGGGCTTGAAATCAGGCACTGTGATGAGACGTGGGCATCCCAAGCAGCATCTTCACTTTTTCATCAAACACCTGCTCATCTCATGAACTTAGATACAAAAATCCTCAACAGCATATTCTTAAGTCAAATTAAAAATTGTATATAAATAATAATACATCATGACCCAGTGGGATTTATTTCAGGTTTACAAGACTGCTGTATCATTCACAATTCAATCATTGTAACACACCTATGAACAGGCTAAGAATAAGGGAAAAAACATGTAATCATTTTAGTTAAAAAGTTTTTTTTTACAAAATTCAGTGCCTATGCATGATAAATACTCTTAAGTTAGGAATAGAGTAGAACTCCCTCAATTTGATGAAGCAAATCTATAAAAAGCCTATACCTAACATCTGTTTTTTCATCTAAATTCAGGATGTTGGCAAAGATTTATATTCTCAGTACTGCTATGCAACTCTAAAGCCATAGATACTGCAATAACAAAAGGAAAAGAGAGAAAACCATCCTTTCTTGCAGATGACATGATTATCTACATGAAAAATTCTAAGCAATCTTTAATAAGAAAAAGAAGCTGCTAAAACTTGTTAATGAGTTCAGTAGGTTCTCAGGATAATAGATCAACATACAAAAAAGATGAATTGCATCTCTATATATGACCAATGGCTATATGGATACTAAAAGTAAAAGCATAATGCCATTTGCAGTCATTTCAGATAACTAAATGCTTAGATATGAACTTATAATATATATAGAATCTGTATACTAAAACTTATAAAATTTTAATGAGAACAGTTAAAGAAGGCTTAAAGAAATGAGGTATGTACTATATTTGTGGATTTGAAGAGTCAACATAGTAAAGGTGTCAGTTCTGCCCAAATTGAGATATAGGTTTAATGACATTCCTACCAAAATCTTACCAAGATTTTATATAGACAAGCTTATACAAAAATTTTTGAAATGTGCAAGCCCTAAAATAGCTTTGAAAATCTTGAAAAAAAAAGAAAGGAATAAATTATAAGGAATCGCTCTACTAATATTAATTGCTCTACTTACTACAGATGTATAATATACAACAATTGTATACTAAAGTTGTATAAAATACTATGTTGTATAGCTACCATAATCAAGAAAATCTGTTGTTGGAGAGAGAGACATAGGTCAATGGAGTAGAATAGATAATCCAGAAATATACCCACACAAATATGTGGAACTGATTTTTTTTTACAAAGATGCAAAAACAATTCAATTGAGGAAGGATACCTTATAAATAGATGTTACAGGACCAATTGGATATCTAGAGGCAATAAAAATTAACAGTGACCAACCTTCACATCTTATGCAAAAACTAACCCAAAATGAACCATGCACTTAAATGTAAAATGTAGAACTATAAATTTATTTAGAAAAACTGTAGGAGAAAATCGGCAGGATCTAGAGCTAGGCAACATGTTTCTGGAATTGACATCAAAAGCATAAACCATACAAGGAAAGATTGATAACTTGGACCTTCTGTCCTGTGAAATATACTGTTAAGAGGATGAAAAGACAAGCAAGAGACTTGGAGGAGATAATTACCAACCACATATCTGACAAAGGATTGATCTAGAATGTGTATAGAACTCGTAAAGTGTTAACAGAAAAAGGAAACCAAAGGCAATGCAATTAGAAAATGGGCAAATGTAAACAGACATTTCACTGAAGATGTACAAATGAGAAATAAACACACAAAAAGATGTTCAAAAGTGTTAGCCTTTAGGGAAATGCAAACTAAAACTTAAGTGAAATGGCACTACATGCCTATCAGGATTGCTCAAGTAGAAAATAATGACACCACCAAAAGTTGGTGTGGATGTTGGGAAACCAGATCCTTCATACACTGGTGGTGGGAGTGTCATTCTAGAAAACAGTACAGTTGTACTTTGTATAATAAAACTTACAAAAAAAAAAAAACCCTTACAACTTCTATGCTATCTAGCATTTGCATCCTAGTGGCATTTATCCCACAGAAGAAAATATTCATAGTAGGTTATTTTTGATAGCTCCAACTGGGAACAACCCAAGTCTCCTTTAGTGGGGTAAATGGCTAAACAAGCTTGCAAATCTGTACCATGTAATATTACTTAGCAATAAAAAGGAACAGATTATTTATAATTGGATAGATTTCCAAGTGTTATGTTGAGTGAAAAATGCCAATACCTCAGGCTACATGCCGTATGGCTACATGTATGTAATGTTTGTGAAATAACGAAATTGCAGAAATGCCAAAGAAGTTAATGCTTACCAGAGATTAAAGGACAGGGACTGATTCAGGGGTGAGGTGAATGCAATTATAAAGGGCACAATTGATCTGTATTTTGACTTTGATAGTGGTCACATGAATCTGTACATATGATACAGTTATGTATAAGTATAGACAGAAGCACATAAATGAACACACACACACACATACACAGAGTACCTGTCCACTGGTTCACTCCCCATATGCCTGCAATGGCTGGAGTTGGGCCAGGATTGAACCCAAGAGCCCAGAATACAATCCAGTTCTCCCATATGACAGGGAAGAATCTAATTACTTGAGCCATCACCACTGTCTCCCAGGGTCTACATTAGTAGGAAGCTAGAATCAGGATCTTGAACTAGAAATCAAACACAGGATTTTTTTTAAAAAAACTTTTATTAAGTTATACAAGTTTCATGTAGTTCATATATACAGATTTAGGAACATAGTGATAGTTTCCACCCTACCCTCCCTCCCACCTATGCTGCAACCCTTCTTCCTCCTCCCTCTCCTATTCCCACTTTTAATTTTTAAAAAGATCTATTTTCAGTTTACTTAATATTCATAAAGTTAATCCTACAATAAAAGTTCAACAAATAGTATGAATAAAAAAAAACTTTTGGGGGCTGGCTTATTTCACTAAGTATAATGGTTTCCAATTGCATCTATTTTGTTGCAAAAGATTGGATTTCATTTTTTTTACAGCTGAGTAATATTCCATAGTGTATATATACCATAATTTCTTTACCCAATCATCACTTTTTATTTTTTTTGAAAAGATATTTTATTTATTTATTTGAAAGGCAGAGTTTCAGAGAAACAAGGAGGGAGAGGGAACGGGGAGAAAGAGAGAGAGAGAGAGAATCTTCTATCCACTGGTTCACTCCCCAGATGGCTGCAACAGTCATTGCCGTTTGTGGAACAGGAACTTCCTCTGGATCTCCCACGTGGGTGCAGGGGCCCAGGGATTTGAGACATCCTTTGCTGCTCTGCCAGGTGAACCAACAGGGAACTGGATCAGGAGTGGAGCAGCTGAGACTGGAACTGGCGTCCATATGGGATGCCAGCACTGCAGATGATGGCTTACCTTCTGCGCCAGCCCCAGCACAGGCCTTCTTTTGTGGGACGTGGGTGACTTAACCACTGGACTAAGTAGGACATGGGTGACTTAACCACTGGACTAAGTAGGACATGGGTGACTTAACCACTGGACTAAATGGCGACTCCCAACTGCAAGTTTTGAGATAGCTTTTGGACTGAAGAAGTCGATGGAGCTCTGTCAAATAGTCAATCATTAAAAGCAGGTACCCTGTACCTCCACCCTAGATTCTACTGCTGGAAAGGGATTGGAGCTAGATTCAGGAAATGAAATGAGAATGTCTGCTACATTAACTTTTTTATAAGCTGAAAGTTTGTATCTGTTTTTTAATTTTTGACAAGGCAAAAATGGCTATATTGGAAGTGTTTTGTTAAAATGTCACTTAATGCATTAGAATTCCTCAATTTTGGATAAATTCTTCCCACAGGATCCCCTACAGGGGTGGAGAACATCTGGCCTGTGGGCCGTGTAAGGCCCACGAAATCATTTGTTCTGGCTCTGCCAAGGCAACTACAGGTGGGATCCCAATTCAATACATCTATAGCAGGCTTTTAAGTGGATAATGTCATATGGCTCGAGAATGATGTTGTAAATATCCACGTGGCCCTTGGCAGAAACAAGGTTCGCCAAGCCTGGCTTAAAGGATGTCAGAGATCAACATACTTTTATTCTAGATGAAACAATGCAGGTAACAGAAAGCAGAATTCTGTGATGGCCCCCATGGCTGTGCCCACTGGGATTTTGTTTTTGTTTTGGTTACGTTTTATGCAAAAACAATTTGTACATGTAATAAAAGCTACCACTCAGTTGACATTGAGCCAATCCAAAGGAAGATTGCTGGGTGGCAGCAGGGAGGGCTTGACCTTCTCAGATAAGTATGGTGATAAATCTGGGTCTAGATCCCAGAGACTGGGACATCGGAGCTATTCCAAGCAGGAGGGAAGTTTGCTGTACAAGACAGGCAGTGCTTGTTGCTGGCTTTGATGATGGAGGGAGCCATATGGCAAGGACAGACGAGTTACCTGCAGAAGCGGAGAGCAACTCCTGGCTAACAAATTATGAGCCAAATGATGCCAACAGCCTGAATGAGCTTGCAAGAGGATCCCACATTCCAGATGAGAACTAACCCACTGGACACCTTGATAGAAGTTTTGTGAGATTCTAAGCAAAAAAAAAAAAAAAAAACAAAAACAAAAACAAAAAAAAACACCCAAACTTTTGATCTATAAACTGTGCTTATGCCATACCCATACTTCTGACCTGTATACTGTGAGAGAATTAATTTATGCCATTTAGAGCTGCTAAGTTGGTGGTAATTTGTGATGCAACAATAGAAAATTAATACAAGTTGGGACCAGTGCCGTGGCATAGTGGGCAAAGCTGCCGCCTGCAGTGCCAGCATTCCATAGGGGTACCTGTTTGAGTCCCAGCTGTACCACTTTTGATCCAGCTATGGATATGCTATTTGATCTGCTATGGCCTGGGAAAGCAGTAGAAGATAGCCCAAGCACTGGGCCCCTGAACCCGAGTGTGAGACCTGGAAGAAGCTCCTGGTTCCTGGCTTTAGATCATCCATTTGGGGAGTGAACCAGTGAGTGGAAGACCTTTCTCTCCTTCTCTGTCTCTGCCTCTCTTTAACTCTGCCTTTCAAATAAATAAATAAATCTTTTTTAAAAAATAAAATTAATACAAGATTTATTTATCTTTGTATTTAAATCCTTGGTTTAGTAGACCCTATATTAAGAGTCACCTTCTGCCTTTTCCACTCAGTGCCATCTCTGGCATTCCGCAAAAGCTATTCTGAAGGATTGTGAGAGATTAGCAAACTGAATTCATGCTTCCGAAGCAACCTTTTCCTTTTTCTAAAAAATTTCTAATTTGGGGGCCGGCGCTGTGGCCCAGTGGGTTAATACCCTGGACTGAAGCACTGGCATCCCACTTGGGTGCTGGTTCAAGACCTGGCTGCTCCACTTCCGATCTGGCTCTCTGCTGTGGCCTGGGAAAGCAGTAGAAGATGGCCCAAGTCCTTGAGCCCCTGCACCAGCGTGGGAGACCCAGAAGAAGCTCCTGGCTCCTGGCTTCGGATCAATACAGCTCCGGCCGTTGCGGCCAACTGGGAAGTGAACCAGTGGATGGAAGACCCCCACTCCTCTCTCTCCCTCCCTCCCCCTTCTCTGTGTAACTCTGACTTTCAAATAAATAAATAAATCTTAACAAAATTTCTAATCTGTCGTGGAACAAGATGAGCATTCTTCAAAAAGTTTGTGGAAAATAGAATTAAAAGATACATTTATTTTTTGGTGCAACAAAATTTTTGCAGTCCACACATAGTTTATTCATATATGCATTTTCCATGAGCTGAAAAAGAATTATATATTTACTTATTTGAAAAAAGCATGGGGGAGAGGGAGAGGGAGAGGGAGAGGGAGATCGCATTTCCATCTGACGATTAACTCCCTAGATGTCCCCAACAGTGAGACTGGGCCAGGCTGAAGACAGAGCTAGAAACTCAGTCCAGGTCTCCTAGATGGGTGACAGGGCCCTGTCTGCTTGAACTGTCACTAGCTAACTCTCAGTTTGTGCATCAGCAGAAAACTGGAATTGAGACTGGAACTCAGGTACTCTGATATGGGATGTAGGTGTCCCAAACAAGGTCTTAACAGCTTAGGCAAATGCTTGCCCTTCCAAAAACTTTTGGAAGAAAACATGTTTTTTTTTTTTTTTTTAAATGCACACAAAAAAATTAAAAATGTTTATACCCAAATAACCCTAACTTTTAATTCCATTATTTCACACACTTTTTGAAGACCCCCTGTATGCCATCCTACCATGTGCATGACCATTGTGAAGGTGTGGCCACACGTGACGTTGGAATTCAGTAGCAACCTAAGTCAGTCTGTTGTGCTGTATAATTGGGTGATGTACAGGCACTCATGGTTTCTGCAGTTGTCTTATTATGTGGTAACAAAGACTTTCCTGGCCTGTATCAAAAGTGCCTGAATCAAATCGTAGCCAAGAGCTTGGGAAAGGAAATTTGGAGTAATTGCTCCAGGATCATACAGTTTGCTGCTTTGTGAGCAAACACAAGCCCTCTCTCTTGTTATTGTGGATATGGGTCATTTGTTGCTGTTCTTGTTTGGCCGTCCAGACTTTAATGTTTCTTATGGTTTTCGGAAGGATATCTCACTATGGAAAGTAAAAATGCCAACAATTGTTTTCTTCCCTTGCACTTAGTGTGTGTGCCTTACCTTGACTGTTTCATTGGATGTGCCTATCCAGAGCTGGGATGGGGGAATGTGAGAGACTCTGGTGCAGTGATTGCAAGGCGGAGGCCATGGGACATCATGACTGCAGGGCCCCGGGCAGTGTCCAGTGGTCAGTTGCAACCAGGCCTGCTCAGTGAGCCTCAGTGTCTGGTATTCAGCAGCTGGTCAGCAGTGTCTGCACTTAACCCATTGCATCAGCTCTTCGGGCATCATTCCAGACTTTTTTTCCCTGAGCCTGGTTTTCCAGTCTTTCTGATGGTTTTGTGCGTTCTCAGCCTTCCTGCTGAAATGAGACTGAGCTGTTTCTCACACTTTAGCTGATAACTTTGATACCTTATGTATGAGTAACACAAACTTAAAAAAAAAAAAAAGGTTCTTACATAAAAAAGAAACTACTAATAACTGAATTTCAGGATTTTATATAGAAATCAGAGAGACCTTTGGATGGTGTTTGGAAATATGGAGATGCTTAAGCATATTTCAGGTACTCTGAGGCAGTGTGTAGACTGTAGGTAGTACTTTCCGTTTCTTTCTAGAATCCTAGCGGAAGGGACTTAGCCATCATTTTTTCCTAATCCCTTCCTTGCAGACATTTTTTCGGGGTTCCTTCCTTCTTTCATTCCTTCAGTAAGTTAATGAGTGGTATTGCCAACACAGGTGGGTGTCACGACCATGGAGGTAACAGGGAGTGTGACAAAGCTCTTGTCTTCATTAGCCTCTTTTGTGCAGGCCCATCTCTTGCCTAAGAAGAGTCACAGTGACCAGTCAGTTGTCTGTGTTGCTAAGGAAGATTGCATTTCTGCAACATATGAAATTTCTCAAGAAACCTTCAGTTTCTACCCTTAAACCTCCTGCTCCCTGCTTTTTGATTTGCTTATTTTCCATTTCCTGCTATTTGAACCTTGTGCAACCTCACCCTTTGAAGAAAAAGATTCCAAACATTTTTCTTGAAAGTGTCATAACAATTGTGAACAGGAGAAAGCTGTACAATAATTTTTTGAAAGATAAAAATTTTACATTTCACTAGTCTACTGAAATTTAAATTTTGAGAATTTAAATCATTACTTATAGAAGTAATAAAAGAACATTTTCTCTTGCAATGAATCCTTTGAAAAGGTAAAAATTTGCTTTTTAAAACTCATTGAAAGAACTTGTCTGATATTTTGTAGTTGATTTCAAAATATTTATTTTCTATGTATTGTATTGAAGGAAAGCATGTTGGCCAAGGCAAAAAAGCTTGGAGAAGAAAAGTAAAATCATTAGTCACCTGCTTGCCAAATAAAATGTGTAAATGGGTACCTTTTATAGACTGTTTCTTGCTCTGTGCAAGAATCTTTCCTTTTAACAAAATAGTTGTCAAATTACTTTACATTCTGCTTCTTTTTCTCTGAGGATTCTGTTTCCATTTAGTTACCAGTTATATGTTAACATAATTTTAAATTACTTGCATGATAGCCCATGGTTCAAAGGTACCAACAGTTTGTAACTGTTGGCACTTTGACGTCTTAGTCTATATTGTGTTGCTACAACAAAATATCCAAGGCTGGGTGTTTTTGAAGAGGTTTGTTTAGCTCTGGAAGTCCGAGTGTAGCACCAGCATCAGGGTATGGTGAGGGCTTTCTGGCAGTGTTACTCTATGGTAGAAAGCCAGTGGAAACATTTGTGAGCACGAGAGGCTTATGGCAAGAGAGGAAGCAGAAACTGATGAGAGGCCAGGCTTGCTTTTTGGTAACAAACTGCCCTTCCAGGGACGAATCCTGTCTCCTGAGACTTGATAGAGCATTAATGCATTCATGAGCATGGTGCCCCCATGACCTGATTACCTCCCGGTAGGCCCCACTTCTTGAAGGTTCCACCTTCTCTCACCATCACCACAATGATGACCAAACTGCCAATGAACCATTGGGAGACAAACCACATCTAAACCATAGCCCTTGGCATTTGTGTATTATGTGTATTTACTAGAGTACGTAATGTTTATTATTTTTGTCTATGAATATGAGCCAAAAGCCCATAATCTTACTAGCCAGATAACTCTGGTTGACATTAAAAATTAATGAAGCCCATGTGGTTAGAAAATTCAAGCAGAAAACTACAGAAATGTGCAGAAATGAAAACCAGAAGCTTCCTCCACCTCCTCCTGTCTAGATTCTTTCCTCCAAACATTAAAATTTCTACTGGATATATGTATCTATTTATAGATTTGTTTTCTGAATGTACCCAACAAAGTTTGTTCTCCACGCTGTTGTGTACCTTGTTTCTCTCTCGTAAGAGTCATTCCTGGCAATCTTTGTGCCACATTTCTTCAAGTGGTACAACCGTGCCTCTGTCAGTGTACCTTCAGTTCTGGATACCTGTCAGTTTTGCCTGCAGTGTCATTGAGGCAAATAGATTTGTCACCCACATGAACCCAGGTCTCATCATCCCGTGTTCCTATAGCTCTTAGCCCCTACTTGCATGCTAGGAGGAATGCCTATTCTCAGTTTCCTTAGTCTTTGTGGTTATTTGGGGAAGCCCAAGTGAGCCTCCCTTAAACTCACAGCCAGTTTCCTTTGGCCTGTATCTCAGGTGCCCAGAGTCCTGTGAAGTGGTTGTCTACCACTGCAATAGGGCCAATGCCCTCAGAAAAATAAATCCTGTCCCCCACACAGGACGGTCTGCTAGCATAGGCACAGTAAACCTCATCAGTTTGCTTGGAACCACTGTGCATTTGCACAGTATAGCCCTGGGTGCGGGTAAACTCAATAATATGCACTCTGTCCAGGAATCGGTCAGTCCTCTCAGTCGGTGGCTCCTTTGGTGTAGCTATCATTGTGACTCATAGGCATCCGCATTGTTGCTCAAACATATATTTGCTTAGGATGCTGTGTAGCCACGTGAACTCTTGTCTGGAGTGGAGGAAGCTTTTGTTTTGTTGGAAGACATTGTGCTTTTTGAGTTCCCGTGTTTTCTATGGAGGACCAGTGAATTCTCATGGTGGCAGCTGATGGGAACACATTGCATTTTAATGAAGGAGAAGGTTAATTATTTGACCTAGCTGCTGAGTTTCCGGGATGTCTGTGTCAAGGCAGACAAAAGAAAAAAAAGAAGAAGGAAAAGTGGATAGATGGAAGGGGAGGGATGCTGGAGGAATGGAGGGATGGAGGGAGGCAAGGAAATAGGGAGGGAGGGAGACATCATTGTTAGCCTTCAATGTAACCACTGGAAAAATTCACCTAGCCCATTCCTGCCAGGGAAGGACCAGCAGAATCATTGTCTTTGCCTTCAGAGCTCTTTTGATGCTATTACTGCTGCCACCTCCGTTGTCACTCAGTATCTCCTCCTTCTCCCACTGCAACTACCAGCACTGTTTGTATTGTAATTCTTGATTTGCGCTGGAAGAATCAAGTGATTGTAGAATTTGAGTCATACATTGTGTAACATGCATTTGGAATGATTCCCTGAGAAAGCTGGGTGCAGAATACAAATATTTTGAATGGACTTATCTGAGAGTTGTACTGCTTTTTTTTCCTTGTCATTTTAAAACCCTTAATATGAATAAATTGTTTGTACAGTGGGGCTCTTTTTAATCCTTAGATAAGAAATACAGGGTTTGAAAGCAGAGAATAAAAACATGAATGATAATGTATGCAATGCCCAAGAGAAGGTCCTTGCTGCTGCTGCTGCCGGGCAGGCGTTATAATCGACTGTTTGGTGTGTTTATTTCAGGCTGCAGATAGGAGATAAAAGTGGCTGGTTGGGTGCCAGCACATGACTTGTTGCCAAATGGAGTGTTTAGTACTTGTTACGTTTGACTTCTATCACAAGCTCTTCCCATTAACAGTCTGCTGGTGATAACCTCCTTGCCTTTTCATGTGGTTGCTTTGAAACAGCCACTTGACAACATTTGACATATCACAAAGTTGAATATTGAATCAAGGAGTGAGTGAATGAGTACATGGGTTCTGCCATAAACTGATACTGTATGTGATGCAAAATGGCCACCCAATAATGCCTGTTCAATGAATGAGTTAATCTTGCATAAACATTTTTCTGGTTCATTCTACCAAAGTAGGGTCCATGGACTTGAGAGACATAACAGTCTGGGGTAAGGGATGGACATAGATGGAAATAATAGTGATCACATGTCAGAAGGCTTACATAATCCTTCATCTCATGGGTATTATCATTTAAATGCAAAACTGAATTAAGTGGAAAAATGAAGGCTCATCAAAATGGCCTTGGAGTGTAAATCAAAGTACAACCTACTCCTACTGACAGTGTCTGTAATCTCAAGTCTATTTTTTGTTGTAACAGGTCCACTTCAGGATTCTTGGCTCTGGATATGGAATCAAATTGCATTAAATGTGTTGATCTTTATTTTTAGATTGAAAACTTACAAGAACAACTTAGAGATAAAGACAAGCAGCTGACCAATCTAAAAGACAGAGTGAAGTCCTTGCAGACGGATTCCAGTAACACGGATACTGCGCTGGCGACCCTAGAGGAGGCTCTGTCGGAGAAGGTGAGCTCGCTCACAGCAGGACGGGGATTGGCATGAAGGGAAACCACGTTGGGAAGAGGTGATTCAGATGCATTTACACACGCCTGCTGTTCACCATTTGCTCACCCTACCTGCTGTCCCAACTGGGCCCCATGTTCCTTCACTAGAGTTGGCCCATCTGGTCAGGGGTGTTTTTCTGAAATGCAAATTACATCCCCCTTGGCCTTCCTCGAAATCCTCACTAACTTCCTAACTTGTTCTTTTTTTTTTTTTTTTTTTTTTTTTACAGTCAGAGTGGACAGTGAGAGAGAGAGACAGAGAGAAAGGTCTTCCTTTGCCGTTGGTTCACCCTCCAATGGCCGCCGCGGCCAGCGTGCTGCGGCCGGCACACCGCGCTGATCCGATGGCAGGAGCCAGGTACTTATCCTGGTCTCCCATGGGGTGCAGGGCCCAAGCACTTGGGCCATCCTCCACTGCACTCCCTGTGCCACAGCAGAGAGCTGGCCTGGAAGAGGGGCAACCGGGAAAGAATCCGGCACCCCGACCGGGACTAGAACCCAGTGTGCCGGCGCCACAGGCGGAGGATTAGCGTAGTAAGCCGCGGCGCCGGCACTAACTTGTTCTTGATTGGAGGATAACAACTGAATTCCTTCACCTGGCTGTTGGGAGTCTTCCCTCCATCTGCTCGGGCTCGTGCCTGACCATCACCTCTCTGCCTGCCTGCCCCTTCCAGCCCTCCCTTGGTTTCCAGCCTCGTCCTCCATCTCTCTTTGCTTCTTTTCTGTGCACTAGCTATGCTGCGCTTCTAGATTTTCAAATACACCATGATCCTTCCTGCCTCTAACTCTTTGAACATGCAATTAACCAGCCCAGGCTATGAGTACCTGTCTGCAGACATAACCACTCTTCTGAGAGGCCAGCTTCCTGAGACCTTGTATAGCATGGTAGTCAATGATGTGGACCTTGGAGCCAGACTCTCTGGGTTCAGATCCTAGGTCTGGCCCTTACTACTTTGCACAAATTACATAACCTGGCAGTTCCTCAGATTCTTCATTTGTAAAAGGGGATCGTAATAATAGAATAAACTTCAGAGGATTGTGTTGAAGAAAGATGCATTAAGGTATGGGATGTGATTAGAATAGGGCAAATAGTTTATAGCTGTCATTGTTGTTATTAATCATTTCCTTAGGGACACAACCTAGATACGCCCCACTATATTCTCCTGAATGTCATGAAGTTTCCAGAGCTCTTATCACCGTCTTAAATATTCACTCTTCTGATTTTATGGGACTAATGGATCTCTGCTAGACTCAAGACCCAACCAACACATCCTAAGTGTGTATTAGCTTACGCTGCCCAGGTCAGCATGTTGGGGGCACTCAGTGTGTATTAATTAAGTGAACCTCCAGTGTGTGACAGGTGTAATATGGACACTGGGATGCATCAGAGAAGAGAATGGGTTAAAATACTGGCTTTTATGAAGTTTAGATTCTTATTTTTTACATATTTTTTAAAGATTTATTTATTTATTTGAAAGTCAGATTACACACAGAGAGAAGGAGGGTCAGAGAGAGAGGTCTTCCATCAGCTGGTTCACTCCGCAAATGGCCAAACAGCCAGAGCTGTGTTGATCCGAAGCCAGGAGCCAGGAGCTTCTTCTGCGTCTTTCACATGGGTGCAGGTGCACAAGGGCTTGGGCCATCTTCTACTGCTGTCCCAGGCCATAGTAGAGAGCTGGATCAGAAGTGGAGCAGCCAGAACTCGAACTGGCACCCATGTGGGATGCTGGCACTGAAGATGGTGGCTTTACCTGCTAAGCCACAGTACTGGCCCCTGAAATTTAGATTCTAAGGAGGGGGCAGAGAATAAATGACATACATAGACTTTCAGAGGGTACTAATTTTTATAAACAAAAAGAAAGGGGAGAGTGATCAGGTAGAGTTCTCACTCAGAGTGGGTATATTGAAAGGACGATTTAGATCCAGGTCTGGGCCCTGAGCCCTTGAGGTGATTGAACCAGGCCAAGGGGAGATCAGGTATAAGGAGGGTGGGTAAGAGGAGGGGCACTGGAGCTCCTAAGAGAAAAGATTTTTAAAAATTTGACTTGTGGGGCCAGCGCCGTGGCTCACTTGGTTGATCCTCCACCTGTGGCGCCGGCATCCCATATGGGTGCCAGGTTCTAGTCCCAGTTGCTCCTCTTCCAGTCTAGCTCTCTACTGTGGCCCAGGAAGGCAGTGGAGGATGGCCCAAGTGCTTGAACTCCTGCACCCTCATGGGAGACCGGGAGGAAGCACCTGGCTCCTGGCTTTGGATCGGTACAGCGTCGGCCATGGCGGCCATTTGGGGAGTGAACCAACGGAAGGAAGACCTTTCTTTCTGTCTCTCTTTCTCTCACTGTCTATAACTCTACCTGTCAAATTTAAAAGAAAAAAAAAATCTGACTTGTATTCTGAAGAGGATGGTAAGCCATCCTGGAAGTTACCATATGACTTATATTTAAAAGAATTACTGAAAATAAAAGAATGAATGGATTAATGGTACCCATTATACAAGTAGATCATTTTGATATTTACTGACTTTTATAATGATTTCCAGTCCAATCACTTTCTGATTAAATAAATTCATTCATTCTCTGGGCACCTATTACAGGTATCATGCCCTGGAGTTGAATTTGTATGTCTCGTATCATTGTCTCTGACACTTCTGAGTGTTCAAGGACAGTGCCCAGAGCAGTGCTAGCAGCACAGGTCAAGTTCTTTAGCAATTCTGAGCAGGGACAACTTATGTTTTGAGAGGACAGGTCATGTGTCATTATGGCTTTCAGGCCCGTGATATTGGCGTTATTTTTAAAAATCAGCATGTTACAAAGAAAGTTAGCTTTTCTTTAGTTTTAGTTAGTATTTGAGAAGCAGAAAGACAAGAGCTCTCATTTGCTGGTTTACTCCCAAATGCCTGCAGTGGCTGGGAGGGTGGAGGAACCAAAGCTGGGAGCTAAGAACTCAATTCAGGGTCCTTGAGTGGCAGGGCTCCAACTCTTTGAGCCATCACTACTGCTTCTAAGGTGTGCATTAGCAGGAAGCTGGAACCAGGAGCCAGAGACAGGTGTCAGACCCAAACATTCTAAGGTAGAACAGCGGCTGACACCCTAACAAGCTTCTTAAGCGGTAGGCTGAATGCCTGCTCCTTAACTTTTGTTAAGGAAATATACCAGTAGACCCTATTATGCTCTCTTTCTCTGTATTTCTCTTCATTTTGGATTCTGCAGCACTTGATAGCTGGAATACAGGCAGCAATGTGAGTTCTCCTTTCAGATTGCCTGCTGCTACTGAGATCAAGGGGGATGAGACCATGGTGCCAGTCTCGCCCCTGCTGCTAATGAACTGAGTGACCTTAGCATGGAGCTCTCCCTCTCAGGGCCTCAGATTTCCCATTGGTTGAATTGGGGAATCAGATTAAAGGGTCCATGGGTTCCCTAAGCCAGTGCTTCTTCAAGAAGACTTCTGTGCTGCTACTTCAGAATCCCCAGAAGGTGCTGTTTGGAAATCTAAATTGTTGGGCCCCGTCTGTATCTACCCATTCAGAACCTGGTTAGGGCCTGGGAATCTGCACTGTAAAATATACCCAGTTCATGGTGACGTACACTCTAGTCTGATAATCACTGCTCTTGTGGTAGAAATTTTGAAGTGAAGAAAAGAGATGCAATTCTTAGGCTAGATAGTCTTTATACTTCTATTAAGAATGATAAAATGATAAGAATAAGATTTTATTTGAAGACATAACAAACTATTTAATAAGATGACTTTTCAGGGAAAGATATTCTGATTTCAACTTTCAAGGATGTATTTCCAAAGTATTCTATAGTACATTTGTTTGTAAAACTTGAATGAGGGGAGAATGTTGATTCAAAAACTATAAGGATTATGTGTCCCTTTTGCATTTTTGGGTGATTTGATGTCAGCCCATTTTCACCTCTCAATTTCTTTATTAAAATTCATGAAAGTAAACATATACCATATAATTTTCCATGTCATGGATTCTTGGCAGGATTTTATCTTTTTTTCCCTTCCAAGTTCTATTAAGATTTGATTTATTCTGGTTCAAATCCCAAAGCTATTCCCAAATCTGTAACTACTCCTCCTTTTTAAGCATTTTCTTTGAGGCTAGAAGGGTTTCCTGGGGGGAAAGCTGGGGTCTGTGGGACTCTGGCATCCTCATACTGTCTTCACTACTTGATAGTTGCACCATCAGGGGCAAGGCTCTTCCTTGGGGCCTCTCAGTACCTCATCTTCAACATGCACATTTGAATTAGCTGAGCCCTCAGTTCTATTCTCTTCTGAAACTACCTGGACATGAATTACTCAGCTTGCTGCTCTGTGATCTCAGGCCAATAACACCTGAATTGGGCCATAGATAAGGAGTTGAGATTTTAGATAACTAGAAGGGCCAGGCAGGGCACAAAAATAAGAAACATGGATTTGGTGGAAGGCAAGAGAGTTGCTGGTGATAGTGGCAAACTAGAGAGTGGCTGACCTTTCTCAAAAGATTTGAGCTCCGTTTTTTCAAAATTATGATGCTCAAGACAAATAGAATAGGCCTGTGGGCCAGTGTGGGCCTATGGGTATTTGTTTCTAAACTATATTTGTATCCGGTGTTTAGTCTTTCACACTGATTAAGAATAAAAATGAATAGAGAGCAATTTATTTGGGGGAAGTTTTCAAATTGTGCCCAAATCAGAATGCTAGTCTATATGAAAGACATGAATAAAACTGTAGAGTAAGATAAAGACATGGATAAAACTGTCAAGTTTATTTATCATATAATGAAAAGTAGACTTATTTTAAGTTTTTATTCTGTTGAGCTTTAAACCTTTATTTGTGTCCAAATGGTCTTGTCACCTAAATAATTTTTTTTTAAAAATTTATGTACTTGAAAGGCAGGGCATGAGGAGAGAGGAGAAAGAAAAAGAAAAATTTATCCCATCCATTGGTTTGTTGCCCAGATGGCTGCAACAATGGGGGCTGGGCCACACGGCCACACCAAAGCCAGGAGCACAGAACTTAGACTATGTCTCCCATGTGGGTAGCAGGGACCTCACTACTTGTGCTATCACCTACTGCCTCCAAGAGTACTTGTTAGCAGGAAGCTTGAATTGGGAGAAGAACTGAGACTCAAATCCAGGCCCTCCAGTGTGGGATGTCGGCATCCCCAGCAGCAGTTTAGCCACTCATCCGAAATAGTTTCCTGGCCGGCCAGCCTTCCTCCCTTTCTTCCTTCCTTCCCTCCCTCCCTCCATCCCTCCTTTTTTTCCTTCCTCCCTTCCTTTCATTTACTTGAAAGGTAGAGTTACAGAGAGGTAGGGAGAGGGAGGTCATCCGCTGGTTCACTCCCCAAATGGCTGCAATGGCCAGAGCTGTGCCGATCCAAAGTCAGGAGCCAAGAGCTTCTTCTGGGTCTCCCATGTGGGTGCAGGGGCCCAAGGACTTGGGCCATCCTCTACTGCTTTCCCAGGCCATGGCAGAGAGCTGGATTGGAAGTGGAATAGTTGGGACTTGAACCAGTGCCCATATGGGATGTCAGCACTGCAGGTAGCAGCTTTACCCGCTATGCCACAGTACCAGCACTGGTCTTATTTCTTACTGATGCCAATTCAGTTGCTCTGCTGTGGAGCCCAGGAACCTGCAATTTTTAAGCATGCCCAGAGATTCCAATGCATGTGATTAGAAGACCATTTTTCCATGCTCTTCCATTTTAAAGATAGGAAATGGACTCAAGGAGGTGAAATGAGTTGCTCAGGAATGAAAATTATAGATATATGCATCAACATTCCCCATTGCTGGGTGGAGACAAACATCATTAACCAATCATGACATATGCTAACTTTTCAGCCCGGTATGCCAGCAAGCAACTTCCACTCTAAGTTGGCTCTGGTTGAGACTTTGTTGCCTCTCTTGGATGATTTCAAGGCCAGTGGGCTCATGAAGGATGGAATAGGACTGTAACTCAAACCTTCAGATTTTTGTGCTCTTGAGAGTATCATGATGTACTTTAAATGGCTTCTCTCACACAAATTCCATTTTATCCACATTTAATTGAATAGATCCTCTGGATCAAGGCATGATGTGAAAAAATAAAATGATTAATAGAAACTCATGGATTCATAAGTACATTTAAGTATTTGCTGTCTTTTTGGTCAATGACTAGAATCCATCAGGCACTCTTCACCATTTCCCTTGGATTATGGTTTCCCAGGGAGTTTGTTATTCCTTTTGATTTCCAGGAATTTATTCAACTACTAAGAGTGCACACACACACATACAGATGCCGCTCAGTGAGTTAAGATGGAGTAGGACTTAGTTCTAGGATTGACACACAGAAGCCCAAGAGACGGAACCCACTGTATTTACAAAGCCGGTCTCGCCAAGCTTTGCTGTAGCCACATAGTAGATAAGCAGTTGCAAAAGCCAGATAGCAGGGCTGGAAGCCACTGCAATCTAGTTCCCGCCTGGTGATAAAGCACAAATAGATTAGACCTGTACAGAGCCAGATGAGTGCATAAGGAACGCTTGCCAATGCAAATAAGACTAAAACAAGAACACATTGTTGGAATTTCTGCAAGTTAGTTGTTAATCAAGTAGATCATGGCATATTAGGGCCTTTTAACACATGTTTTTGACATTTGGCCCTGTGTAGCTGACAGTTAAATTAGTTTTGTGATTGACGGAGAAATATTTTGTAGTATTGAATCATCAATAACACTTAAAAACATTATGGTGCTTGCTGATTTTTTTTGTCATCGATGCCCAGTCAATAGTATAAGTGCTTAGAGCAAATTGACTGACTTTCCCAATGACTTTGACACCTTCTGGATGTTAACACGCATGCTTAATTTTATTACCCTTACTTCAAAGCCAAGATGATCCCTAATTTAAATTATCATTCCTTCATCAGGCTTTTTAATTGCCAGTTGTATGCCACACAGTTTGCCCTGGCCTAGGTTAAAATGAGGTGTAGGATTTGAGTGTTGACTTCTAGAAAGGTAGCCTGGGAAGGGCACTTGAAGGAAACCCTGAGCAGGGTACTGAGAGGAAAGAAATGCTACATGGTCTTGGTAGAGGGATTCTTGGTGGGAGGTGTCCAAATAGTAAGGTGATGTGGTCAGTGTGGAGCTTAGGTAATGTCACTCCATGGCCATGTAGTATAGAAATGAAGGGATGGAGAGGGCCCAGAGGCTGGATGACCCGTGGTAGCGTGGGCAAAAGGCATCCAGGGCAGCGTTGCTGAAGTCTTATAAAGCTCTTGTGAGACTTATCACACACTGTGGATATTTCCTCCTTTTATAGGTCACATGGCCATCCATTCACCATTGTCATGAGCTAAGTAAAATAGGACTGTAACTGGAATCACAAAGAAACACACAGGCAATTAATAGACTCATTTTTCTATTTCTGCCCCCACTGTTGTAATAATATACTTCATTTAAAGTATTTTTAAATAATTGCAAAGCAGTAATGGTACCATTTTTCCCCCTTGAAAGTATTAATGCATAATTTATTATCATTGGGGAGAAAAGTTTCTTCCTCTGGGCATCTTAAATCACAGGCTAAGTGTTCAAGCTAACTCCCCTCTGCATTAAACACTCTGTTATGGTTGCCTTAGGTATCAGGCATTGTCTACACTGTGCTCATAAGAATATAAAAGATATCATGATTCTTAGGCATAGTTGTTGCACTAATTTTTTTTAAGATTTTTTTTTATCCATTTGAAAGGCTGAATTTCAGAGAGGAAGGGAGAGAAAGGGAGAGATCTTCTATTCACTGCTTATTCCCCAAATGGCAGCAATGGCCAGGGCTAGTCCAGACCTGGAATTAGATTTGGGTCTCCCATGGGGATGGCAGGGGCCCAAGCACTTGAGCCATTTTCTGCTGCCTTCCCAGGTGCAGTAGCAATGACCTGGGTTGGAAGTGGAAGAGCAGGGACATGTGCTGATGCTCTGATGCTCTGATATTTGATGCTGGCTTTGCAAGTGGTTGGTTACCCATCACACCACAGTGCCAGCTCTGCACCAATATATATATTTTTTAATTTTACAGGTAGAAAGAAAGAGAGAAAGGTCTTCCTTCCATTGGTTCACTCCCCTAATGGCCGCTATGGCCAACACTGTGCTGATCAGGAGCCAGGTACTTCTCCTGGTCTCCCATGCGGGTGTAGGGCCCAAGCACTTGGGCCATCCTCCACTGCACTCCTGGAGTGCAATGAGCTAGACTGGAAGAGGAGCAACCAGGACTAGAACCCGGGGTACCGGTGCCGCAGGTGGACGATTAGCCTAATGAGCCATGGTGCCGGCTCCAATATTTTTTTTTTAAGATTTATTTTCTTTATTTGAAAGACAGAGATACCAAGAGACATACAGCCAGAGAGAGAGAGGGAGGTCTTCCGTCCACTGGTTTACTCCCCAAATGCTGCAATGGCCAGAGCTGAGCTGATCTGAAGTCAGGAACCAGGAGCTTCTTCCAGGTTTCCCATGCTTGTGCGGGGATCCAAGCACTTGGGCCATGTTCCACTGCTTTCCCAGGCCACAGCAGAGAACTGGATCAGAAGTGGAGCAGCCAGGACTTGAACCTGTGCCCATATGGGATGCTGGTACTGCAGGGCGGGGCTTTAACCCACTGCGCCACAATGCGGGCCCCTACTCTAATTTTTTTTTTAAGATTTATTTATTTCACTTGTAAGTCACAGTTATACAGAGAGAGAAGGAGAGGCAGAGAGAGAGAGAGGGAGAGAGAGGGGGAGAGAGAGAGAGAGGTCTTCCATCTGCTGGTTCACTCCCCAGATGGCCGCAATGGCCGAAGCTGCACCGATCTGAAGCCAGGATCCAGGAGCTTCTTCCAGGTCTCCCATGTGGGTGCAGGAGCCTAAGGACTTGCCCCATCTTCTACTGCTTTCTCAGGCCATAGCAGAGAGCCGGATCAGAAGAGGAGCAGTCAGGACTCGAACCGGCGCCCATATGGGATGCTGGCACTGCAGGTTGCAGCTTTACTTGCTATGCCACAGCGTTGGCCCTGCACCAATATTTTTTAACATGGCCATCCAAAAGGAAGTTCAACTATGTGTTGGGTGATTTGAAACTAATTTTAAAAATCTAACTCAAGCTTTACCCAGATAGAATTTTTGGGTTTTTTTTCCCCAAGATTTTTTTTAGAAAATATTTATTTTTGTTTTAATTGAAAAGCAGAGAGACATAGAGAAAGATCTTCTGTCTAATGGTTCACTCCCTAAATGCCTGCAACAGCCGGGGCTTAGCCAGACCACAGCCAAGAGCCTGGAGCTCAATCTGGATCTCCCACAAGGGTGGTACAGACCTAAGTACTTGAGCCATCTTCTGCTACCTTCCTAGCTGCAAAGGGCAGGAAGCTGAATCAGAAGTGAAGTAGCCCAGACTTGAACAACTGCACCACACACCTACCCCTAAAGATTCTTCCTTTGATGTCAAGCAGGTTCTATCTTTTTGAAAACACATGTATATCAGAGTAATATTTTCATTTCATTCTGAAAGTTAAAGGCAAGAGCTGACTTTGTGGCGCAGCAGGTTAAGCCACCACTTGCAACACTGGCATCGCATATTGGAATGCTGGTTTGAGTCCCAGTCACTCCACTTCCAATCCAGCTCCCCAAAAATGTACCTGGCAAGGAAGTGGAAGATGCCCAAGAACTTGGCCCCTGCCAGCCATGTGGGAGACTTGGATGGAATTTCTGGCTCCTGGCCCAGGCCAGTCCAGCCCTGACTTTTGTGGCCATTTGGGGGAGTGAGCCAGCAGATGGAAGATCTCTCTGTCTCACTCTCTATCACTCTACTTTTTGTATAAAGAAATCTTTCATTATTATTATTTTTAAAGCCAAAGGCAAATAGACTGTGAGAGCTCTGCCAGTGACTCTGGTTTTATGTTTCTGGTAGTGTAATCCCATGGGCATGGATCAGAGAAGGAGCACCCTGGATGCCAGAGTGGGCCTTCTTTTTAGGAGCTGAGTCACACCTTGAATGAGTCAGCCAGACTCTGAGCTCTGTGTTTCCTTCCTCCACAGTGTCACCACTATTGCAGTTTCTGCTCTTACATCACAGCACTTACAGCTGTGATGAGGACTCATGAGGAGGGCTTAGCCAGTGCCTAGCTGTATGTAGTAAGCCCTCAATAAAGAAAAACCAATGAATAATTTAGAGTGTCTACTAATTGTCAGCAGAAGCTGTTGAACAAACCTGGAAGTGGACCTCACCAGAGACACTGGAAAATCACACACACAGTGGTCCCGGTCTTTACTTTGTCTTCAGTTCTCAGTGTGAATCCAGACCTACGCTGGAGAGCCTCGGTCCTGCCCCAATTTGATCCCAGGATAATGCAGAGAAGAATCTTCAGAAACTAAAGAAGTCTCTTTGATACCAAATGGGCAGGCAAAGCAAAGAAGGCTGAGCCAAGCCGTTGGTTTGCTTTTTCCGCCTGACAAGTCTTGAGTTTACGTGTCTGAAGCCTTCTAGAACTGCTCTCCAGGAATCAAGAACAGCCTCAGAGCTTGAGCATTAAGATGCCTTGAAACCCTGTGATGCTAACTTTGATTAACAAGTCTAAAGTTAGATTAACATGTTTGAATTATTTTTATGCACAGCCTCTCTCCACAGACCCCAACTCCCCAATTCGATTCCTTGGGTGTGTTGATTCCTGTAGAGCAGTCCTTGAATGTATGGCCTCTGATTCTCTCTTGTAATGTTCTTTAATGTGCACATTGATGGTTTTCATGTCTTTTTTTTTTTTTTTTTTTTTTGTAATTGCTTCCCAGGAGAGAATAATTGAGCGCTTGAAAGAACAGCGGGAGAGAGATGATCGAGAAAGGCTAGAAGAGATAGAATCCTTCCGAAAAGAGAACAAAGACCTGAAGGAGAAGGTCAATGCTTTACAAGCTGAGCTGACTGAGAAAGAGGTGAGTGTAGAAGTGAATCCCCGCCAACCCAGGGAGTCCTCATAAACCCATAATCATCCCAGCTGTGAGAGGGCAGAGGGTTAGTTGGAAGAACTCTGTGAGGGTTGGTGAACATGGTAACCTTTCTTGTGTGAAACTGCCTAAATTCAAAGGAAGATGTTTTCTATAATTTTCTTCATTGGTGCTACACTGTGTTTTCTCTGGTAACTCTATGTACTGTAACTCCTTGAAACTTTTGTGTCTTACTACCTTCGTGTGGCTTAGGGAAGTCTATAGCTTTTCTTCCTTTTTGAGATTTATGTTTATTTACTTGAAAGGCAGAGTTAGGAGAGAGAGAGAGAGAATGAAAGAGAGGGAAAGAAACTTCCATGTGTTGGTTCACTCCTCAAATGGTTGCAATAGCTAGGCCTGGGTCAGACCAAATCCAGGGACCAGGAACTTCATCCAGAACTCCCATGTGAGTGACAGGGACCCAAGTACTTGGACCATCTTCCACTGTTTTTCCAGGCACATTATCAGGGAGCTGGATAAGAATTAGAGCATTTAGGAGTCAAACTGATATTCAGATGGGATGCCAACATCATAGGCAGCAGCTTAACCCACTACAACAGAATGTTGACACAATAATTTTTTTAAGTCCTATGGACCTTTGAGCATAGATGGTGATGATTATAGTAGTAGCTACACTTGTGTTAGCCAAAAGACCAAGAAGTGATGTTTTCTAGTAATTGCTAATCCTTGTGTTGGGTACTTTACATTCATCTGTGCTTCTCAAATGGATCATCCAGTACCCCAAGGTAGGAGAAGTCGTTCCATGCTGGACTCAGAGGAACAGGTGACATGTAGCTACACTTCCAGACTATTATTTTTACATTACAGCAAACAAATTTAAGCAGTATTTTCATCCTTTTGCAAACATGAATACAGAATATAAGTTTCACCTGCATTTTAAAAGTAACAAATGTTACTCTAAAGGTGCAATTGTAGTGGGAGACTTTGTTCCACTTTCATCAATGGACAGATCAACTAGACAGAAAATCAACAAAGAAACAACAGAGCTAATCTACACTATGGCCCAAATGGACCTAGTTGGTACCTACAGAACATTTCACTCCACAGTTGAAGAATACCTGTTCTTTTCATCAGTGCATGGAATTTTCTCTATGATCAACCATATGCTAGGCTATGAAGCAAGTCTCAGCAAATTCAAAAAAAATTGAAATCCTACCATGTATCTTTTCTGACCACAATGGAATGAAGCTGAAAATTACCGACTTAACAATCTCTAGAAAATATGCAAACACATGGGGACTGGACAGCATGCTTCTGAATGAACAGTGGGTCATGGAAGAAATAGGAAAATTCCTGGAAATGAATGAAGAGGACAGTACTACATATCAAAACTTATGAGATACAGCAAAAGCAGTGTTAACAGGAAAGTTTGTATCGTTAGCACCTACATCTAGAAATTGGAAATTTATGGATAAAATATTTGCTAGATCAAATAAATGAACTGTCAGTATATCTCAAAACTAGAAAAACAACAAACCAAATCCAAAATTAGTAGCAGGAAAGAAAAAAATTAGAGAAGAAATAAGCAAAATTGAAACAAAAAAATACAAATGATCAGTGAAATGAAGAGCTGGATTTTTGAAAAATAATCAAAATTGATATACCGTTGGCCCGACTAACCAAAAATAAAAAAAGGAGACCCAAATCTATAAAATTAGCAATTAAATAATAGATATAATAACTGATAACACAGAAACAAAACAAATCACCAGGGATTACTACAGATAGCTAAATGCCAACAAATTAGAAAATCTAGAAGAAATGGATAGATTGCTAGATACATGCAGTCTACCAAAATTGAGTCATGAAGACAAAGAAAACCTAAACAGACCAAGAACCAAGCTGGAGGTTGAATCAGTAATAAAGACCCTCAGACTCTCCTAACAAAGCAAAGTCCAGAACCTGATGGCTTCGCTGCTGAATTCTACCAGCCATTTAAAGAACTAATTCCAATTCTTTTCAAACTATTCAAAACAATTGAAAGGGAGGAAATCCTCCCTAGCTGCTTCTGTGAGACCAGTATCACTTTAATTCCAAAATCAGATACAACACAGAAAGAGAACTTAGACCAGTATCCCTGATGAACATAAATGCAAACATCCTCAACAATAACATTATAGTTTAAAGGTGCTCCCTGCTTGGGGCTTGGAGAGGATGCTTTAAGCTATGCCCTGTGATTCCCATGCTCCAAAGGATATGTGTAGCCCCTTCAACTTTTTATAAAAAAGTTTTATTCATTTATTTTTCTTACTGGAATGGTAGAAAGGCAGAGAAACTGAGCTTTTCTTCTGCTGGTTCAATCCCTAAGTGCTGGTGACACCTATAACTCATTCTGGGTCTCCCACTGGGTAGCAGGGAACTTAAGTACCTGAACCATCACCTGCTTTCTCCCAGTGTGTGTACCAACAGGAAGCTGGGCTTGGAAGGAAAGCAGGGAACTCTGACCTAGGCACTTGTACATGATGTAGGCATCCGAAGCCAGGAGCCAGGTGCTTTTCCTGGTCTCCCATGGGGTGCAGGGCCCCAGCACTTGGGCCATCCTCCACTGCATTCCCTGGCCACAGCAGAGAGCTGGCCTGGAAGAGGGGCAACCGGGACAGAATCCAGTGCCCCAACTGGGACTAGAACCCGGTGTGCCGGCGCCGCAGGCGGAGAATTAGCCTAGTGAGCTGCGGCACCAGCCACGAGTGTTTGTTTGTTTTTAAGATTTATTTATTACTTTGAAAGGCAGATTTTACAGAGGTAGAGAGGGATAGAGGGATAGAGGGAGAGAGGGAGAGAGAGAGAGAGAGATCTTTCTTCCATCTACTGGTTCATTCCTCAAATGGCTACAACGGCTGATCTGAAGTCAGGAGCCAGGAGCTTCTTCTGGGTCTCCCACCTGGGTGCAGGGGCCCAAGGACTTGGGCCATCTTCTACTGCTTTCCTAGGCCACAGCAGAGAGCTGGATCGGAAGTGGAGCAGCCAGGACATGAAGCAGCGCCCATAGAGGACGCTGGCACTGCAGGCTTTACCTGCCACTGTGCCAGCCCCCAAATGGCGTTTTTAATGGTTAGACCAAATGCCTGCCCCAAGCCTTCCAACTTTGATGGAACTTTATGAAAAGTAGTAATACATTAATTTATCTGATTTCTAAACTCTGAGATACATGTCATTGTCTACAGTGGCCCCCTCACCTTGTTTGTGTCTGTGGGAAATGTCCATCTCCTTTAAGACTGGTAGTGCCTTTTCTCCCTGCTGGACTGGATATTGTACAGTGTCTTCCACTGCCACAGAAGTCCCTACTCCTCTAGTGTTGATAGTCCTGTTCAAATTAAAGTCCTGTCTTCATCTCATCCAGGTGAAGAGGGAAATGAGTTAGAATAAGGGGAGCTTGGAGCAAACTCAGAGGCAAAACCCATCTAAGCTAAAATCTAGGGCTACTAGTTTTTTTAAACAGGAGATCATTTCTTTGATATGGAAATAAGGAATTTAAGCCCTTTCCCTACTGTTTCACTTCTAATTCCACCCTGGAGGATATGTAATTACTGTGGTTTGTATGTGACAGAAGGCATAGAAACTTTGAACTCATTTGTAACCTCCTTCAGTGGTTGTCACCTTGAAACCAGTGTCTATCCTTCTCATTAAAAACAGCTCATAATGCATGGTGGATTCTTCTATGAAAACAAGCTTTTTTAAGATTTATTTATGTATTTATTTATTTGAAAGTCAGAGTTACACAGAGAGAGAGGAGAGGCAGAGAGAGACAGAGAGAGAGGTCTTCCATCCGATGGTTCACTCCCCAGTTGGCTGCAATGGCCAGAGCTGAGCCAATCCTAAGCTAGGAGCCAGGAGTTTCTTCTGGGTGCTGGGGCCCAAGCAGTTGGACCATCTTCTACTGCTTTCCCAGGCCATAGCAGAGAGCTGGTTTGGAAGTGGAGCAGCCAGGACTCGAACCGGCATCCATATGGGATGCCAGTGCTTCAGGCCATGGTGTTAACCTGCTGCACCACAGCGCTGGCCCCAAAAACCAAGATTTTTAAAAAGATGTTTAATATTTTAAAGGCAGTTATAAGGGGGACAGGGAGGGCATCTATCTTCCACCTGGTTGTTCACTTCTCAAATGGCTACAGCAGCCTGGTCTGAGTCAGGCTGAAGCCAGGAACTAGGAGCTCCATCTGGGATGGCAGGGGCACAAGTACTTGGGCCGTCATCTGTTGTATTCCCTGCCACATTAGCAGGGAGCTGGATTGGAAATGGAACAGCTAGAACTTAAACCAGTGTTGATTATTGAATGGTGGTGCTGTAGCAGGCAGCTTAACCCTCTGTATCCAATGCTAGCCCACAAAATAATCTTTATATGGAAATAGTCTTGTCAACAATGCCAACACTGAATAAAGTTCAGATAGGAAACACTTACTGTTCCTGTAGGAATGTGCTTGGCATTGGGCTGGGTGTGTTAGGTTCTACCAGGAAAACAGATCTATGATAGAAACGTTGAACCAGATTAAGAAGGACTTGGTTTGCACAGCTATGAAGACTTGGTCACATGTAATTCATAGGGTGAGCTGTAAGGAAGGGCAGGTAGGGTCAGACAGAAGCTGATGCTATAATCCAAGGTGGAATTTGTTTTTCCTCAGGGAAATCTTATTTCTGCTCACAATGGGTTTCCCTGAGAGGAGCAGTCCCACCCACAGTTCTGGGGATAAAGTTCTATACTTGAAGTCAGCTGTAGGTGTTAGTCATGGCTACAGAATACCTTCACAGCAGTGAGTTGATTAATGCTGGAGGACAGTAGCCCAACCACGAAGACTGAAACTGGCCATCACTCCTGGCTATTTAGAATGTGTAAAGAAGACCCAGGTAGAGTTGATATTAATTATCAGGGAGCTTATATTTCACTGGGGGTGATAATAACTCTTCACCATGACAAAATGGCTAGACAAAAAGCATTGAAATCAGATTTGTGGACCTGCATTTTTTTTAATAGAAAACTTTAATAAATATAAATTTCAAAAGTACAACTTTTGGATTATAGCATTTCCCCCCCATAACCACCCTCCCACCTGCAAACCAACCCATCTCCTACTCCCTCTCCCAGTGGACCTGCATTTGAGACCAGTGTCTGCCTTTAATCACTCTGTGACTTTGACAGCACAGTTAATGTGAATGCCAATGTTCTGAAGTGACAAATGTGAACAGCTAACCTGTCTGCCAGAGGATGGCTAGGAGCACCTTGCTGGGTGATAGTGACTGTCAAGGTCATTCCTGTATCTATGGAGCAACCTAGCTTAAAGTTTTGGGCCGTATTACTTACAGAATGATCTTTGTGGGCTTAGTATTTTCCTAGATGCTGCAAATGGATAACAAAGAAAGACTCTGTGCCTGATTAGAGGTGAAACTTAAAACATTTTTCTTACAGTTTTATTTAACAGACAGAACAAGAGAGAGAGAGCTCCCATCCACTGGTTCACTCCCCAGTTTCCCCCGAAAACCAGGACTGGGGCAGGCCCATACCAAGAGCTGGGAACTTGATCCATCTCTCCCATGTGGATGGCAGGAACTGAGCTGCTTGAGTTACTAGCAGCTGCCTCCCAGGGTCTGCATAGGTAGGAGGCTAGACTCGGGAATGGATTTGAACCTGGATGATCTGATTGGGTTGTGGACATCCCAGCCAGTGGCTTAGCCACCAGCTCAAATGCCTGCTCCCAAAACCTGAACATTTTAGTCTCATGTATGTTGCTAACCCTTTTATATCTGGTGATTAAATTGCCCTTCTAGGTATTAAGTTATGTTCAGTGATATATGTTGGTATTTATTTCTTTAATTTTTGGAATTTAGACTGTATCCAGAAGTTGTTGGTTTCTGGACAGGATTAATGACAAACTATTTAAGAAAACACATGTTAGAGTTGGGGGAATCCACTTTTATTTGTTGGATCCAAATTACAAAGGACTTGAAGGCAAAGTCCATTTTACTCTAAATTTTAAAATACTTTTAATTTTCCAAAAGACATTTGTGAAACCAGTGGTCTCTTGTGGTTAAAGAAATGGGGATTTGATGAAAGTTGATAGGATGTTTCTTTTATGTTTGACTTTTCCCTTTGTTGGGGAGAAAGCATTAAAGTTGGTGTTTTCTTTCGTATTTGTCCAGAGTCTGTATGGCCTGACAGCAATAAATGTAAATGGAAGGTTCGGGGTGTCTGCTTTGCTGTGGTGTAAAAAGACCACCTTGGGATTGACATCATTTGCATGAATCGAGGACACGAAGCATGCATTTACCGACCACACCGTGTGGTCACATTTGTTTCTACTGCAATTAGATCCTGCTTGGTTCTGTAAGCTGGCCAACATTAATTTCCTGGTCCAAGCTGCCTATTGTTAGCTTCGTAGGACTCTATTTATCCCTTCTATCTAATGCACACTTTACTGCTATGTATAGAATCAATGTACTCAAATTGAAGACACTGCTAGTAGAAATTGCAGGGCTTCACCGACCAGCCTTGTTTTTCTTTCAGTCTAGTTTGATTGACCTCAAAGAACATGCATCTTCATTAGCCTCTGCTGGGCTGAAAAGGGACTCCAAATTAAAATCTCTAGAAATAGCCATCGAACAAAAGAAAGAGGAATGTAGCAAACTTGAAGCACAGTTAAAAAAGGTAAGTGAAGTCTCAGCAAAACAGTGCTCATCTTAAAATGAATTCATAAGATGGGGAACGAGGAGACATTTTTCAAAAGAAATAAATCCCTTATCTTTTTCAGTCTGCTGATAAAATAATTAAACACTCTTAACTTTATGCCTAAGAAATCTACATCAAATCTGTCTGTGATCCTGAAAAATTATCTTAGATTTCCTGTCTAAAGAAAACTTGAAAAATAGATAAAAATCAGTAGCAGAAGTAAAAAATATGAAAACTAGCCATTACTCTCTGGGCAAATCTCAACTATCAAAAAAAGATAAATGGAAATGTTTGTAACCAAAGAATTCAGGGGCCCCATTATAGCTAAATTTTTACAGCTTTCGGAAGTAGGTTGATTTTATATGAGAACTTTGCAAATGTTTTGCAAATGTTTTGCTGATGACGTTAAATTTCTAGAAGTTCATTAAAATAGTCAAGTCCCTAGCATATCTGCAGAGTGGCTATAATTGACTCAATGTGGTCTTTCTGTCTAAAAGCTTGTTAGACATAGAATGCTTTGGAAAAGACAGCAGGGTCTTTCATATTGTGGCATTAACATGTTTTCTCTAACCTGGACATTTCTGTGGAGTGCATTTCCAGTCATGCATTGTTCCTTTGACTTTTTCCCTGTGTTGTTTGGTACGTCTGCACTCATTGTTCACATAAAACTCATAACATTATGAGTTTAAGCATTTCGTTTCCCTTCAACAAGTTATGAACTTATTCAAAGGGGATGATAAAAATCTAAACAATCAAATAAAGTCTATAATAAAATTTGACTATGTATAATTCATAGCACACAGGAATGAGGATTTATTAGCTAACATTTTGAAAATATTTGACAAGGATGTTGAGGGATATGGAGGAATCACTGATTTGTGGAGGAATTATTCTGAATACTTAAAATTTAATATACTATTTTATGTGATGCCATATGTAATGAGATGTGACTATAATGTACTCAATTTATAGGGAGTTTTAGGAAATTGTCATGAGAAATTTCACATTAAGAAAGTGTACTTGTTAATACAAAGATAAACATACAGAACAAATTCCTTTGTAAGAGTGAGAAAGTCTCTACCTTGAAAAACTTACTTCCCACTCCATTCAACATCTCACTGACTTAAAGCAATATTTAGTTAAGCAGAAACCTTGAGCACTAAGAAGAATTTAAGTTGTCTACCCTAGAGTGTTTAGATGGAGATTGCCTTGGCTGTGTGTACATTGCATCTGTGATATGCATTCTTGACATGCAAATGTGTTCTATAATATGTTATATATGCATATGCATGTCAAGAAGTGAACCTACAGGAGATACATTTTATTTAATAAAAGCATTTTGTGACTGTAAGGCAGGCTCTGGGTAACCTTGTAAGAGAGGTACATTCATTGGCTCCCTAAGTGCTCCTTTGTGCTGGGTCTGTTAGAAGGAGGACCTCACAGAGATCTGAGCATTGAAGGATGCCCTACATCAACTGTAATGGGCCATGTGAATATTGGAACGCCCCATTTCTGGTTTCTGCAAATACATGCCTGACATCTCCTTTCTCTGAAAGTCGTCTATGAAATTTAAAATCCTCTAGTACTTAAAAGGAAGTAGTCTTTATATTGATCCCTGTAGTTTCTATATACCTGACTTGACTAATTTAATAAATCAATATGTATGCAATTCAATATACATAGCTGTGGTTTGCCCAAGAGATCACTTAGAGCATGTGTTTTCTGTAGACTCTCAAGTAGGTATCATGCACTGAAATTTACAGACTAGATCTTGGGACCATGTTAGTGTTATTCCCGACAGCATTTTAACATCCTATTACTTAGCCAGAATTAAAGTAGCAAACATGGTTGTCTTGCAGTGAAGGACCTATTTAATTTATGAAAAGATGACTTATTTCTAAGTATTTACATAATCTACCTCCTACATGTGTAGCACAGTGAGTTTAAATAAGGTAATGATAATTTAAATGTTTTTATATCTAACCTGCAGATGCTATTTTGTTATTTTTGGCTCTGTAGTGCTAACTAACTTCAAAAGTTTAAAATGTTTTTTTTTTCTGTAGTCTTTAATTTTGCTAATAAATAGTTCCATAAAAACCTCAAGTGCCCATCACCTTAAAAAGAATTGAGATCTACATGAAATATTTGAAAATATAAGCCAGCAGTATGTGAATATACATATAAACACATCATTTACTTGTGGAAAAATAAGCAGCTATAAAAGCTCAAGGAGTGTCTGGGCCTCCTTTTAAATAAAAGGGTATGTGACTTGTGAATAAAATATAAAGGTTTGCAAAATGAAAGCTGAAAACATAATGGTTTTATTATGTCATAAATACACCGTGAATGGCCACTGGGAGTTGGCTCAGGATTTGTAAGTGTCCAGGTATTTTGGCCATAAAATCCACAGAACATCGCAGATGTGTTTAGTTGAACAGAAACCTTGTCTGCCATTGACAATGAAATCCAAATGGTGATTGAAATTTACTTTTGTCTTATGAGTAATGCCTGCTATTGGTAAGGTGAGTTTTTATGTTAAAAAAAAAAGATTGTGGAGAACATTCACATGTACTGTTACTTTTAACCCTTTATTCTGTGAATTAAATATCTTCAAATATTTTGTGATTAAAAAAATGTTATAGGCAGAAAAGGAATTACCCCTTATGTATTCCAAAATACCTCTTAAAAACAATCGAATACTCACATATGAGAAAATCCTTACTGATTTTAATGAGGCTGATGAAACAATACTAGCCAAAGAATACATAATTATTAGTTAGTTATAAGTGAATCTCACCTAGATGTGTTTACCAGTCAGTAAAAGGGATTGGGAAGAACTTGATTTTTTATGTATAGATCATATTACTTTCAAAGGAATATTTGAGGTTCAAGTTCAGTCAATTTACCTAAGTGAATAGAAATCAATAAAGAAGCCCTAACAATTCAGATTGCTTTGATTTATGATCTTTAGTAATTTCTCAATTAATGTCATGCTTGCAGAGGGTTTTTGAAGGAGTGATAAGGTATTGTTTACTTCATCCAAGTTGAAAGACTATGAATCCAGACTCTTAAAAGGCATGTCTCAGCATAAAGCAGTGTAACAATTCCTGAAATATTTTATCTTCTACACTTTGACATTAAGCCTCAAATTAATGGTACAGACATTTAAGAAATATGACTTGAGGGGACTACTTAAAATAATATCCAACATGCAAATATTAAATATTTAAACATTTAAATCTTCCACACAAGGTAGACAGGGTTACATATGGTAGAGAATACTAGGATATCTTTGAAAATTAATTTTGTAAATTAATTGTGAACTAATATTTTAATTAATTGTAAAACCTGATAATAAACAATGGATAATATTGTATTTTGATCCCCTGTGTTCTCTCTACTAATTTAAATTTTTTCTCTCTCATATAAGTTAATCTGATAATATCTTGCTTACTGATATTTTGCTATCACTAACCTGCCATTTGTTAATCTATATTTTTCAGAATTTAGACTGAATACAAAATTCAGGCTTGTGTTCATATAAAAGAAGAGCTATAAATTCAATGATAAGATCTAATTAATCTTTTATTATTACCATCTTTGAAGTTCAAGTAATAAATTGCAACCTTGGCCAGAAGTAGTTCTTGTGATTGATTGCTGGAGGCCAGCACTCCATGTATCATCAAAAGTGGACAGTTTTCTTTATTTCATGGGTTATTTAACTTGAGAAAGGGAAAGTAACACAAACCTTCAATTTCTTATTCCAGCTATTCTTTTGTAGGAGCCAAAGTCAACATTTGTATTTCCGTAGAGCCTCTCACTTTCACTGTGGAATGTTTAGAAACTGAAATTTCTTTTTTTAACGACCAGTTCGTCTGTGTGGATGCACTGGATTTGTTGAGCTAATGCTGTTTTTCTGGATCTTTCCTTCTTTCCCCGTCTGTGCTCCAATGCCTCCCCAACTTTGCAATGTAGCAAGCTGAGCAGTTGTTCAATCAGATGTACAACCCAGTAAGTCATTTCTGAAAGTTCCCGCTGTAACATATCAAAGCATGAGGATCCATTGATCACATGTCACAGGGTGCCATACTGGGGGAGGTTTTGAAAATATTTTTGAGTCTCTTCCCATTTCCGTTCTGTTGGAATAAATGACCTGTGCAAAGGTCGCTGCCATTTCTTTTGACTGAGAAATTTAAAAATCAAGAATTCAAGGATATGTTGCCAGCTCTGATATTGCCTCCTTCTTAATCTCAACTCAAGGCTATAGGAAAACGGGAGGCAGCCAAAAACCTCGGCTCGTGGAATTCTCCCTCAGCTCCCTAAACCCAGGCTTCTCTGCCCAGGGGATAGAATTGGTAAAGCAACAAACAGCTCAGTGTCTGTTGTATTCAAGAGGTAGACATTAAACTAGGTGTAGATTTAAAAATAGGCTATACTTTTTGAGATTGGTAAATGCTTAACATTATTGTGGGTTTTGTAACAGTTAACAACATGTCAACTGGCTGAGAGCAAACTATATACAGTCTCCTACTAACACATCATAGCAATTGCTATTAGAGCTTAATGGAGTACAAAAAATAGGTAACTAGTAAAAATCTTTGTGAAACAATCCAGAGGCCACCATCATGTTTTTTTTATCCCAGTGACACAGATGCGACTTATGTGAAGTGGTTTGTTTGTTTCTTTACCTTATTAAAGAAGGACTTTTTATTTTGTTAACTCAGTGGCTTAGTGGTAAAAATATGACACACAGGTGGCTAGAATTTATCCTTTGGCCGATGTGATTGTGCACTCATGCATTGTGATTATCTCCTACTTATAAATTCCCATCATGGGAAAAAGTGATAGTGTGAAAAAAGGAAGCCATTCGGCCACTCACTTTTCCTTTATAAGGTGCTGCTCCAGGGTACTGCATCTGGCTCTGTAAGATGCTTGGGTAAAATTTGATTCAGCCCCCATCCTTCATTTTTTACAAATTTTGTTTGCAAACAGAATTCCTAATGCCAAACTAGATCATCTTTGTTGCTTCCTTTTCCGAAATGATAGATTTTAGCATAGCAGCTAAAATAATCAAGTTTCCTCTCCTGTCGCATTTGAATGGAAGTGTTAATAAGCAGACCTAAGACAGTGGAGAGGTGAAGAAAGACAGTTATGATTGGCATGTCTTCAAGCTTGAGAACTTGCCCTGGGAAAAATGAGTGTTTTCTTTCGATTGTTTTAGAAAAGATGTGAAAAGATGTGAAGTCATCCCACTGACACTGCTCCATTCTTGCTAGTGAGGGGGTAGGAAGAGAACCTGGGTCTATCATGTTTAGGTGTTTTCAGGACACACGGGGAGAAGAGCTGTGTTCTTGCAGCAAGAATTCATTGGGACCCTGGTAGGAATTCACTATCCCTGGAATGATAGGGACTAAAGAAATAATTCTGTTACTTTTTGGACCATTTCCACAAATGTTAATGACATGGCATCATCCACTTTTCCCTGACTTTGACCCAGTGATGGTCCTCCTGTCTATGAACACAGACTTCCAGTTTTTCATTGGCTTATTCAAGAGTCATCAACTGACTTTTCTCCTGAAGTTAATGAAACTAGCCCATTGGTTTGGCATCCTGGGAATAAAGCCAACTCTCATTATTTTAACTCCCCCTGTCTACAGAGATTCTCAAGGTCCAGCTCATGTGTGTGTGTGTGTGTGTGTGTGGACTGATAGGGATGCAGGATGATGGATTTCTCTATCTTTAATAGTTTTTTTAAAAAATGACTTGTTTTTCCTAGTTATAAAAATAATATATGGTCATAGTAGAGAATTTGCAAAAGTATAGAAGGATATAGGGGAAAATAAAACAAGAGCGTTCACTGTGTAGAGATAAGCATTAGGAACATTGGGTCGCTCCCACCCAGACATGCCTGTGTTGTTGCCGGTCCCTCCCTCTCTCCTCATTTCTCCTCGTTCTTCTTTTCCTCTTCCTTCTACCCTTTTTTTTCTTTTTTCCTTTACTCTTTTCTACTTTTTTCTCTTTTCTTTATCTAACACTATTTCAAAGTGTTTGAATTTTATATCCTATTTTATTTTTTATTTGGGAGGCACTGAGACCAAATGGAAGGGATTGAGATCAAAAGAAAAGGAGAAAGATAGACAGTCACAGATAGAGCTCATCCCCTGGTTCACTCTCCAAATACCCACAACAACCAAGCCATGACTAAGCTGAAGCTTGGAGTTGGAAGCCCAGTCCAGGTCCCCCAGATGGATGACAGGGGTCCAACTATTTGAACTATCACCTGCTACCTCTCAGGGTCTGTGTCAGCAGGAAGCTGGAACCAGGGGCCACAGCCAGGAATTGAATGTAGACACTTCAATATCGGATGCAGATGTCTTAACTATTAGGCAAAATGCCTGCCCCCTGTTTTGGTTTTACAACGTATCGTTAGAATTTTCTCATAAAATTAACTGTTCATCCTAGTACAGTTCAGTGGCTATATAGTATTCTATTTTATTTATTCATTCCTTTAATATCGGGTGTTTCTCCTTCCACCATGTGGTTTTTTTGTTTGTTTGTTGCTTTTGCTTTTGCTGTTATAAATAATGTGCTGAAGAACATCTTTCTATTTTAATTTCTTTACATTTCTATCTTTCCATAGAATAAATTTTTGGGCCCATGATTTTAAAAAGCTCCCAATACTTGTTGCCATGTGGCTTTTCAGAGAGTTTCTGCCAAAGCACACTTCTTCCAGCACTGACCGAAACTGGCCTTCCTGCCACAGTCAGACCGACATTGAGAACTGTCATTTTATAAAACTTTGACAAATGCTAGTGAAATATTTTTTTCTCTTTTTTCCTTTCCTTGGTTTAATCACTAGTATGATTGAAGTTTAAAAATACATTTATTAGCTCTTGGTATTTTTTCTTCTGTATACTGTTTTTTGTTTTTTTTTTTTAAGATTTATTATCTAAGAATGAGAGTTCAAGAGAGAGAGGGAAAGAGAGATGTTCCATTCACTGGTTCACCTCCCAGATGGCCCTGAGAAACAAGGCTGGATGAGGCCAAAGCCAGGAGCTTCATTTGTGTCTCCCACGAGAATGACAGGAGATCAAGCACTTGGGCCACCTTCTGCTGCTTTTCTAGATACATTAGTGGGAAGCTAGGTCAGAAATGGAGCAGCCAGAACTCAAACTGGGGCCCATATGGGATGCTGGAGCTGCAGGCAGCAGTATAACCTGCTGGGCCAGCCCCTAATTTTTTTTCTTTAAATCATTCAAGCTCTTGTTTTTGAAGTATGCTAATATGTTCCTTGGTTTATAGGAATAAGCCTATGCTTTGTATGGAAACATTGTTGGATTTTTAGGTTGCCAACCTGTTTCTTTTTAGGAATTCCTCATTGTTTTTATTCTTTGAAGTCATTCTCTGATTTCACCTACATATATCTAGAAAATTTTAATGTAACTTTTTAATGACAATTTTTATGCTACAATTTAAACTCCTTTATATTTTCCATTCATATTGAAAGGTATGATTGTAAAGGTTTTTCAAAATTATTAGCAAACTTTTCTAGTACCACTTAGCTAATAATTCTCTCTTTATTCATATGTAATTTTGGTGTATAATGAGTTGTCATATGGATTAATGTCTTTATTTCTGAGCTGATGATCAATTTCATCAATGTCTCTTGCTTTTTGAGTCAATTTTAATTTATTATGGCTTTCTACTCTTTAAATTTCTGGAGAAGCTAATTCCTCTTAAATCTTTGGGTTCTTCATTTTGTCTTGTTTTGTTTTTTTGGGTTCTTAGCCTTTAATTTTCTCTCACTCCACATGAGCTTCAGGACCACATTTCAATTAAAAAGTACATTTATTGGTGATATTTTGGGTTATGTTCATCCTATGAAATAATTTTAGAATAATTGCTGTATTTCCAAGATCATACAGTTGATCCAACATTTATTTATTTCAGTTTTTTTAACAGTACATTTTGACATTTTGCTATTCTAGGTCTATGATATTTCTTTTTCTTAATGGTCTTAAGCATTTCCCCACATACAGATTTTAGGTTACTCTTATGAATGGCATATTTCTCGTTTTATTTTATAACCAGTTATTGGTGCTTGGGGATGTATTTCCATCTTGTATGTTTATTTTTACTATGGCCACCCTCCCAATTTTTGGTGAAGTAGAACATAGTTGCTTCTTGTTAAACAAGATAATTTTACGGTTTAGTCTCATGTCCATCTGTCTTCACTAAATCAGAGTAAACCAGAATTAAATTGTGAAGTCCTCCTGTGAGTATTTTTTTCCTAGAATCCAAACAAACCCTTTACTTTTCTTCCTTGAATTCAGTCACTCCATTGTTCCAGGTGATACTGGAATGCCATTTCTTTGGAAGCTAAAATTTTGCCTTGCTATCTTTATTGTTTCTTAAAATAATAGCCTGTCAGTGACTTAACTACCAGTCTCTGCAGGAGTTCTGTCCTTGTAAATGCTGTGCAGGTTTACTTCAGTTGGGTTCTTTTTATTCCCTTAGTTCTTAATTCTAGACAAATAACATGGCTTTCCCGTCCAGCTCAAGTGCCTTTGTTGTAGTCCTAGTGGTAACTATGTCCAGAGAAAGTATCCAGAAGTCTTTTTGTAAATTTTTAGTAAATCTTTGGACCTCTTGGATCCCTCAGTTTTGTGCTTCATATGATACCTGCAGTACTGCCAGGCACATGGCTGATTTGGAGGCACTGGAGGCAACCTGGCTCCTGGCTGGGCACAGCTGAGGCCCTCTGATGTTCCCCAGACACTCTTTTCTTTGAACCTCATCTCTTATGAACATATTTTTTGTAGGGATCACATTTTACATAGGGGATTATGAGAAAAAGTGCAAATATTTTTCCATTCCAGAGACAGAAAAAAAAAAAAAAACCCTTTGTTAATGTTCAGTGAGGGCTTCCTGATTTATACGTCATTATAGGTCTGCCTGATCTTAGGGACATGGTGGGCTGAATTATAAATACTTTCACAGTCACTGTTTAGGTATAGTGGTTTCATTCTATGATTTTATTTAGTCTCTTAAAATTATTTGATTCACCTTTAGATGAGTCCTTTCTCACATTGTGTAAAATTACAACTATTTAAAAGAGAATTCAGATACACAGCAGATGGGACACATGCAGCTCTATTAAGCAGGACCTTCCAGTTGATTCAGGCTTTCAGTGTGTAAGGACTCAAGTACTGTTTGAAAGAGTACTGAAGATTTGAAGCTGTGTGTTTTGTTCAAAACATGCGGGTAATTGCCTCCATTCTGTGCATTGCTAATTTTAGGTAATTCCATAGTCAAATGGGATTACATTAATAAATATTTATTCGAGGGGATCTTAAAAAATAGTAGGCATTGATATAGTTGTTTTTAGTTTTTTAGTGTGGAGCATTCAAAAATCATTTTGAGTGTTATATTTATTTGTACATACTCTATTTGTTCTCACTCTGGAACGATATTCCTTTCTGGTATGGTTGTTTTTAATAGGCAAATTTTGAATATTCTAGGTATAGTTAGCTTGAATTTTGAAAGAATAGTTTCTTTAAACCTAGTGAATTAGTCAGGTCTTCATCACTGTAACTAAAATACCTAAGAGAAACTGCTTAGGAAGGGAGAAGGCTCATTTTGGCTGCTATTTTTGGAGCTTCGTTGTTCCAGTTCAGGCAGCTCCACTGCTCTGGCATCCGTGCAGGGAAGATCACATGGTGAGCTAGGAAGCAGAGAAAGAGCAGCTGGGCCCAACTTGGCTTTTATAGCCAACTCTCTTCTAGAACTGCCTTCTGAGGGCATGCCCCCCCCCCCCCAGTCCCAGTGACCTGAAGACCTCCCACTCAGCTCACCTCTTAGACACCATAATTAGATCAAGTCTCCACCCTTAATCCATTAACCATTAACATTAATCCATTAACCATTAGCATAAGCCTTTTTGGTTTAAATGTCTGCCAGAGTTGAGGAGCCACATCTTGCTCAAACCATAGCAACCAGGAAGTATAAGATTTCAAGCCATATCATTATTAGTTTCCAAATGTATTCTGTAGGCTCAGCTATTATGCCTGGTATTAATTCATGGTATTGAAAATGAAATTTAAATTTTGTTCTAAGTTGTAGTTCTATAATCACGATCAGAAGCTTCATTTTCATTAAGTAGTATTTTGATCACAGCTTTAAATGAAGATGGGTAATTCTTTTAGAAGAACAAAATCAAACAATGTTTTAAAAAGCTTATATGCTCTGTTCTGCTGTTAGGATATAAAATAGATGTTAAAGCACTGTAAGTGGACACTGAAATAGCACAGTATGGCCATTGAGACTCTTATTTTTACAGTGCACAAGTTTAGCAAATTATTGCCAAAACCCAGAAGCAGCAGGAAATATAAAGCATCAGATCCATTAGTTAACATTCTGCTTGTCCTTCATGGTCATGACTAGTTATTTGTTTATTTTGAGGGAAATGATTTTTATTAGAATTGTTAAGGTCCTTTTCAAAGCAAGAGTGTTATATAATATTATAATTGAAGAGTCCCTGCTTTGTTTCACAGCAGGTTTCTGGACCAAAGTTAATGCCTTCCTTTCTAGGCATCTGGAATGATGAACTAGCATTTTATTGAAAATAATCAATGCCTAACCTTTGTAAGATTAACTGTAAATAAGCTTGTGATGTGTGATTTTGAAACCTGTTAACCCCCTACTTTGGCCTTAGCTGCTTTTTGTGTCCTAACTTTGATTTAGATATACTTTTAATCTGAAATTTTGCCTTATTTCCTGAAGTAGTTCTGAATCCTCCCATTAAAATAACTAGCAGGTATTGTAATGGACTACTCATCCTGGGTCATGACCAGACTCCTCTTTGTGCTTGATCCAGGCTTTCAAAGTCAGTTCCCATCAAAATGCTGAAGCTCGCCCACATCAGTGAGACTCCAAACTTTGTTGTGATTATTCCCATTTGTGGGAAATTTCCTTACATATGGTAATACAAGAAACGTAATTGGGGGATCCTCAAAACTTAACGGATCTAATATGTAACACAGACAGTTCTGAAATGTCTTTTCCCTAATTTTCTGTGTTTCTCTAAGATTCTTGAGAGTTACCCTAAAATTATCCAGAAGTATTTTGATGAAGAACCTGGATTCATCTTTAAACTGACTGTTGAATCATCAACATTAAATCTCCACCTTAAGAAAAGAAGAGTTATCAATATTCCCTTTATTTTAATGATCCGTGGATGTTCTTGAAAGTGACAGTGCTCTTGGTCACATTCCTAATAAATAAGTTCTGAAACCATTAAAAGAAATTCCACACCAGTCTGTATTTTCAACAGTTAGATTCCTTCCAAGTGAAGATGGGAGGACTAAGATGATGTGCATTGGAACAATACAGTCCTCAGGCTCTTGCTGATCTTGAGGGGGAGCTAGTTTCAAACCAACAAATCCTTAAGGGGAAATAGTTACCATGCATTTTCAATGTAAATCTTGAATGATTACGAATGATGCCATGGTAAGAATATGTTGATCGTGATTTATTCAAATCTGTTTTTCTTCCTGTAGGGTCTATATTAAACTAAATCTGTTACTTACTTTGATCCTCTTCAGGAACTGCCAATCCAGAACAAAGAAAACCCATGTTAGAATTTGAAAAGGCAAGAGAATTGCTTAACTACAAATAAAGTACTTCCTTAGCTTCCTTTGTAGGAAAGGTTCAGACTGTAGAATTTTGAACAAAGTATCACTCCCATGTCCCAGATCAGTGTCTCTTGCTCTACTGACTAAAAATTTCCATCCATCCTAGAAGCTGTGCTTCAGGCTGAGTAGAGCTGATAATCTACAATACCTTTTGTAAATGTTGTGGAGACTTTTACCTCCAATACTCAGATGGATTGGAAACTTCGCAGCCTTTCCAGTTAGATGAAATTCAGAGTCTTCACATGGACCTTGGTAATAACCCAAGAAGCAGCTGTTACTTTTCCATCTTTCTAAGACTCTTAAAACTTCTTATTGACTTAAACGTTTAAAAATGATATATATGTACACCTTTATTGCCCTCCAACAGTTTTGGCACCAAGATTGGTGGTAGTTTCACATAAATGCTTTTTACTTGAAATCAGTAGGTATTGAATGATACAGAAATATTTAACTCATAGATAAATATTCTTGAGATTGTCTGTTTATTTAAAGAGAAATCATTAACATGCACATAATATATTAATCTAACAGACACCAATGCAATTATAAACTTGGTATAGTCTAGATTCAGGCATGTTTTTTCCCTAAGCTTTCTGTATTGCTGAACATCCTTTGAGTTCTTTAATCATATTAACTTATTGGATTGTAAAGGCTAAGAACCCAGCTAATTTCACCGGGGTTGAAAATTGGCCTTGGATTCTTTTCTTTTCATCAGGGATCCAAAATAAAAAATATGCTTGCATACCTATCCCTAACAGGCTCCTTTCTCTGTAAATCTATCAGGGAACCTTCTCTAAGGACTATGTTGGATCTTGTTGATGAAAATTGATTGAACCTATTGACTTGACTGTATAACAAATCCCATTTCAGGAATACATATTATAAAATAATAGTCATAATAAAACATAATTGAATAATATCCTCCCCATGCTGCTCATGCTGTTGCTTTTACTGTCCTTAGAGAGATGAATTCATTTGCCTGTAGACATAAGACACAGTGCTGGATTTAGGATCTAGATCTCACAACCAATAAACTTGTATTCGCTTATTAAAAATAATCATGGTAATAATAGTTGTAAGAATAGAAACAACCAAAATAAACTACAGCAGCTAACTGCTAGCTCTTCATGAACCTTTAAAAATCACAATTAGGAAAGGAATTTTAACTCTAGACAGAAATAGGCAATCAGAATATATTTTCTATGTTTCTAGCGCTCATTACTTAGTTCATTATTTCTTTTTTTTTTTTTTTAAAGATCTTAATGTCGTTGGCTGGATAGTTCGACAACTGTCATGAAAGTTTTTAACTGTTGAGTAATAATGATAACATAGTAGAAGGGTAGAAGAGAGGTTAATGTGAAGGTTTTTTTCTTAGTTGTTTTAAAATATATTTTAGATACTTTTCTGTCAGAAAACTAATGTGATGATTTTTATCACAACTGGAAGTAGAGATCTGGAGTAGTTACTTCATGTTAAATTGGAAGAGCTGCTCTACATTTTAGAATGGAGATTAGAAAAGTTAAATATTCAATACTTCAGTTTAAAATTAAATTATTAGAATAATAAATTCCTAAAGGCATATTTACTCAGGGTTGTCTTTCAGATTATTTTAAAGCTGAAAAAGCTCAATAATCTATTATAATCAGACCCAGGATGCATACTAAGTAAATAAAAATAAAGGTTTTATGAGAAACATTGGTAAAAGGGAGTAACCAGTACTTGATCATATGTTGAAGTCATATGTTTTTTCCAAGTTGTTTTGCATAGTTGTGTTTATTTCTTAAATAAATAAATCTTAGATTAAAGAACATGAAAGCAAATTATTCCCTTTTTATCCTCATGCTTAAATAATATGTTACATGCAAAAATATTATTTTCAAAGTAATTATTTTGTCATAAGTAAAACATTTTATTTATACTAATTTTTTAGTTTTTTTCTACTAAATCATTGCAAAGACTGTCAACCTTCTACCAGTCGTACTAGTATTAATTGTTCTAATCATGCATGATTCATTTGGTCCCCCACCCCACTAGCTGTAGCTTGCTTGCCTTGTTTTTTCCTGAACTTAAAAACTGTACAAAAACTCAGTGAACATCTGCTCTGCATAGCAAGACAGCAGAACAACTCGAGTCCTAAAAACTTGCTGTATCATTTCACACGTGGATTTGGGAGATACATCCATTCAGGACTTCTCTGAACTATCTGTGTTGAATGTGTACCGTTGTTAAATGACTTGTTCTCTCCCCGCCTGCTCTTTGAAGAAGTCAATTAGGAATAATGGGAAGCAAGGGGTAGGCACAACATTGCAGTGCATCGTTATTTCCATCTGTCTGGGAATATTTCAGCCAAAAGTTTATTTTGAAAAAAAGAAAAAGCCATAACACACACACACACACACACACACACACAAACCACAGTTACTTTGGCTGCAAATTATTCTGCAGTGTCGTTGCTGTGTTGTTGCCTGTGTCTGTTCTCGTGTGTAAAGCTGCCACCCACCCATGCATGTGTTTGCAGTTTCTCGTCTGTGTGCTTGTTCATGAACTAGCTCATCCTCCTCCTGGTTTAGGTTAAATTTACTGCAAAGAACAAGGATTTATGGGTGTGACTGTTAGCTGGAAAGGCCTTCCTCACTTCTGCGTCTTCGTTTCCAGCTGCATCTTGTGTGGAAATTTCTCAGTAGGGTGAAGTGTTCAGGGAACCAGTCAGCCAGTCTCTTAGTACCTGGCTCATTCTGTGTCAGGGATGATTTTTGGAAAGGAATGTAGTATTATATTGTTTCCATTTCTCTGCATTGGAAATGGAAGCATTCAGGATGAATCACCCACTTAGCTATGAGGAATTGTCTTCGTTCTGCTTCGCAAGTGACCTGGGATATCTATTTCCTAGTGTCTAGTCCTAGTATCTAGTATGTAGTCCTCCTATCCCCCATGTTTTGATGGGAACAAAATCCAAAACATTTAATGAAACAAAATATCAATACTAAAAGAAGCTTCTCTGGGAACCTGACATGCAACGTAAAATCAACATTTTCCAAGATAGCTGAACTGTGTGATTCTTCCACTCTGCCTTCCCGCTAACAGTATACCCATAATTCTTGGTGGTCATTTTCTCTCCTGAGTTAATTGCTGGGCCATTCATTGGTGACTGTATTTTCTATCGTTCTGAATCATTGTCTGAACTAAATTCTTTAAAAATGTAATGTTAAAGGCACATAATATTGAAGATGACTCCAGGATGAATCCCGAGTTTGCAGACCGGCTAAAGCAGCTAGATAAAGAGGCCTCTTACTACCGTGACGAGTGTGGCAAGGCCCAAGCTGAGGTTGATCGGTTGCTGGAGATCCTCAAGGAGGTGGAGAATGAAAAAAATGATAAGGACAAGAAGATTGCAGAACTTGAGAGGTTAGTTCTACAGCCGTGGGAATTGTCACTGGCGAATGCTCATTGCTTGGTGGCGCTTCTTGGTACTGGTCGATATGAAATACACGTTTGTGTTACAAGCTGGAAACAAGTCATGTATGACTAATCTGGCCTGGTAAGGGCTGGGGTTGTCTTCCTGTAGGATACTAAGAAAGCACTTGGCTTATCGCTTGAGGAATTGTGTACCTCTTCAGTGTTTAATACAACTTTGGCCAACTTTTCTTGAGTGATGTCCACTATCTAGCATTTTTGCCAGCAAAGTACAAAAAACTGTGACTTGGAAATTTTGAAATGGTAGTTCTTTCTCATCACAGATAAACATTGGTGGTTTAATCCTGTCTTGGGTGAAAGAACATGGAAGAATATAATTGGGAATTCCTCATTCAAGGAAGGGGAAGGTAGAAGGAACTCATGTCTTCTGGGTATGTTTTATTACATCGTGAGATTTATCTTTTAAGAGGAACTCGTAGCACTTGGTAAATAAATATGCTTGAATAGGGCCTATGTGATAGCAAATTTTGTTGCAAAACAGATTCCAGAATACTTAGGTTTTCAGATCAATCATACCTATATTATATTTTTATACAACATGGACTCTAAAAATAAGCTTGCTCTCATTGCTTTTCCTATTGTTCATATCAGGAGAGAACTTTGTGAACAATTTTTTGTAACTTCATAACCTCTGTGGAGTTCCTATTGGTTCAACAATAAGGCAGAATTTGTCTTTTCTAGTTTCATTCCATATGGAAGAGATCAGCAGATTTTGAATAAATCAGTGAATGTTTGCCAGCTCTGATCGAGACACTTGTGAGGCCCTAACGGACATCAAGATGTATGCAAAGTAGCTCAGCTCTCTGTAGTCTTGGAGAAAGCTAATGAGCTTTAGGGACAGAAAGACGTGGGTTCAAATTTTGCTTCTCTTTATATAAGCTAGTTTTGTGGACTTGAATCTTGTTAGAAATGAATCTCCAAAAAGTACAAAAGAAAACAAAAAAATGAATCTCTAATGACCCGTTAAAATATATCGTGCTTTGCAAGTCCCCTGTAAGGTGGGACATTTGTATCATTAGCAACAGTTGAACATGAGGACAAACGCTCAGTATTAATGACTATGTTAAATGTATGGGTTCATTCATAATACAGTTTCAGCAACATTTTCAAATATAGCATTATATCCAAATATGAACCAATAGACTATTTAAAATATTCTTAGCATTAGTTTCATGATAATCTGATTTTATTTTGCTGTGAGCTCTTATAGCAGTTAAGTCCAGGATATCTTTTCTTTTTCTCTTGCAGTAATTATACAAATGAAAATCCTTGAGGGCTTTGTTTTAATTTTAAAATATAGGAATGTTCTGCCAGTCTATTGGTTCTTCAAAAGCTGGGAAAATCCAAAAAACACATGGCTTCAAAAATCTGTTGATTTCAAACATATCTTTATAACTATTTGGGAATTACATTTCAAGATCAAAAGTTTACATGTAACCTACAATCATGTCTGTTTTATTAGAGAGAAAATTGAGACCTTGAAAAGATGAATGACCGTCTGGAGATTGATTCTATGGTCAGAAAGATGTGAAACTAAAATGTAGGCTCGCTAACTCCTAACCCACTGCTCTCAAAGCAGTGGGCTCCGTTACTGATGCCCTAGATAATAATACTGATAATATTGATAATTGCAATTACATTAATAATCAAAAATTATATATGTCTTATGTGCACAGTATGCCTACTGATCTGCTAAGCCCTTGAACTGCAATACTTTTTATACCTTTTCGTCTCACCCACAACATAGAAATCATGTCACCATGTTATAGCTGAGAAACCATGACTTACAGAGATTAAACAACTTCCTCAAGGTTGCAGAACTCATAAGAATCAAAGTCAGAATTTGAACCCAGGTCTGACAGGTGTGCCACTGAGAGTAGTCCCTTCCACCAGTGTCCAGAAGGGAGAAGCCAATTCAATACCACTAAAGACACACGGGCAGTAGGGAGCACTGTCCGAGCAGGCATTGTGGCTGGGCCACGAGCTATCTGCCTTTTCTTTCACAAGGGAAAGTGATGGTCCAACGTTTAGAAGGCATTTTCTGTGCTGCACCAGCTCCCCACAACTGTGAGTGAAAATCAGGATCAGCTACTATAAACATTTACATATAAATAGCTTAATTGTATAGTTGGACAAACAGGTCTTGGCTGGACACTGTTGCTATTAAATCATCAAGAATATTCACAGTTTTATTTCTTCAATATGGAATGCATTAAAGCAGCAGTGATTTTACAGGCATTTATCTTTATGTACTTTCTGCACATTTTCTTTATCTCTGCCTTTGCCTCTCCTTAAAGCTGATGCCTCCCAGGCACTGTAATTCATAAAACGTGTGGTGGGACTTGACTCTGTCCCAGGTCTCTGCCTGCCTGTGTCTTGGGTCCAACAGCAGAACATAGTCTGGGAAATGTCTGAGCCCCAGCCCCAGCCAGGCCCCTCAGGAGGTGGGGGTAGAGATCCAGAGGGGAAGTTTCTTGGGAACAGGAGGACCAGCCTTGGTCTGCCTTTCTGAAACATTGCCTGCTGGGCCATGTGTGTGTATTCCGACCAAAATGTCTGCCTGGAGCGGCAGGGCAGCCTTTTGCAAACTGGTCAGTACCTCCAGTTGCTGGCTTCAACTACAAAAGTCCTACCCCATAGTGCTGGGAGCTAAAGATCTCTTAGCAATGTGACCTGTATCTCCATGTTACCGCTGTGGAGAAGTGTTTGCAATGAAGTTTTTGATTTTGAAAACCAAAATATTGACCTTGAAATAAATTTTGTGGTATCTGGCTTGTCATGTGACCTACCAGATTGAAAAGACCTCTTTCTAACACAGTTAGTGTTCTAAAATATTCCAGAACTTCAGTGGTACACAATAAGAGGCACCGGGTTAAGGGTAGCACTGGGGATCCAGGATTCTGGCCTGCTTCTCTCTAACCGGGCACTTCATGTTGGCCTTGTCTGTTCATCTCCCCGTGTTTGCATTTCTCAACCATGGATGTGGTCCAAGGAACACATGGCTGGCATTTACACGATGCATCTTCCCCTTCAGTTCCACGTGAATGATGTTTTTCAGCAACCATTAAAGATTTTGCATCTTAAGGTGCATATTGCTCCAGTGTGGTCCCCATGTGCAGCCCTGCCTATCAGCTCTTGTACTTGATGCTGATGGCCCAGTCAAGGGTGTCTTGTCTGGACTGTAGGCTGTTTCAGGGGAATTTGCCATAAGGTGGATGGTGGGATTTTGAGCAAGCCCCTAGGAGTTGACCCAAGTCAGCCTGGGGTCTTTATTCTATCGCCAAAGTCAGATACCACATTTGCTTCACAACAAAGTAGCTAATTAAACCTTTGACGCAGTGAAATATGTGGTGTTGCTGTGTCAGTGCCATCAAAGCCTCTGGGTTTTATTTAGAGCTTCAGAATTAATCCTTAGGTGCCTTAGGGAAAGCGTGAGGTTAATCGAGTCTGTCAAACAAGACTTGCTGCCACTGGCTTTCTTGCTTCCAACCCACAGGGAGCAGTCAGTCAGGTGACCTTCCATATAATTATCTTGAGTACAGTAAGGGTTTCATTGGTGTTTGTCTAGAAGATGGAGAATGCACAAATAGACATCTCAATCGCATCCCTCCCCAGCTGTGGGGGAAGGGGGGGTCCCCAGTGGGTCTGCACCTAAGACATAGCATCAGAATGGTAAACAAGGTACCACTTAATCCACTGGGTCAAGTACTAACACCACCATACATTCAGAGGTTAAGAAATTATTGTAGATGCCTAAAAGAGCCTTATCTAGGGTTGGGAGAGAGGCTTATCATTTTTTCTTCTGATGTACTCCCATAACCTGTGACATAATTTCCTTGATGCCTTTCAGAACTCTTTTCAAAATGTAAACTTAAGATTTATTATTTTTAAGAATGATAATACATTCTATAAGTTTCCTGGTACATGAAAGAAACCCGATACCTTTTCTATTTGTTTAGCTATTTACGCTCCTTACTGAACAATTCTCACTTTGGGGTTGTTGATATATTTGAAGGGATTTCTCTCAACGAGTGGCAGGTGGGAACACAGTATCACTGGCCACCTTTGGGGAAGATCATATACACCATGGACACCTCTGAGAATTTGATGCAAACTGGGAACCCTCAAAAGAGGCAGCTTTCCCTGAAATGTATGCTTGCTGGTTATTGCAGTGTAGGAATCCCTGAAGCTTGGCCATGAACCTCAGTTTGATTGCTTCCTATCCAAAAGGATTTAAAACAGCAGCTGGGGCCAGTGTTGCCAAAGTCCCCACAATGACCATGCTGACCTAACTCATTTTTCATCAGTTGTGCATTTATGTTCACCAAACTCTTTGCAAGGAGATTTCAGATATGAGGGATTATCAAATTGACACTTGCACTATATTTTTAATTTTTAAATTTCTCTTTGATTTTTTTTTGGTCATTATCATCAGCCTGTTTCCATTTGAGTCGTTCTAGTTTAAACTTTATCCTGAGGGATTGTCTTGTTGTGTTTCCCTCTCTGGTGTAAAGTGCTTAAAAGTATTTCTCCACAGCATGAGATGATGGTGGAATCCCACTGAGAAAGTAGTGGATTAAAGTATTAGTTTATCCGGTTTGTTTTTGCAAAGGGCATTTTAAAGATGAATAAAATCAATGTCCACTTTGTGGTCGCCTGGGAGATGATCACTTTTTTTTTTTCTTATTTTATTTTTTGCTTGACTTTAGAGACTACTGTTTTGACTGATTAGAAGGGCATGTTAGGTATTTTTGTACAAATAAGTTATCAGGCATCTGGATATTTTCAGCAATGAAGTCGGAACCTCACTGTAACAACTGAAAAAAATTACTCGCAGCTTTGGAAGTTACCCCGCCTCACTTGGGAGAGTGATGGGCAGGTGGCCCTGCACCAAAGCGTTCCTCATGAGATCTTTGATCATTGCTAGGTGCAGTGCTCTGTGAGCATCTGAAATGGAAATCTTTGAACCTCAAGCCAAATTGCTCAGCTCCTTTTAGTTTTCAGGGATGAAAAAAATATATCTCATAGGATATAAGCATCAGCTCACTGGATCAAATAACAATTTTCTTGACATGTGCACTAACTGCCAGGTCTAATACCTCAGTAATTTCCATTTCAGTTTATTAAATAATAAAATTTTTATATGCTCACAGATAGGGACTTTCTCTCTATTCCTCCAGGAAAGGGCCTGTGCTGTGGGAGCACTGTACCTCTGGTTCACATCAGTGCCTGTTGGGATGATGCGCATGAGAGCAGATACTGGTTTCCTTATGTATGCTATTTAATAAAACAGGTCACAGTGTATGCCCGGGGTTTTTCTGGGGTGGGAGGAGGTAATATCAGATAAATGTTGCTTTATTGTCCTTCACTTGGTTATAAAACCTGCTAATATAACATCTGCTGGCTGTATGTTTAAAACTAATGTGTTTCCTTCCTTTTATTCTCTTTTGCTATCCCTTTTCCTTTCTGCTTATCCTCCACATTGCTGCTTTCACCCTTGCTCCAATCAGCTTGACTCTCAGGTCAGTACTTTCAGTTTTTCTTCTAAGTGCCTTTCCCTTCTAAGCTCAATTTATTGCTTGCACTTGTTTAACAAACACATTTCTGAAATGGTTTTCCTCTGGCCACCACATTTTTTCCCTCCATTTCATCCCATGCCTAGGGAAGGTTTATTTTATGAGAAAGCTGTATAGGTAGGAAAAGGCAAAGAAGAAGATGGAAATAAATCACTGCTGGATTATTTGATAAACTCTATTCCTGGCTTGTAAACTCATGATAACTCCCAAATGCATTTCTCCTGAACAGCCCAGAAAGTTGACTGCATACAACATGGGGTTGTGGAAAAACAAAATGCAAGTTGCTAAATTTAATCTAGGGGAACAAAAGATCTCCTTGTGACACAACAACTTAAAAGCTAAATTTAATAGCACAAACCATTCAGACTTTTTGGTTAATAAATCACTGTGTTTTGAAAGATTTATAATACTCTTTCTTTCTAAAGTGACTTTTGAAAATTATCAGTGTGTTAGTAACATATTGTACACACATGTTGTTTCCTGTCATTGTTTTGGTTTTAACTTTTTAACTTCATTTTTTATTAGGCATAAGACATACTTTAATTACCTAGGGCCTAGCATATGGAACCAGGTGTAAACTAGATCCACTGTTGACTGTGTATACCCCGATATTAAGAAGTGAAATGTACATTTTGTTTGAAAATACATTTCAGGTTTGAGTCTTCTTGTGTAGGAGGCCCAAGCCAGTGCTTTTTCTTCCCTGTGTTAAGGAAGACTTCTCTTCATAATAGTACATAGCAATGTGTAGTGAATTCTTTAGCATTCAATGAGTCTACTAAGGGTGGTCTCATTGCATGACTTTGGGCCATCTGGACTCCAAAAAGAAAAAGTCTGAAATTGCATTGGTCATCAATATACTTGCTCTTTTGAGAGGCAAGCTATATTATTTTCTTCTCCGTTTACAGGATTTGCACCCTTTTTTCTGTCTGATCCCCTAAGCCGTCAGACCAGTGCATCTACCCCAACAGCAAACGACTTCAAAACAGGGCCTCCTGCTCAACATTCCAACTCTGTCCCATTGCCATTTCCTAACCCCAGTGGCTCCTGGTCACTTCCCTGTTGTCCCCATACACCAAACCAAGGTTCCCTGAGGAACTGCCTGAACTTACACTGGCAGAAGCCCCAAAAGTTCCCCCAATAGAAGTCTAATCAGAGACTAAAAGGATGCCCCCCCACACCAAGGCTGCTCTCACTGAAAACCTAATGACTGTGAATTCACTTTCTGAAACAGACCAACCCTGGTGCACCTGCATGCAGAAACACAGTCATTATAGTGGTGGGAGGGGGAGGATGGCCAGGTGGTGTCCAAACTTTTCCTCCAAGTTTTGGATCTGCTCATTCTGTGAGGCTTGAAGCTTTTCTCTGCCTGCTTATTTGTTTGTTTGTTTCTTTCTTTCTTTCTCCCTTTGCCTTCTCTTTGCTGCCCCTAATCAGTACCTATTGATATTAAAGCCCTTGAGACCAGGGTCCACTTTTGCACTCACCCCACCAACTCCCCACCTGGAACTTCAGGTTTTCGTCCAGTCTCTGCTAGGCTTTCTAATGTGCCAGGAACTTCATTGGGTGGTGGTTACTTGTTTCCAGTTTTATGGTAAATGAATGTCAAGTAAGACTCTAAGAGGATAGGGTGCAGGGTAGGGTGCTGGGGGGATTTGGTGTAACCTGTGGTTCTGTGGTCAAGGGCAGCACATACTAATTGGATTTGGTAAAATGCACTTGCAGTTCTAGCTGGATGAACCATCAGGGTTAAATCAAGGTTTAGATCATTCCATTTTTACTTAACCAGTTGCTGCAAATGAGCATGATGGATAAGATGTGCAATCACAATAAATAATCTCTAGTTATATTTTTAGTTTAGAAAGAATTGGGCAGCCCTGCCCTCCTGGAAACAAACAAGTCTGTAGAATCCTGGAAGCACTCTTGAGTTTTGACAAGTTTCCAGTCAACTATGCTTTCTTTTCCAACCACTTCCCAGGTTTACCAAGTGAAAAAAAAATGAAATCTAACAGTTGAATTCATACAGAATCTCTGGACCATGTACTTTTTTCTATGGCTTACAGTTGAGATATGCTTGTGTGCATTTGTGTAAGTGTGTGTGTGTGAATGTACCTATGTGTATACATAAATCATGTGTTTTTGAAAAAATACTGTCTGTTTTCCTGTAAAAGTCTGTGGTCTGCAGTGTGCATGAGCCCACCTCCCAGTGTAAAGTTTGAAAACTTAACTCTCAGGGCTTTTTTTTTGTGCTGTGGACTCCACAGGATATATATATATTTTTGGTTGGATGGCTTTTGTTTTTAGGTCAACCCGTTTTCTTTGTAAACTCTTTGTAGACCCCAGATACGGATGTTCACTGCTGGGTTTGGTGACACGTAGTTGTAGTGTTCTATACCTGTGCAGGTCTTTGGCTAGTAAACTTGATTTTTTACATGTAGACCCGTGGGGGAGGTTTTACAGGATGCATGCACTGCCCTCAGTGGGGGAAGGTTTCTGTGTAACTTGCTCATTTCTAGGAACTGTTTGTGAGATTAGTGTGTGACTTATGACAGATGAGGTTATCTCGATAAATGTATGCAGGAATTGAGTAAAAAAAGAAAATGATCCTTTGGGATTCAGTTCCAAAGCCTGCCAGACAATCAACCAAGTAGGCTTGGGCCTCTCTCCAGCTTTCCCAGCCACCAGCTCACTTTGGTTCCTGGGTCGGCTGCTTCCTCGTGTGGGCCTCAGTGTCCCCTCATGGAGAAACAGGAGTCATCCCTGCAGCCTCCTTGCATGTGGGCATTGCATATCTCATGGGGGCTGTTGGTGATGGGCCATGTGGATCTCCCTGCAGGCAGGCCCAGGCTGGTGGCTGGTGCCGGGCAGCAGGCATGAGCTCATTGTTAGTCACTTCAAACACTTCCACCAAAATAAACTCTTTGTGATGCCTCCTTCAAGCTGAACACTGTGCTCTCAATCCCTCATTCTCCTAGCGAAAGATGAAGTCACTCCTTCCAGACCTCAGAAGCCAATTGCCCAAAGAAATAATAAAAAACACCTTGCCTCGAGCATCCTCTGACTGTCCTGCAGTTTTCTCTCTGTAGAGTCATTTCTTTGCCTTGTTCCCTCCAAAAACACAGAGTGAGCACCCACTGTGTGCTGGGATGGGTGTTGTGTATGGTCGTGGCATTACCAAAGAGTAGCTGATGGAAATGGCTCAAATTGTTTAAGGAACTCTGTAAATATTCTTCTTATTTATATTCATGATGCTGGTTGTTAAAAAATGTAAACAAAAGGAATAGAAGCAGCACTGATACAATTGAACAGAAACTCACGGTCAGTGCTGAACTGATCGTATTTTTTTAATGTAACATTCATGCTTCATAACAACTATATGATATTGGCACTGTCATTTCTTTCATATGAATGAAGAGGAAACTGCATTTCATAAAAGTTGAATATTTTGCTCAAGTTAATACAGCTAATGGTAAGGGGCCTTTTCCTCCCAGAAGTCCATTCTTTCTGATTTGCAAATTGAATCTTTCACCACTTCTGCTCCAGTTGCTTAGTAAAAGCTCCGAGAATGCCTGTAGTGATGAAACCTATGCAATTTGTTTCAATTAGCAGTTTCTAAAATATGGTCGTCCTACGGTATATTCCATGAGCATTTTGGGAAAATATTTACCTGCTGTGCTGCCTTCATTCTGAGATTCACTCCTCACCCCTGGTTCTTCCCGGATAAATCCTGCCCCTCCAGGGCCAGCTCAGGTGTTCTGTCTTTGCCCAAGTCTTTCCCAAGCCTGCAGGATGGAAGTCTAGCTCCACGGGGTGTGTGGTGTCATACCCTGGAGATAGCAGTCACGCTCTTGACTGTGGTTGAGTGAATGACCATTGAAGAAAGGAACTTCTGTTAGCTTTACCTCATCCTTCTACTCTTTCCTTCCTCCCCAAGGGCAGCTGCTGGTAGGCTGTACCTGGACGGCTGAGCTGATTGCACTGGATGACACATCCAGCTGCAGACAGGACGCCGTAAGCAAAATATGATTGGTTTTCTATCAAGCTGGATTCTTGAAAGCACAGAGAAGTGAAGACACACAAAAAAGGAGAGGGTACATGATCTCTACCTGAACTTTTCTCCTATTCTCTCCACCCCTTTCCTTCCTTATTCCCTCTCTCTATGTGTCTTCCTCCTTTTCCTTCCTCTTCTCCCTCCTTTTTAACTATTCATTGAAAGCCTTCTCCACTGGAGGATCTGTGCTGAGTGTTGAGGTTACATCAGTAAAACAGACATGACCCTCTCTCCCCTCACTGAATTCAAAGACTGACACTTCCTATGAGGAAGGATTTGGCCACTAAGAAAAATAATTTGTCCCATTTATACTAATAACTGAAAAAAATGGGTCTCAGGTATGTGTTTTTCTCCCTTTTCCTGTTGGGGTTGAAGGGGTTATCCACAGTTCACAAAATCATTTCCCTGTTTAAAGCTGCCTTATACTAATGCTGACATTTCTGGTGAAGTGTCAGAAAATTTTATGCCCAAGCAAAACTGGTAGAAAGCCAAAAATTGGCTGATTTTGCTTTGGGTGCAAATATTTTATTGGAGATGGAAAAAAGTTGTTTTCTCTGATTTACAGCCCCTGCAAACATAAAGTGGAGGCTATATTTAGAAATGGTTTTGAGCCTCTGAGGTGTAGCTATGGTTGGTTCTTGCACCTTTCTGATGCTGGCCTAGGTACGGCTTGCCATGACTAATGTTTTGCTGAGCCAGCTCTGATGAATGGAACTAGGCCTTTATGACCTCCCTTCCCCATACTGTTTCACTTCTTGGCTTTTGCTTGAGTTGATGTGCTGGTGTTCCATCTGTACCACCTTGCATGGGGAAGACTAGAGGCACACACTTGGCCTTGCAGTTGCAGTGTCTTGTAATGCAGTGTGTTTTATTTTCCTTGGTGATCATAGCAATGTTCTCAACTTGCCACACTGTCCAAACAACAACAGCAAAATCAAGAGATGGTCCCAGGTATACCTAATAAGTATTGGCTCACATAAGAGGTACCAGCTTGGTAGAGTTAACCATTCATTCATATTTTCCCCCAAAATCTTTTCTTTTCTTCATTCCTCCCCTTTCTTGGCTTTTGGTTGGTACTACCATATGGATGAATATCAGCAAATAGTAAATCTCTCAAGATATGTTAGCCTTTTCTGTAAATGTTGAGAAGGGGAAGGAATTTTTTAAGAAAATAGTTTCTTAGTATTATTATAAATCACTTTCTAGAAAAATAATATCTTATTTCCTTTATATGACTTTTCTTATGAAATGTGAATTCTATCACTTCATTACCCACAATACTAGCTCAAGTTGTAGGGAAACCTAACCATCCAGTGCCTGGGACTTTCTTCTGTATTGGGTCAAGGTGCTGGGAATTTCTACACAGCATAATGTCACATTTTTGGGAAGCCTACCTTTTGGGGGAAACCTTTTTACAAATTCAAAAGTCTTGTGACTTTCTCTGAAGAAAATATGATGTTTCTGTTATATCTCCCAGAAGCTTTGGAAATTTTCTTTGTGGGTGATTCTGATTATTTTAATGTTTGCCTCTCTTTCATTTTACTCTGAATTCAATGAAGAATAGGTGAGTGGAAATTACTTAAATGTTAAACTAAATAATATGAGAAGTGATAGAATAGGAAGCCAGAAATGAACTGATTTTGCTTTGTATAAGTCTTTGGGGGTAGAAAAAAAGTTGTTTTCTCCAGTTTACCATTCCTGCAAACTTAAATTGGGTTCCATAGAATTTTTTTTTTAGCAGAACTTTAATTCTGGAAACTATAGAGTAAGCTTAGGAGTGGAAATAATTTCCCTTGAAGAGGCTCTGTTGTTCCTTTTTTGGTCCAGGGACAGTGAAATTCATGTTTTAGTGCCAGCTTGTAGATTGATCTTCTCTTCCAGTTTTTTATTGATAACATTGTTAATTAAAAAAAAAACTACCCATATTGCCATATACAGAGGTATATGTATAATAATTTATGCTTTACAGTAGCTTTTTTGATGAAATGCAAAGTTTGTGACTCTTGCAGTATTTTGAAGAATTGTTCCATTTCTTGCGAGACCCCACCCATAATTGGTGAGACACAGAGGTGAACATGAGCAACACTTGAGACCTTTGCATATGGTGTGGGAGCAGAATTTCCTACCAGCGAATTGCTTTGCATAGTTTTACGTCAGGTCCTGGGAAAATCCCTTTAGAAAGTTTTAAGAACATAAACACCACCTTTCTCAGATAGGAGCGTGAAGTAATGGAATAGACTCTCACTGGCCTTTGGGGTTGGTCAAGTGGAATATTCCATTGGCTGAAGAGATCTTGATGTGATGTGTGAGTTGAAGTGTAAAAGAGTGGTTTTAAATTTAACTTCAGAGCCCTCTGCTATTTAATGCTATGTCAGTTTGATGGTTCCAAGGGCAGCATGATATGTTGCTCAGCAGATAATTACTGTGGAGAGAATGAATTGGTTATAATAATGAAGAGCCCGAGAATCTTCTGATAACCTGCAGTGAATGGGCCTTGGTGAGAAACACTCACTGTGTAATTGGCAGATAGGTGTCCTATCGCTTTGCTGAGTGTGGGTGCTCTTCCACCACCCAAGCATGCAATGCAAGAGCTTTTTAGGGATTCCTGAGCAGATAAAGAAGCACCACTCTTGGATTTCATGTGGGTTCTCACTTCTAGACATGTTATTAATACGAATATTTCACTCATAATCCAGGTTGTTGGAGCTGTTGTATATGGTTAAAATATTAAATGTAGGGAATTTAATAAAAATCTAAGGGATACCATCATCAGTGCCATAGCACTTGGGTCAAAGTCCTTTGTATCTTTCAGCCTATCTCTGTGTCTGTAAAATATGATTATATTGCAGGCCATCACTGAGGGCTTGTGACTGGGATGCTCAGTGGCCATGCAGCACACTCCCAGCACAGAGTAAATGCTCAGTAAGTGACAAGGGTTGTGGTTGTCACGGTTATGATTGTGACTCAGGCTTTTCATGCCAACAATAACAGAAGAAAGCAGGGAGTTTATGCAAGAGTGAAGTAGGAGTTGATCCCATCAAGGCAACCTCCATTGCTTTTCTAATTGTTAGAATGAAGACTTTAGATCCCCCACACTGATTAAGAGACTGAAGAAAAGCTAGAAAACATCATCCTGCTAAAAGCTTTTTAAAATCACATCAGCAATCGGGAAACCCATCTTATGCTATTGAAAAGTAGTCTGCATATATCATTTTGTTAACTCATTCAATACTTGTTTGTCTTATAGAAGGATGAATTTAGATTTTTCTGGAAATAGATATTTAAGAGTCAGCTACTGCCTTTTTTGTATTCTTGTGTTAAGAGACCTAATATTGAGTTAAGAGGATGGCCAAGTGTGTTCGTTCCTGTGTCTGCTGGCCCCAATTATGCACTTTCACCAAATAATAATTATATGTCTGCTCCATAGCAGGTACTACCTGACTCAACCCACCCCCCTAGAAGCAACATCCTGAGAAACAGTAGTAGATCAGTGGCATTTATAATAGGGTATTTATATGAGAGGTATAATGATATAACAAAGACTGTTCTTTGCTGAGCTTTTTTTTTTAACTTAACAAGTTATCTTTGAGATCCTCCCATATGTATCCATGCATTCCTTCTGTCTGTGTTTTTTTTTTTTTTTTTTTTTTTGACAGGCAGAGTGGACAGTGAGAGAGAGAGACAGAGAGAAAGGTCTTCCATTGCCGTTGGTTCACCCTCCAATGGCTGCCGTGGCTAGTGCGCTGCGGCCAGCGCACTGCGCTGATCCGATGGCAGGAGCCAGGTGCTTCTCCTGGTCTCCCATGGAGTGTAGGGCCCAAGTACTCGGACCATCCTCCACTGCACTCCCTGGCCACAGCAGAGAGCTGGCCTGGAAGAGGGGCAACCAGGACAGAATCCGGCGCCCCAACCGGGACTAGAACCTGGTGTGCTGGCGCCACAAGGCGGAGGATTAGCCTAGTGAGCCACGGCGCCAGCCTTTGCATAGCTTTTTCATAATGTGTATTTTACAACAGTGTTTGAAAACCCATCATATAATGAATAACATACTTGGAACAGTGTCTTCAATGTCTGTCTTTTAGTCTAGGGTAGAACTTCTATCTGAAAGAACTTGTCTTAAACAATGCCTACAACAGAGGAGACACTTAATAAATTTATATAGAATAAAGAAATAATATGAATATGAATAATGTGAACTGTAAAGAAGTAGAATTATGAGGAGGTAGAAAGTATGACTTATTGGAAGCTATGGAAAAATATGCAGAGGAGAATGTTAGTCAGTGGAGCAAATGATGGAAGGGAATCAAGTCAACATCAAGGAAGCTCTTGCTGTACAATGCAGTAAACAACTGTGTGTCTAGTATCACCTTGGACTTTGGATGGCTTTTCCATACTCTCTCTGTGAGCCCCAGCAGGAGCATCTTTATCTGTGGATGCTATTTGTAAGCTCTCTCTGCATTCAGTGGGAGCCTGAGATTCCTGCTTAACTGTTGCAGGTGTAAGAACAGGTGTGGAAAATACTGTAGGGGCTCAAAGCACAGAGGTCTGGATCTTGCTTTCCATGCTTTGGAACAGCTAAGTGCCCCTACCCAGTAGGTAGATTTGAAGCAAAATCTGGAACCAGGCAGAGACATTGCCCACGGCAGAGGGTGGCAGATTCTATAGGAATGCCATGGGCATTTGGAGGAGAGAGGAGCTGGGGAGCTTTCTATGACTGTGATGGTGTTTGTACTGGACTCAAAACATGGAAAAGATTTTACCAGATGTAGAAGTAGCTGTGGAGTCTGAGCAAATGCAGCAGAGTTGGGGCGATGCAAGGCATGCTTAAAAGAAAGAGTGTAGTTCTGTAGCTGAGGTCACAGAGCAGGGAGAAGAGGGAGCGAGAAAGGATCAGCCAGCACAGGGAGTGACTTGAGTGCTGAGCTAAGTGATTTTGCACCTTTGCAGCCTGGGAAGAGCATGATCAAAGCTGTCGTTTGGGGAAAGCCACCATGCTGGAGGAGCAGGCAGCAGCCCACGCTGGAAGGACAAACGATGCTAAAATGAGGCAGGGAGAAGAGGAGTCAGGTTTAAGAGGTGTAGAGATGCCGGCGCAGTGGCTCACTAGGCTAATCCTCCACCTGCGGCGCCGGCACCCAGGGTTCTAGTCCCGGTCGGGGCGCCGGATTCTGTCCCGGTTGCCCCTCTTCCAGGCCAGCTCTCTGCTGTGGCCAGGGAGTACAGTGGAGGATGGCCCAAGTGCCTGGGCCCTGCACCCGCATGGGAGACCAGGAGAAGCACCTGGCTCCTGGCTTTGGAGTGGTGCAGCGCGCCGGCAGTGGCAGCCATTTGGGGGGTGAACCAACAGAAGGAAGACCTTTCTCTCTGTCTCTCTGTCTCTCTCTCACTGTCTATTACTCTCTCTCTCTCTCTCTGTCTCTCTCTAACTCTGCTTAGCAAAAAAAAAAAAAAAAAAAAAAAAAAAAAAAAAAAAAAAGTGTAGGGTTACTAAATGAAAATTAAAAAAAAAAAATAAAAAACACGCACAAAAAAATCAACCACCTTGTGTTTATCTTCCTTTGGATTCCAGAAAAGCAAGGTATGTGCCCACAAAAATCAGCAATCCTGAAACTCACAAACTGAAAAAACGGACAGTTTCATGACTGCAGGAGCAGGAAGGAAGGTGTGGGGGCAG